>NC_056729.1:171044039-171166539 GCF_019279795.1 Protopterus annectens | reverse complement strand
CGTAAGGAGTTGCACGGCGAGAAAATTCTCAAAAACAGAAAGGAACAAGCCAGCAACAAGTGAACCGCTGATAAATAAGTAGTTTAATAATAAACTACCAAAAATGCATGAAAGCTTACAAACAGACCGGTTTCGGCCCGGATTTAGACCTGGCCTTCTTCAGTGTAATACAAAAAAGCCAATCATGAGGTGTTTTTATATAATCATAAGAAAATTATGATTGGTTGACACAAATACTATGCTCATGAATATTCAACAAAAATATGTTATATCCAGACAAATTTACAAACATTCATTAAGCCCTGGATTTAAAAGCGCACCAAGTGCCGAACTGGATGCTATTGAATTTTGGCTATTGAAATCTAATATGTATCAACCAGGATTTAATACCTTCTTGTTAAATCTGACTGAGCATGTGTTGACTAAAAATGTTTTTTTCTACAATCAGGAATGTTTTCTGCAGATCAGAGGTACAGCAATGGGGGCATCTTTTGCCCCTATATATGCTGATCTGTTTATGGCTTATATAGAACAAATTATGATTTATGATGATAATCATAATTTGTTCCTACCTGAAATTGATATCTGGCGGAGATATTTGGATGATTGTTGGATGGTGTGGAGATCAGATGTTCCATACCTTCAGGAATTTATGGAATACTTGAATGACAACAAATGGGGAATACAGTTCACTATTACTTATGATCAAAAATCCATAACATTTTTGGATGTTTTGTTAACTAGGAATTTGGATACTCTAAAAACTGAAACCTATAGGAAGTTTCCCCACTATAACACCATGCTCCACGCCTCCAGCTTTCATCCAAAACATATCGCCAAAAACATTCCAAAGTCACAATTTATTAGAATCAGACGCAACTGTTCTGATAATATTAGTTTTGCTCATCATGCTCAAGATTTGCATAATAGATTTATTGATAGGGGTTATAACTCAGGGTATGTTACAATGGCTCGAAATTATGTTTCAGGTTTACACAGATCAAATCTTTTGACGTACAAAAAGAAACCCATTAAGGAAAACATACTGCGTTTCACTACTACATTTGGCAGAAACACTAATAATTTCATGAACATTATCAAGGACAATTGGAATATTTTGGAAGCGGATGTTAGAATCAAAACATTTATTCCTAATAAATGTTCATTTTCCTTTCGCAAAGGAAAGAACTTAGCTGGACACTTTAATCATTATAAACATCATTTCGAATCTACCTTACCCCAGGTATATCAAACAACTATTTTGGGGGATAAACTCATTGGTTGTTTCCCCTGTGGTCATTGTGTCAACTGTAAACATATGATGAAAACAAAAGAATTTACCAGCAGAAATAGCAACAGAGTTTTTGATATTCACTTCTTTGCTAATTGTAATACTGATTGGGCCATATATATGGCATGTTGTACTTGCCACTCATTTTATGTTGGGCAAACTTCTCGACCACTTAGGTTACGTGTGTCGGAACATTTGAGTGACATTAGATGTAAAAAAACATCTAATGCCTTATATAAACATACACTTGTACATAATAGGGCACAATTTCACTTTACAATTATTGACAAAATCATTGGTGATAGAACTAATAAAAGTGGATGGCATAAAAAACTTGATGTGAAAGAAAAGAAATGGATCACCAAACTTGGTGCGCTTTTAAATCCAGGGCTTAATGAATGTTTGTAAATTTATCTGGATATAACATATTTTTGTTGAATATTCATGAGCATAGTATTTTTGTCAACCAATCATAATTTTCTTATGATTATATAAAAACACCTCATGATTGGCTTTTTTGTATTACACTGAAGAAGGCCAGGTCTAAATCCGGGCCGAAACTGGTCTGTTTGTAAGCTTTCATGCATTTTTTGGTAGTTTATTATTAAACTACTTATTTATCAGTGGTTCACTTGTTGCTGGCTTGTTCCTTTTTGTTTGTGAGTGACATTCCCACAAATTATCACATTACTAACAACGTCCTAAGTACACAATCAGTCATGAGGGATTTTGCCACACAGGTTAATGGGACCATGACATTTGATGACCCTGTTGTTTCCTTTGGAAGGAAAGACTTCTACATGGCCCACCTCATACATAAGGGTATCTCATCCAAGGATATGTGGGTCATAACATCTTTGTATTCCTCCCTAATAAGACCCATTATTGAATATAATGCCCCTTTCATCATGTACCTCACAAAGCACATGCAGCAGCTGGGGAGATCACAGAGGTTCCTCACCAGGGAATACCAGGGCCTCAAACATCTACCATACACAGATAGGCTAGAAGGCCTATCCCTCTACCCAGTTTCATACAGACTCCTCAAAGGTGAACTCTGCAGCATACAAGGTGATCATGGACTCCACCTTGCTGGGACTGATACACATCCACAAGTCAAGCTCCACTCAAGTAACTCACACACTTGCTCACAACCTGGTCTGTGACATCAACAGGAATTGGTGGGTCAGATGTGTGTCCCACATACTCACCCAGCTGTGGAATTGACACCCTGTCCACAACAGGCAGAATACCTCTTTATCCCTTAGCAACACCTGGATAACTGGATGGTACACAGAATATACACCCTTGGGATACCACCTGTGTCCCTGCTGGACTGGGGCAACAGGAGCTGACTTGCTAAACATGGGCTAAACTCTGGGCTAGGGTTATGAGGACCTCAGGGTCAAGAGACAAGTAACCTTCGATGATCCTAGGTATACTGGTTATGGCCCTGTGTGCTGTGATGGACTGTGTTGTTATGTCTCCACACCCATCACTGCCATCTACTGTGGTGTGTCCCCTATGGGCAATGTCACAGTACCATGTCATACAGCCACCATCTGACAAATAGGTGAGTGGAACTACAAGTGTATGGGGACAGTCCAACAACATGTGTGTGAAGCAATGACAGACAGCACTGGAAACATGCTGTAGGGTACCCTACCTGTAGGTGTCCGATATCCACAGTATGCAGAAGTTTGCAGAATGTATACATGTGGCTGATATATGTGGACCCTCCGTCAGACAAATGTTGATGTCTGGCAAACAGTTGGATGACACGTAATGGATGTTCACAGACTGTGTGGAATCTGGCTGTCACAAACCAGACCCCTCAGAAAACAGTTATGGTACATTAATATCTGGTACTGTATTCATTCCCTTATGTTGCATGCTTGATATGTACATTCTGTCGCTGAGGCTGGGCCTGTGTCACCTCACTACTACTGGCCATAACCTGCTGTCCTACTGCAGGGGGTCAACAGGTATGGTAGGCATAACTCTCAAGTGATGAAATATGGGTGGGGAGTACACAGTGACCTAGCCAAAGTACATCAGGAACAGTCAGGGACACCTGCACAATGTTTGAAATATGCCTGTGTGATATTCACAGACTGAGAGGAGCAGACTGACAGTATATCACGTAATACACCAGCTGTATCCACCAGTACTTAATGTCACTATTGTGCACAACACAATCCAGTACAATTCGTACATGAGTTGACTATTGTTGGAGAGACTCAAAGGGCCAGAGCTGTAATCTATGTCACACCAGACAGAGCCAAAAGGGAAGCTGTAGGTGCTAGACAGCTGACTAACAGCAACATGCTATTCCAAGATATGTACTACAGACCTACTATTGTAATCCCTTTTTCCCCTAACTGCATCCTCCCATCTGCATCCCATTACTATGGGATTTCTTTATCCATGGTGGTGGTGCTGCAGTAGCGTTGTCACCTCACAGTTAGACACTGACTGGTTCGACTCTCAGCTAGAGCGTCTTCTGCGTGGAGACATGCGTGAATGGGCCTACCTTCGTTGAAAGATTGTGTGTTAGGGCTGGCAACTCAACACGTAAAAATCAACTGCCAATCATTAGCGGACTGGAGTTCTGGTGGTGCGACCCCTAACCGGGAAAAGCCGGAAAGACACAACGACCTAGTATAGTGCTTTTCTCCTTTATGTGCAGAAATCATGTAGTATAATGGTTATGTTCTCACAGTCTGTCTTCGTAAAGAAAGTCACAGACCTCTTTACCATAGGCAGCAGCTTGCCTTCTATAGGTAATGCTCATGAACAGGTGATTGCTTGTGCACCATTCTGTCACTCACACTTGCTAACTGTATCCAGAACAGCTGGGTTGCATTTTCATTAGCCAATGGCATGGCACCACAGTGCTGTATTTAAGGCTTGCATGTAGGTCTTGGCCCTTTTCCTGGCCTAGTGAGTTGTACAGACTACAACATCACAGAGGGTAGGTAAACATACTGTCCAGTGTCCGGATGTATGCAGTATGTCCACAGTTTGCCATGCTATGATTGGTCATTGTGAACAGACTTTCTGATTATGTGGCAATTTACTGTTCTACAATGTTGGTTGAGGTCAGTAAGGGGACAGACACATGTGAGTGTCATACGTCCTTTGCATCAGAATATGCATGCTGCTCCAGTAGCTGTTGGTCTATCAGCTGTGAATGTTTGTAGAGGATGACTGTGACTCATGTCCCTGTCACTTGACCATTCACACCCACGCCCCTTTATGTATGGGTGTTGTGTGGCTCCCCTGAGGGCTATGGTAGGTCTATAGCAGGTAGCTGAACATATTGCCACATATGTTGCAGGCTGCAGCAGCTGCATTCTGGCCAGGAGTCATACTTGGGATTGTGAACACACTGAGAGACAGCAAGCTGCATATGTCAGTGAGGGAGCAGTGTCATCTCTGTTGTCACAGCATAGCTAGGCTGAGGGTACCCATAACAGTCCAAGTGAGGCACACGCCTCAGGTACATATGTTAGAAAGAGTGCCATCCAATTAGTGGTAGGTGACATTTAGGATGCCGATAGATATTTGTGAAGTGTGTCCCAACCTACATTCCTTTGATGTGCTAATATGGGTGGCAGTGACTGCAGTAGCATCATCCACTTTTGCTTAAAATTGCTGGGCACAGTCATTTCTTTGTTGTTTTGATAAGCATGTACTTGACATGCAACAGAGTGGAATGTAACCCAGGGCTGTGTGTGTCAAAATGTAAAGTATGCTAGGAATGTAACAGATTGAGCTACTGAGTCAATACTTTTGCAGGTGTATTTGCAAGACATATGTGCATGCATACAGTCTGTTACACAGGACTGGCATGAACATGTGTGTTTGTATGGGTATGATGTGTGACACTTAACTGTCTATCATGCTTTTCTAATCTCAATATGTTCTGACTTGCCAGTACTTCAGCATCAAGATTAGGTTTTGTGACAACTGTGCCAAAAGTAGGTGGTACAACTGTGGACATTCTGCAACAGTCTGTGCAATTGTCAGCTGTACCTGCTATCCTAGGCCTCACATCCATCCATCAAAATTTATTTGGCTGTGAACTGGTTTCGTGTCTGCATCACAGTCCCAAGTACACTGTCATTTTTTCCATCATATGTACAAGCAGTGTGTCACTGGCACTCAGGATATGTGCATGGAAACACCTGCTGTACTTCAGACCTGAGTGACCTAGTGGGCTAATGCACAATTCTGTAGTTGGCAGGGTCCTAGGTTTGATACTTGGCAGGGGTGAATTTTTTGCTGATGTGCATCACTGATACTCAGGATATGTGTATGGAAACATCTGCTTAAACCCACACTATTTCCAAAAAAAAGTAAAAAGGGGCGATAGGAAAGTGGTGAAATGGGGGTAAGCAGAGGGAAAAACAATATAAAAGATAGGTAGGGATGTGCAGGACAGGTGTAAGAAAGGACCATAGCTCTCCATTTCTTGTACAGCAACAGCTGTGCAAGTTGTGGACAATTTGGAATTTGGAGCCTCACATCTTAGAGAGAGGGGTGTTGGTGACATAACTGTGTTGATTAATTGCTGTAATGATTGATTGTGGGAAGTGCATGTGGGACTGAAATTGTGAGCTATGTATGGGGCGATATGTATTTGTGGGACAGATGCCCATTTTTCTATTAAGGAGAGAGTGGAATGTTGGGGAAGGGATATAGGTACATATGGGGAGGTAAGTTGAGTAGGAGAGGTAGCATTTGCAAACAGACAAGATAGACAAGATAGCAGACAGAAGTGGTGTATGACACATGAGGAGGGCCAACACCTTGTATGAGGAGGATGTTGTAAAATTGGACAGCCATGTGCCACCAGACAGCAGCTGTGCGACTGACCTCCTGACCCATGGGCAGTCACCACTGCTCCTTCACTGTCCTGAAGGTGGCTGTGCTGGGTGATGGGTGTCAGGGCCAGCCTGCCCCTCCAGGTTGGCCAGTCTGCCCTCAGTCTTGCACAGTTAATCATCAAACCCTTGCTGCATGATCCTGCACACCATGCCTGGCAGCTGTCACTGGGTAACAACTCCCTCTCCCGCCTGCTCTCAGGGGGACAGACTACTTCCCCTAAGACAGTTCTATCCTAAGTTGGTGCAGGACCAGTGGAGTGTGCAGCTCCAGGTTGGGTCCCAGACATGCTTGGACCCGGTGCCACAGCCAGTTGAGGTAGGGTAGGTGGAAATGTGGGAACCGGCCTTCCCAGTCGAGCTATGATGTTGAGGTTTTTTCAAAGTGTATAGGTTAGTAATGAACAGAACATTTAAACTTTAGTTATAACAGTATGCCAGATTGTTCCAATTAACCCAGTAACATAACATTGCATAGCATATGGAACACAACAATAAGTGGTACACCAGTCAGTATTGTAACAGCATGCCAGTAACAGTTACGGCAAAAGGCAAACGACATAGGTAATTCAACAAGGTATGTCAGTATGCAACAATTGTAATATATAACAATAATAAAACACAAGGCTCAACATAACGTTTTGAGAAAAGCATATGTTAAAAGTAAGTCATACCCGATGTATAACAATAATAAATTATGATGTAGAGAAGGGGTTGGGAAGAGAGAAAGATATTCCATTACTACCAGTATAAGCTATATTGTTTGCAACAGTACTCTGATAAATTCTACAGATTTGCCCTTACTTTATGTATAAAAGTGCCCTATTGCTTCTGTAGCACTTACATACCTCTCAATCTATCTGCATTTGGCAGTATATAATACCTACAGGTACACAACTATAGGGGACTCTTACATGTCAGGAGAACATATATGAGTATTAAGGTGTACTGTGGACTGATGCAGTGTGACTGCTATTGACATAAATTAAGTGTATTTTAAATCTGTCTCCAAGGGATTTGGCACCAGTGATCACAGTCTTTGACAGTGTGACACTTGGGAGACATGTATCGTGCACAGTACAGAGATGTTACACTTATCATGCCATCCTTGACTATCAGCAGGCAATCACAGACTCACCGGGGCATACAGCTGTACCAAGATTAAACAGTTTTATTTGTTTTATTAACCTGTATTAGTGCTGTACTTGTTGACTTTCTATATACTGACATCTTATCACCTTGCTGAGCAATGCTGTTAATACTCTGGTACATCTGGACACACAAATTAGTAACCCATTCAAACAGCTACTACAGCCATTTTTTACCTGTAATTCCTGTGAGGAGAACATGTGTTAACAATATATAACTGTTTCTATAAATATTTATTAGAATTTGTCTCTTAATTTGAATTCCGATCTGTGTGTGACAAAATGTACATCATAACTAGTGCTTATCAAACTGAGCTACTCAGCCACTGCTGTTATGTGCCTAGAGCTGTCCTGGTAACAAACTGTGACCTGGTAATAGAGGTAAAGTGTTATACAAGACTGCAGTGACACTTGAGCACACATGCATGAGATTCATACGACAGAGATTGTAGGTGAATTGTGCATTGATACATGAATGTAGGTGTAGACAATTAACCCCTAGGGGTTGGGACTATGTGGGATGTGTACAGACCATATTGGAGTGCTGAGTTGGGTACCTGGCCCATATGCAGTTGCAGATGGTATATTTGCACTCTACAGCTATGAATATAGTTGAAATGCAATGGTTAACACGAGACAATCCTGAGACACACACTATAACTTGGCCATTCATATTCTAGGTTCAGATATTAGTGCAGAACAAATATCATAATGCATTATATCTTTTTATTTATTTAACATTGTTTACCAGAAAAGTCTGACTTGGAACAAAGCCAATTTTCAGGGGAGGCCTGGGGAGAAATGCTCCAGACATATGTCTTTCAAATGTGGGAGGAAACCGGAGTACCCGGAGGAAAACCACACGAACGCAGGGTGGACATGCAGAATCCAAACAGAAGGCACTCCAGCTGAGAATCAAACCATAGAACCTCTTACTGTGAGGCAACAGTGCTACCACTGCACCGTCCAAAATAGTGCATTAACTGGGAATCAAAAACCCAGGTCAACTGCTTGAAAGGCATCTATGCTCACTGACATACCACATAAAAAGTACTCCTTGTAGTACAGCTCCACATCTACGGTTTAGCAAAATATTTCTTTATTAGCTAACCTTCATTCATCCCGTGGTATTATTCCCATTTTATATCACAGCAGTTGTACTATAAAATTTAATGACCAACAGCCCAAAATGCACACATATTTGAACAACAAAGTTTTATTGTGGGTGACATTGAGCAGTGATTAGTATACATGTAACATTCTTTATTGATGAACACTTCCTATAATACAAATGTTACAATACAGCTGTAATTCCACAAGTAATGCAATAGAAACTTTATTTCCTTAACATTATTCATGCAGTTGAACTTTATTTCCTTAACATTATTTATGTATTAGAAACGTTTACTTCCTTAACATTATTAACACAGCAGAAACTTTTTTCCTTAACATTATCAGGTATCAGGTATCATGCTTTCATCTTTATTGCACTGTACCTGGCATTACTTGGTTATATCAGTCCAGGTCTATGACCACATTCATTTCTCTACACTCAAAACATACTGGCAGTTACTACTGTGCTCTTTTTTGTATATCTGACTATAGTTTGCAAGATACTACTTTACTCACCACATTCTTGGCACAAACTGGTCAGATGCCCTCCATAGGCCTCCAGGTTGAGAGCTCTCCTCTGCAGCTGTGGGGAGAGAAACACAATATTATGCATACCTGTGTATCACACATGCAGAAAAGTAATTGGTAAAATAATGCTAACAATACTTACAGACTTGTGGGATGTTGTCATCCCAGGCATCTTGGATCCATGTGGCCAAGAGATCCCCCTTCCTACACTTCAGGTCATCAAAATGGTGATGCACCTGCTTACTTGTGTGGGGGATATCAGTTGCACTGGTGAGCTCGCATGCCAGCTGGTCCCAGGCCTCTGATTTGAATTCCGACTCTTGATACTGGCCATGCAACAGCCGGATGTTATGGTATTTTACAAGGAGTCCAACCATAACCCTGGACTCCAGAATGCCCCACCACTGCGGCCAGAGGCACACCCTCTCCAACTCCTGCCATAGTCTATGCCAAGATCAAACTCCAGCAGATACTGGCTGTATTCCCACTTGATGCACTTAAATAAGGCTGTTTTTCACCCTTTGCTACCACTGGGTCATTTTGAAAAATGTGGTGCTTTGCTTAGCACTGGGCAAACCTACTGAGCTCAGCCATGCAGTGTATAAACTGGCAATGTTTAACAATGCTTAGTGGTGCACAAGCCAACTAATCTGAGCTGAGGACTGCTTAAACAGGGTTTGCTTAGCAGTACCCAAGCCAGCTAAGTGTAGATGCACATTGCTAAGGAGTGTTAAAATGGGTCCTGTTTAAGCACTGCTTGGCTTGGCTTAGCAGTGCTTAGCAGAGCTTAGCTATAGGCAAACCACATGTTAACAAAAAGGAAAAAAAATAAAATAAAATTATTTGTTCAATACTATTAGTTTATTATTATGTGTATGTATTTTACTTCTATGTTTCCTGACTGTATGTATTTTAATTTCTTTTATCTTGGAGTGTGGATTTTATGTATTGTAAACTTGTGTGTAACTGGAGCTTTTCTCCTCTGGTCTTCACTGACAGTGGGCTTATGGCCCAGCTGGACTAACCCAGTTAACAAATGTCAATAAATACATACATAAAAAAATATATATATTTATATAATCTCACTATCAAATATAAAAGCTGAATGGCCTGTCTGTGTATTTGAACCAGGCACCTACTGCACACAAGGCCATGACTCTAACCATTCAGCTGCATGGATATGCAAAACACTGCTGTACATTTATATATAGCTCTCAGCTACGTTTAAGCACTGCTGTGCACCATGCCATGCTGCGCAAACCCATTCAGGTATGCTTACACTTGACCTTTGCCATTAAAAGTAAAAGCATCCGGTTTCTGTTTTTAGATGTCTGGCACATGTCCCTTGTTAAGCGCTGTGCCATACAGCACAAACACAAACAAACAAATTTAACTTTTATATTACAGTGCCATCTGGCACTTTGACAGTGCAGGGGGTGTGTTACTCATTTCTGGACACTGTAACAGACCCCCTACACAGATGCTGAAACCATGTTACATGGCTCTCCCTCAGTAGGATGCCTTCATTAATATGCAAGGTGCATTGCTGAGGGGAAGCTGCAGACATACCTTCTGTGTAGGACTTACATAATTCCTACACGGAGTTGATTAAATCCCCCCCCCCAAATGTTTTCCTAGTTAGATGCCACAGTTTAACAGATCCCCACAGCATTAGTGCTATATTTTTAATATTTATCACAGTATTTCTACCAAAGCAATTATAGTTTTGGTTTTCATCCTACTTAGGTTTTCACTTGTAGATTTATACATGTGTTCATTCATTTTCTAATTTATTATTGACACACATACCTGATGAAGATTTCTTTTAATTTTTTATTATTTTATTTGCAGTTTGTTTGCCAGGATAGTCCATTGGGCCACAAGGAGCCCATTTTCAATGGAGTCCTGGGGAGAAAAGCTCCTGAAAAATACAAATATATAGTAGACATTGTATATAAACATTACAGATTACATCATAGAATACAAAGTAAATATGATAAGAAAATTTAACGATGCTAGAATACATAAGTATAATGCAATAAAGAGCAATAAAACAATTTTTTTATCAAGAGTAGCAGCTTAGGGTACCAGTTAAGAAGTTAGTCAAACAGCTCATCAGTGATGTGGAACTATAGGAGGCAGTGATGGCATATTTAGTTTTAGGAGAGTAAGAAGTGGTATATGAAGGATTAGGTAGGATGGGAACAGGAACACTTCCATTGTGAAGTTAGTTGTGAGTGCAGCAAGGTTTTAAATGAGGAGAGACTGCTAGTGGTGCAGCTAGGCGATGGTAGAGAATTCCAGAGGCATGCTAGAGAGAAGGACATTAGAAGATTCCCAGCTGGTAGTGTGGGTTTGTGCAATTTAATTAGTTTTGGGAATTGGATCTGAGAAGTCATTCTGGTTCATGCATTTCAAAGGTAGTGGCTAGGGAAGGACAGAGAGAGGGGTTGTAAATGAGTTTATGTGCTTGGATGAGTTGGGTATAAGTGAGCTAGTTAGGTAGCTCTAGCCAACTTAGCTGGTGAAGGGAATTACAATGGTGAGAAGTGGTTCTGTGACCTGCAGCAATTTTTTATATCTTGTTGTAGCAAGAGGAGAGTTTTATCTTGAGGGAGGATTGCAGGTTGGTGAGGCTAGTTGCACCATATAAGAGGTATGAGATGAGATATGGGCTGACTAGTATGAGCCTGGTGGAGGGAGAGATATAAAGATTATGGCGGTAAAGCATACCAAGTTTTTTATGGGTTTTTCTGATATTTACTTGTAAATGTTTGATGAATTTTAGTGGATCGTCATTGGGTACTCCTAGTAATTTATTATCAGAGACTATTTCTAGGGGATCATTGTTTTTGCTGGTGATTACCAATGTGTGTTTATCTAGGGAGGAGGTTTTGGAGGTGGTGAATAACATATGTTTAGTTTTGGTTTCATTAAGAGCCAGATGGTTGTCTAGCATCCACTGCTCAGTGGAGAAGGCGCTTTGGGTTAGCTTGTTTAGAGTGGGGACAGAAGGGGAGGAGCAGATAATGGTAGAATCATCAGCATACTGGATGAGGCTGGTGTTCGCAATGGCTTGGTAGAAGATGCTTATGAGTATGTTGATTAGTGGGGGGCCTAAAATGGAACCTTGAGGGACACCTGTGGAAGTATAAAGGAAGGGTGAGGTGGCTTTTTTTCCATCTAACTGCTTTTTGCCTATTTGTGAGGTAACTGGAGAACCACTTCATACAGGAAGGGGATAGGTTTAGTTTGGAGAGTTTATTAAGAAGCAGGTTATGGGAAATGGTGTCAAATGCCTTAGAGAGGTCAAGGAGGAGGGCACGCACAAAATGGCCAGAATTACGGGCTTTGTTAATTGTTTCAAGGAAGGAGAGGAGGGCAGTGGAGGTGCTATGACCGGGTCTGAATCCATGCTGTGCGGGGGTAAGAAGCTGGTTGTTAATGGGATAGGGTAAAAGTTGTTGGTGGATACATTTTTCAAGAAGCTTAGAAATAGGGGATAAGATAGCGATAGGGTGGAAGTTTGGAATGTCATTGTTATTGCCTCCTTTGTGGAGAGGAATAATAAAGGCTTCCTTCCAGAGCTGGGGGATGTGCCATTCTGAGATAGCCCAATTAATTGGTATGCTGATAGGGAGAGCAATGGCTTCTGTGGCTACTTTTAGGAAGTAGGAGGGAATTTCATCAGGGGCACTGGAACCAGGTTTTAATTTTAGGAGAAGTTTTTTTATGGTAGCTATGAAGATGGGATTGATGGAGAAGGGTGGAGGTTGGGGGTAAGGGATGCTAGGGGAGGAAGGGATGGGTGCAGAATGAGGATGGGTTGCTAAACTGTTGGTGAAGGACGATGTTAGCTTGATGTTAGTTAGCTTGAAGAAAGAGTTAAATTGTGTGGCTAAGTCCATGTCAGAGGCATCTGGGTTAGCAAAAGGGTTTTCTTTTATCCCAGGGTTGAGGAGAGATGAGATTCCTTTCCAAAATAGTTTGGAATTGGTGTGTGGTTGGTTTGGAGGGTGAAGAAATAGGCTTTGCGGTCTGAGGCAATACGTTTTCTGACTTTATTATGTAGTGTTTTATATTTATTAAGGGTGGTAGTGGTTTTATTTTTGTGGTAACGTGTCCAGGATTTGTCATGGAGTCGCATAGTAACTAAGGTGTTTTTGGTTAACAAGGGTCCAGGGTTACTCTTTGTACATTTGGTTTTTAGAGGAGCAAAGGCATTGAGCAGGTTTGTGAAAGTAGAGTTAAAGTAGGAGAGATCATTATCTAGGGGAAGAGTCTTTAATGGGTTCCAGTTTGTGCTTTTTAGTGCATTTGATAAAGTTTCAGGACTGAAGTTTTTTAGGCAGCGAGTGGAAGTATAGGTTTGAGTTAGTTGTATGGAAGAGGGGAGAGGGCAATCTTTGTTAAAAGTGGTTTACTTTATATTTATTAATATTTATTCTGATAGATGTCTAGTGGCAGATCTTTTTGCTACTTAACTAAATATTTTGTTAGTTAGCTAGTTTCTTAATTAATATCGTTTGTATTATTTGGTTAGCCTATATAAAGTGTCAAAAAGGTGGTCTTATTCTGTAATTTATCTCTAGCTTTTTAGTTTCAGTTTTTGGTAGCGCAATCTCTGATTACACTATGGTGTTAAGGAGGAAGGGGGACTTGTTAAAGGAATAATTATAATGCTTTGTGCTTAACAGAACCACCCTCTGTAACCACTCCCTTGCTCCAAATAACCGGATTATATATAATCTACCTACTACATTCTATTTTATTATTTTGGAGCATGTATTTTACAGTTCAGTTTTTTATTAATGAACTAGGTGCTTAACCTAATTCAGGAAGTTAAAATAATTCAGGAAGTGAACATCACACTCTCCAGACTGTGAAGTTTCTTCTTGGTTTAGTTTGCATTTTTAAATATAGATGCCTTATCATTCATTCTAAGAAAAAGACAAGTGTCTGAAAACACACTCTGAATCATGCAGGGGCAAAACTTGTTTTTTGTGGTATATAGTTAGTGCATATACAATTCAGTCAGGATGGAAGGCGAGATTAAATTGTAAAGAAAGGAAATGGACTGTTTTACATAGCATGTTTCAGACCTTGGTTTAATGATAAGAAACAAGTTTACAAGAATTTGATTTTAGTTTCCTGTTTTGCAACATTTATTTTCTCCTCGGGATTCAATAATGCCTACTCTAAGCAACAAAGACATAACTCACACCTTCTTCCTCCTAATTTTAGTTTTCCTACTAATAGTCTTGCAGCTTTAAATACTGACAGGG
The DNA here is from genome assembly GCF_019279795.1 of Protopterus annectens. Lineage (NCBI taxonomy): Eukaryota > Metazoa > Chordata > Ceratodontiformes > Protopteridae > Protopterus > Protopterus annectens. The sequence goes on along the minus strand of NC_056729.1, from coordinate 171,152,285 downwards.
ATTCATAAAGGTTACCAAAAAGTGTAGACTACATGTACACTTACTATAGTCTTTCTGAGTGACTAGAAAGCACAAAAAAAAATGTGATAAGAATGTTCTTGAATACATACTGTGTACACTTAGTGTAGACTTGTGTATTGTTTGATACTTGGCATGCAATCAGTTTATGGTAATTAGGGTTCTTTACACCTAAGGTAGGATCTGCATTCATTTTTGACTACACCCAGCCTTGGCCACTAAATTGCAGAGTTTGATACTTTCCTTATCATTTCAGTGAGGCATATACCAAGGATGATACCTGTATCTAAATGATTTAGTGTACTGATAAAGCTATGTAAGGCTTATGAAAAAATGTTACATTTATTACTATTCATTTATGAATTCTGCCTTTGGTCGTGTGACTAACCATTAGGTTATGAAAGTTCATAGGTTCATAGGTAGGTACTATGCTATCTGCCCGAGGGCATTTATAAGCCTAGCCAGAATGTGTCGGCTTTCGCCGCCCCATTGATTAATTAAATATAGAAGAATGGCAGGTACTCCACAACAATCGAAGCAAACCACTGAATGAAAAATATATATACTCTTTATTCCATAAAGTAAGCGCTTTCGCATCTCCAAGGACGCTTCTTCAGACTTAAAACAATAATAAAACACTCCAAATCCATTTAAATATTGCATCACTTCTTGTAAAAGCCAATAAAATGCCTAATAAAAAGCATATGATGAAACTTCTTAAAGTCACAATTCTAATATGTGCTATTTTATATGCGCATCATATGAAAATAAATATATATATGTGTATATGTGTGTGAAAAGAGGGGTGGGGAGCAAAATACATATAATAAGCTTTTTCATTTAAAAAATCAACAATAATACAAAAATGAAAACCTTATTATTGACATATTGACTGTAACTTATGTATGCTGATTCTTAACTTCCTCAAAAAACACACACACTACATATAAAGAACACTACATTCAAGGAACTACTTTCAATAAATAAAACATTCCATTTTGTGAATAAAATAATATCTAGAGACATATATAATAAAAAAGAGGACATCTATATACACTTAGCAAATGCATATATACTACAATACATATCTCTCATAGACAATGTTTCAAAGCTCGATCCAATAAAAATGGTTTAGACTATCATTCAAACCATGTCCCCTATCCGCTTGTAGACTAACTATCCACTTCCCTTCCTTTTTTTCTGTGTAGTTACTTATATTGCCTAACCTCTCAGTGGGATATATAGATTCTAATACTAAAAACTTAAAACTAACTAAATAAACCACATTCCTAGACTTACAATCTGTGTAGTGATTGAATTCATATCTGATATGTGTATCTGGATGTACAAAATAATTCTTATTAGCTATGAAACTGCATTGGTTGCAATTATGACATGGAAAAGTACCTTTTCTTGAGGAACACAATTTCTTCTTGTCATTGCTCTCATAGCATAGAATCCTTTTTAATGATTTAGTGTTCCTATAGCTAAAACTAGGGCATGTACCCACCACATCCTTTATGTGTTCATCCAGTAGCAGTATACCCCAATTCCTCCTAATTATCTCTGTTATCGTATTATTATTGTTAGTGTAAGGAATGACTAACCTCTTAACTTTTGAGTTGTTAATTTTATGCTCTGTGCATATATGACTACTTCTTCTAATGTATGGTTGTCCTGATTTCTCACGTTCAACTCTCTCTAATGTTTTAAGATCCCTAGAGTGAAATCCTCTCTCTATGAAATCTCTCTGTATATCATTAATAGCTTCTTGGTACACTTCATCTTCACTTACTAGACGGGAGAATCTTAATGCTTGATTTTTCACTATATTTTATGTACATGTGCTGGATGCATGCTATTTCGATGTAGAAGAGCATTTTTCTGCAAGGATTTCTGTAGACTTCTGTACTAATCATCCCATCATCTTTCGTGAGTAATACATCTAAAAACTCAATCATATTCTGTGACCTTTTACATGTTAATGTAAGGAAGGTGGTCGTTCCATTGATATGGGATATAAATTCATCTAAAGTATCTAAATCACCTCCCCAAATGAGGAAGACATTGTCTACAAATCTTTTATAATACTTAATATATTTAGAGAAGTGTACATGATCCAGAACGTAGGTATGCTCCCAATATGCCAACACCAAATTCGCATAGGAGGTGGCACACGGTGTACCCATTGTTACTCCTGTAGTTTGTAAGAAATAGTTCCCATTGAAAGTAAATGCATTATTATTAAGGACTAAGTCCATTAATATGGTAATCCTAATAATCTGACTATTTATTAGCCCTTTTTGTATTAAATACAACCTCAAAAAGTCTACACCAATATCATTAGGTATACTAGTAAACAGTGATGTCACATCTAGGGTAACCATGTATGCTGATTCTTAACTTCCTCAAAATACACACACACACTACATATAAAGAGCACTACATTCAAGGAACTACTTCCAATAAATAAATCATTCCATTTTGTGAATAAAATAAACATAAGTTACAGTCAATATGTCAATAATAAGGTTTTCATTTTTGTATTAATGTTGATTTTTTTAAATGAAGAAGCTTATTATATGTATTTTGCCCCCACCCTTCTTTTCACACACATATACACATATATATATTAATTTTCATATGATGTGCATATAGAATAGCACATATTAGAATTGTGACTTTAAGAGCTTTCATCATGTGCTTTTTATTAGGCATTTTATTGGCTTTTACAAGAAGTGATGCAATATTTAAATGGATTTGGAGTGTTTTATTATTGTTTTAAATCTGAAGAAGCATCCTTGGAGACACAAAAGTGCTTACTGTATGGAATAAAGAGTATATATATTTTTCATTCAGTGGTTTGCTTCGATTGTTGTGGAGTACCTGCCATTCTTCTATATTTGATTTTGGACAGTTTTTGCTTGGAGGTACCTTACCCTTGTGGTGTTTTCTCTTTTTTCTGTGCCATTGATTAATTAACTGATCCCCTGTCAAGCAGAGCCAATGAAGTGATCCCAGGGGTGTATTTTCTGTTACCCATCCACTCGTCAAGGTTTTTCTTGAAGAGTGTTAGTGAGGGGCTCTGCCTGATGTAATTTAGAATTTTGTTTCAAAGCATGGGGAGTCTCTGTGACAGGAATCTATCCCTCCAGCATGTTCTATTTATTGTTGTGGTGAGGTTTAACTCACTAGAGTGCGTGGCTCGCAGTGACTTGGATTTCTTTAGGTGGAGTATGTCCATCAATTCTGAGTTGGACATGGCTTTGTAAGTCAGGCAGAGATCACCTCTGAGTAAGCAATATGCCACTGAGTGCAGCCGGAGTTTTTTCAGTCGGGCTGCATAGGAAATATGTTTGAGGCCAGTAATCCTCTTGGTGAGGTACTTTTGTGGTCTTTCCAGCTGTTGGAAGTCTTGTGAGGTACATCCCAAATGGGGTATTGTACTCTATGATGGGTCTGATGAGTGACAAGTAGAGGGGCACTATGACGTCTTTATTTCTAGATGCAAACCCTTTAGTAATTAGATGGGCCACATAGGATTTCTTAACTACTTTGGCAATATGATTGTCAAAGGAGAGATTACTATCTACCAGACATTGTTTGTCATACTTAATGTTGCAAGTTACCAGTGTACAGATCAATCAGGAACACTAAACATTTTGATCTCACTAAATTCCAACTAGAGCTACAGTCATGTAACTGGTCTATTCTTAAATACCTCCCCCTTGAAGAGGCAGTAACAACCTTTAACTCCACGTTTACAAACATACTCAATTCCCATGCCCCTATACGTTCAATCAAAATCAAAAACCAGATAGCTCCATGGCTAACAAAAGACTCAAAATCCAAAATTAAACTTAGAAACAAAGCCTGGGACAAATGGCGTGCTTCCAAAGCTCCCCTAGACCGGATTAACTTCCAACAACTTAGAAATCAGACAAAAAAATCCATTTCACTTGACAAAAAAAACTATTACTACCAACTGCAAGATAAACACCAACACAATCCCCAAAAGTTTTGGGCGGGTCTAAACAACCTTCTCCATCCAGGAAAGACCACCACTCCAACTCCAGTTGACCTAAATGATAAAAGCCCTGAAGAAGTGGCCAATACCTTTAACTCTTTCTTTATCAATGTTATCAAATCCTTAGCTGCCCAACAACCTCCCACCAATCCCCCTACAATAAGTTTGATCCTGAAGTCTGAGCCCTCCTTCCACCTACAACCAGTTTCCACTTCCTTTATTAGATCCCTACTGAAGAAACTAAAACCTACTACCATTGCTGCCGACCTTCTTCCAGCTGAATATCTACAAAAAGCTGCAGAGGTTATAGCCTACCCCATCTCCATCCTAATTAATCGTACCATAACTGAATCTACTATCCCCTCAATTTGGAAAATCTCCCACGTTATCCCTCTCCACAAAGGAGGGGCATCCACTGATCTGTCTAACTATAGGCCAATAGCCATATTGTCACCACTTGCTAAAATCATGGAAAAATGTATACACAAACAACTTGTACACTACCTAACCCAGAGCAATCTTCTAACTAGCTCACAACATGGTTTCAGGCCCAAACACAGCACTACCACCACCCTCCTCTCATTCACCGACACTATAAACCATAACAAGAACAACAAAAATATGTCATCTGCACTCTTTCTGGACCTATCAAAGGCCTTTGATATGGTCAACCACCAACTACTTCACAACACTCTAAAAATTTTCTATCTAGATAACAAAACACTCAATTGGTTTCATGCCTATCTCTCGATAGGAATCAAGCTGTACTCTGGCAAAACAAGCTCTCGCCCCTCTTACCTAATTCCATAGGGGTCCCCCAAGGCTCCATACTGGGACCTCTACTCTTTTCTATTTTCATTAATGACATCCACAAAGTCATCCCCGAGACCTCTTGCATTCAGTATGCAGATGACTCGACACTAATCATCTCAGACAAATCACCAGCTAAACTATTATCCAAAACCCAAGACTGTCTGACTGCAGTTGAAGACTGGTTGTTAGGTCACCATCTGATCCTTAACCCTAAAAAAACAAACTATTACTCTTCCATCCTACCCATAAACCTTCCCCTATACACTTTTCTGTCCAATCCAAAAATGGGACTATTATATCCCCGGACTCAAACTCCAAGTTACTAGGTGTTACCATAGACAACAAACTCAGATTTGACCTTCACATCAACAAAACTATTAAAACAGTTAATAAGAAACAGGGGTCCCTATATAGAATAAAATCCTTTCTGACTCCCAAGGTGAGAGAGGCCACAGCCCAGTCACATCTCCTCTCCTCCCTCTTATATGCCTCGCCCATACTCACTAACCTTTACAAATCAGACCTAAACAAGCTCTCATGTTGCTATAATCATATTGCTAGATTTGCTACTGGCATGCCTTACAAAACCCATCACTGTATCAACCTACATAACCTTGGCTGGATTGAACTACCAAATCTACTCCAGCAGAACCAACTAATAGTAGCTTTTAAAATTCTCACTCAACCTGACACCATTCCTGCGCTGCGTAACTTAATCACCCCATACTCAAATCTAAATAGTCTGTGCTCAGCAAATAGGCTACTTGCTCAAACGGTCAAATCCTGTAACTTTGGAGGTGACTCGCTGTTTGCAAATTCCATTGGTAAAATATGGAACTCCCTTCCTCCTCAACTCACCAATGTCACCTCTCTATGCAAATTCAAGAAAAGTCTATCCCTTCATTTTAAAAACCAATGGCTCTGTCAATGTCCTAAACCAGACTAAACCCATCACTTTCCTCAACCTCTATTTCTTTATTGGAATACCTCGAGGCTCATTCTCTGTATCAAGCATTAATCTGAAGTTTTTTTTTTCCTTCTAAATGTTATTGTTTATAATCATATGCTTTTCTGTTACCTCATGTATTAATTATCAAAAGAAGTATTATGTACTCTGTTTAATATGAATGCAAATTACTGTCAATGAGGAGCTTTTCTCCCCGGGCCTCCGCTGAAAATGGACATGTATCCAGACGGATTATCCCGGTCAACAAATGTAAAATAAAAAATAAATAAATAAATAAATAAATGTTTGTTTTCTTTTACACCAATGAAGACCTGTAATTGATTGAAACCTTATGTTCTGTTTATCCCATGAGGTTCTGTTAAACATCTATCCTGAAATCCTGATAGTCAAAATATATTTTTGTAATTTAAAAAAATATAGTATGATAACATGAAGAAAAATGGCACAGATCAATGATGAATGGTGGTTTAACAGTCTTTGAAAAACATCGTTTCCTTTGTATTTTATAACTTAATAGTAATCATATAATTTTATGCAATAATATAAAATTGTGAAGACATGAAAATCCATAACAAACAATTTCCTTGATTCAGAAAGGGATACTATGAGAGGTTAGGCCTTTGTAATAAGCCTTTCTGATTTAATGACCACACAACCACACTCATTTTCCATGAGCATCTTCTACAATGGCACTCCTTTTGGCCATAATACATGGCAATGAGACAATTTGGGGGGATCAGCTAAAGCAAATCAACTATGTGCTCTCCCCTTGAAATTCCTAAATATACTACCATGTGATTACAGAGAACCGGTAAACTGCATAACTTTCTATGGTCAGTAGAAAAATGTAACACCATCAAAAGACAATGGCGTCCACTGACTTGAATGCAGAAATATGTAGTGCAGGTAAATTCAATCAAGTTCAGCAGAGATGTGGGAGTACGAGGTGGAATCAGATGTGAGAGTGTGTGTGTGTGTGTGTGTGTGTGTGTGTGTGTGTGTGTGTGTGTGTGTGTGTGTGTGTGTGTGTGTGTGTGTGTGTGTGTACGTGTATGCACATGCGTGTGCGTGCGTGTGTGTGTGTGTGTGTGTGTGTGTGTGTGTGTATGCACGTGCGTGTGCATGTGTGTGTGTGTGTGTGTGTGTGTGTGTGTGTGTGTGTGTGTGCGTATGTGTGTATGCACATGCGTGTGTGTGTGTGTGTGTGTGTGTGTGTGTGTGTGTGTGTGTGTGTGTGTAGTATGTAAATGTGCATGTGTGAATGTGTGGATATTATCTGGCCCCATAGACATATTATGCCTGGCCTTAGACAGTGCCTTGATTTGAGGAGGATGTGGATGTTGGTATGTAATCTGACAATACTGGAAGGGACAAGAGGGTGATGTTTGTGCAAAATCTGTTTAGATTGGCAATGTCCTCTGGGTCAGAGTGTGAGATATCATTTGCTATTAATTCTGAACAGTGCTGGGCACATTACTATGCATTGTTTCTGACAATTCTAAAACAGTTAAAGAAGGCTCTATGGGTTATCATTCACCTGGTTAGCTATTTTACCTGATATCTGGCTTTCTTTTATTTAATCAAGGGCCTGACTTCCCTCTTTAGCTTAGCAAGATTTTGGTATTTTGAGAGTTAGATTTATTTTTGTATGCAGTAAGTTTTTTTTCTTTCATTATAAAGCCTGTTTATATTTGAGTTCAACCACAGGGGGTTTATTGTTGAATCTGGCACTGCATTTATTTCAGCAGGTGGATAAATGTGTCTCTGCAGCTATTTACATGTACATGGAATTTAGTAGTGAATGATTCCATGTAAGTACTGGTCATCAAGATGGAAGGGGCTGGGGGCGTGGCCAAGGATGAACACAGGATAGCAGCAGATTTCTTCAGCTCCACCAATTTCATTACACTGACAGGAATTAATTACTTAAAAAATTAATTTTTGAAGTAATTTTCTTTCTAAATACGTTTGTTTTATATAGTTCTTGAACTATATCTAAAAAAGAAAGGAAATCCTAACAATATTCCTGTCAGAAATCACTGTGGAAATTTTCCTGTCAGTTTATCAGTCTGAAATGAGTTCTAGTAAGACAAATTCTCAAGACTCCAGCATCAAGAAAGAACTTCAGTCTCTGATAATTATAATCCAGCAACTTACTGATAAAATGGATAAAATGGATACTAAAATAGACACCTTCATAGAAAAAACTACAAAACAAATAGACCTGTTACATACAGAACTGCAACAACAGAAGATCCAGATGACAGGCATAGAAGAAGCTGTGAATGACATGGAAAACAGAATCCAAGAAGAGGAAATCAACATTGAGTTTCTGCTGAAACAAAATGCAAATTTACAAACAAAGCTGGATGACCTGGAAAATAGATCTAGGCGCAATAACATTAGGATTTTTGGACTGCCAGAAAATATTGAAGGTAACAATATTACTTCTGTTTTAACAACTTGGCTCCCTAAAACTTTAGACTTACCAGAAGCATTCTCTTTTGGTATCGAAAGAGCACATAGATCTATAGCTAATACTAACTCTAACAAAAAATATCCTAGATCAGTTATAGTTAGATTTCTATCATCTTTTGATAAAGAGATGGTTCTTAAATCTGCTTGGGCTAAAGCTCCTGTTAAGATTAATGAGACAACTGTGCGTTTTGACAATGACTATTCTTCCATGGTAATTGCTAAAAGAAAAGTTTTTCTGCCACTAATAAGGGAGCTTAAAAAAGCACAGTTTAAAGCATACCTTCTGTTTCCTGCCAAGCTTAAAATCTTCCTTCCTGGTGGTCCTGAGGTCTTCGATGATTTAGACTCTGCTTTGCTGTTTGTCAAAGAAAAAAGGATTTTGGATAAAATAGAAGAAATGGAATGGGCTAGTTCTACATTAAAGAGATTGGCAACTGAAGCTTCGTGGAAGACTTCAGAGAAGAAGAAGACTAAAAAGAAAATGATTTGTTATATGTTTTTTTTTCTCTCATCATTTTAGTTCATTATTAATCTTTTTGAATATAGTTCCTGCATTTCCAGAAAGCCACAAATATTTTGGAAAAGATTTAATCAAAGTTATTCTCTATGTGCAAAGAAATGTTTTGTTTCATAACCAGTCAAAATGCCTGAGGATTTAAGGGCAGGCTGTGATTCGATTTGTTTCTCTTTCTGAAACAAGGTTAGTAATTTGATACATTTTTTTATCTTTACCTTTTTTCTTTTCCCTTCTTTTTTTTTTATTATTATTTTCTCTGCTTAAACAATGACATTCTATTTAGATTATGTAGTGGGTAAAGGGTGGGGGAGGGCAGGGAGAGAACAGTAATGAAAATATCATTAATAGAATAATAACATATTTATTTCTTGTAAAAGTTTATAAGTTCTTCAAATGCTATTTCTAATTATATTTTCTTGATTATACTGCTTATGCTTGTTTGTAAATAATCTGTCATGCTTTAACTAATAATAATCAGAACTAAATAAGAGTAAATAATATGTTTTATTTTTAACTCTATTAATATAAACAGTAAGTAACATTCTATTGTATATACTTCTTACAGCTTTCTCTTACATTTTTTTATTTCTGCCTCACTCCCTTTTATTTTCTACTCTCCTTTTCTTTTCTTTATTAATATATAGAAATGCTTTTGACTATGTGGGCACAGTGAATAATAGGATTTGTATGAAAATTGAGTTGGGAGAAGAATGCTGAGTTCTATTGCTTCTTGGTAATTTTGGGTTTAATTTCACTTACATAGAGGCTGTGATGATCTGTGGAATACATTGTGGAGGTTCTGTCATGTTTAGATGCATTTACACTGCTAAATGAATGTTTGCCACTAGTTTTTAATAAGTTTCCCGCCAAAATGTTAAGAGAGACAATCTGAGATGTGGGCTGTCTCATGCACAGTGTCCTTGAGTTACCTTGGAATCTTCAAGTCACAGAGCTCTAACACAGAAACTGAAAGCAGTTAATATAACCATTTAGCTGTCTCATGCACAGTGACCATGAGTTACCTGTTCATAAAATATGTCAGTTATAATGAGTTTAAATGATGTAGTATCTTGTAGTAAGTAAATGTCTTATTTTAGAAGGCATAGAAAATGAAACATTTATTTAAATGTTTTTGAAAATCTACTTAGCAGCATAAGAATCTGTGTTAAAATTTGTGTTCCAAACATATACTTTACTATAACTCATTTAATTCATCTGATTGACAAGCATAAATAATCTTATAACTATATTCTGGATGAAGTGTCATGTGATATATTTTAAAGCAGTAGGTTAGCATGATTGTAAATCTGGTTACTAATATATGTTTGCTGTGCATTATTTTGTATAAAGCAGACAGATTTATTTTAGGGACAGCAAGTAGGACAGTGCTTAACAAAAACACAACTCAGTGAGATCAGATATATATATATATATATATATATATATATATATATATATGTGTGTGTGTGTGTATGTGTGTGTGTGTGTGTGTGTGTGTGTGTGTGTGTGTGTGTGTGTGTGTGTGTGTGTGTGTGTGTATGTATGTGTGTATGTGTATGTATGTATGTATGTGTGTGTGTGTGAGTGTGATGGCTTTTTTTTTTTTTTTTTTTTTCTGAGAATCTGCATAACTATCCAGTATGATTTATAATAATTTCTATGAATACAATATTTTACTCTATTGACAAAATGAATGTTTGCCACAAGTTTTAATAAGTTTCCCGCCAAAATGTTAAGGGAGACAATCTGGGATGTGGGCTGTCTCATGCACAGTGTCAATGAATTACCTCAGAAGCTTCACTCACAGAATTCTCACAGAGAAACTGAAAGCAGAAAGTATAAACAATGACATGGTTATCACACTGACACACCACAGATTCAGGAAAAATATTTTATTCATAAAATATGTCAGTTATAATGAGTTTAAATGATGTAGTTTCTTATAGTAAGTAAATATCTTATTTTAGAAGGCATAAAAAATGAAACATTTATTTAAATGTTTTTGAAAACCTACTTAACAGTAGCATAACAGTTTGTGTTAGAAGTTTGTGTTCCAAGCATATACTTTGCTATGACTCATTTAATTCATCTGATTGACAAGCATAAATAATCTTATAACTATATTCTGGAAGAAATGTCATGTGATATATTTTAAAGCAGTAGGTTAGCATGATTGTAAAATCTGGTTACTAATATGTGTTTGCTGTGCATTATTTTGTATAAAACAGACAGATTTATGCTGGGGACAGCAAGTGGGATGGTGCTCAGTGGGGACACAGCTCAGTGGGATCAGATATATATACATATGTGTGTGTGTGTGTGTGTGTGTGTGTGTGTGTGTGTGTGTGTGTGTGTGTGTGTGTGTCTGTGTGTATGTGTATGTGTGTGTGGGTGTGTGTGTGTGTGTGTATGTATGTGTGTGTCTGTGTTTATGTGTGTGATGTTTTTTTTTTTTGTAATAATGCAGGTGTTTCTGAGAATCTGCATAAATATGCAATATGATTTATAACAATTTTTATGAATACAATATTTTATTTTATTGACAATAATGAGTTTAAGTAAATGCTCATATACAAACAATTCAAGATTTTTTTGGAAGCTGTTGATAGAATTCACATGACAGAAAATAGATGCATCTTAATGTATGTAATGTCTGAATCATATTAGCCAAAGTTTTTGATTTAAATGAATGTTAGAACCTAATTTTCTCTCTTCTTGATTTCTAATATCAAGATTATTTGAATGCTATTAGAATACCAGTGTTATATATTACATAGATCTATATAATAGTATGAACAGTTTTTAAAAAAAAAAAAAAAAGTTTATTTTAGTTTATATGATGCTGTTTTACCAAATGTGTAGTTTTGTCTTGATAGTTAATTGAATTGATAACTGTTAACCTCAGTTAAATATAACTAGTATTAAATTGATAAGGTGGTAGCTGAGGTACTGCTGCTTAGGGTAGGGGGTTAACCTGAGTAGTATATATTACTCTAAGTTGGAGTTTTCAACTCAGGCGGGATGCAAGGTTTAATCCTTACATTATTTTCACTTGTTCATTGTTATATGTATATAGTTTTGACATCCACAATATATTTTGCACACTCATTGTCACTACAAACAAAATTGAATCCTATACAAAATCCCATAAGAGATTTAATAAATACAGCTACATTTAAAGGTACACCTAAAAGAGGAGATGTAACATTATTTATCTTGTTATCTGTTATTTCGATCATAAGATTCTTGAGTTTTAAAAATGCCAAATGACATCTTTAAAAGGAATTTCTTTAAACATTAATGGATTGAATAATCCGTGTAAAAGGGCAAGCCTAATAAGATACATTAATCTACACAAGGCCAATCTAGTCTTCCTGCAAGAAACCCATCTCTTGATAAGAGATATTGATATACTAGCCACTAATTACTAGACAGTATTGGTTAGTTCAGAGCACACTCAGAAAAAAGAGGAGTGGCTATTTTATGGAATAAAAGTATGTCCATTCCTAAAACCATTAAGTCTTATCAGGATGACAAAGGAATGTTTTGTATGGTTACAATACAAATTAATGGGAAGACTTACACTTTAATTAATATATATTGGATACCTGGAATTGGTATTAATACAGTGAAACATCATATTGATAAGATCATATCATTCTCTATAGTGGATATTATTTTAGCTGGTGATTTTAATTGTATACTACATGAAAGTGATACTACCACTATAAGGAAAAGAAGAATTACATCTAATGCAAAACATTTAAATGATTTTGCTAATTCTTATCATTTGAATGATATTAATAATCAGATAGATTCAAAATCATTACCATACACCTTTTTTTCTAACAGATACAAAACTTATTCAAAAATAGATAGGGTCTTTATTTCTAACCAGATGGTAACAGATTTAATTAATTCCAAAATCATTTCATGTCCTATATCTGATCATAACTCAATTGTTTTTGAATTCATGATAAAAAATACTCATAATGTTCAGATCAAAAGGATACCAGCATACTTAACACAGCTAAAAGACTATAAAGAATATATACTTTCAGAAGTACAACATTTTCTAGACATAAATAATACTCCTGAAGTCTCCATTGTCTATGTTTGGGATGCCTTAAAATCATATCTATATGGACAAAGTATTAGATGGTATAATAATAAAAGGAAATCTTGGGATAAGGAATTATTAGATATTCAAAGTAAACTAGACTCTTATAAACATAATAATAAAGAAAATATTATGGACAAGAAAGTTATTGAAGAAATAAACAAACTAAATGAGAAATACAAAGAAATTTTAACTCATAAAGTTAAAATAACTTTAGAGAAATACAAGTTTTGTCTTATTCAATAAGCCCCAAATACTTACATAGACTTAAAATAAAACAAAAGATTGAATAAACAAAACCATATCAAAGAAATCTTTTCTCTAAGGAAAAGAAGAATGTTTCTAGTATACCAGAAATACTGGATGAATTTAGAAATCACTTTCACAAGATTAACCATAACAACATTAACATGGAACCTAAAGATAAAATAAAGGAGTTTATAACCACAAACATGAATAAAAAGCTTAATAAACAACAGATTAAACTATTGGACAAGAGTATTTCATATACAGAAGTTATTACACAAATAAATAAGCTTAAATCAAACAAAGCACCGGGTAATGATGGTATTATACCAGAGATATATAAAATCCTTTTTAAAACTACATATTCATTAATACATAAGGTTTTATTCTGGCCCAAACTGAGTTAATAACCCCCCCCATCTTGGCAATATACATTTATTTCACCAATTTTAAAACCTAATAAAGATCCAACTAGATGTTCTTCATATCGACCCATCTCATTACTTAATGTTGATTATAAAATGTTTATGAGTATTTTTGCTGATAGATTAAAGACAATTATCCCCGGCATTATAGACATAGATCAGACGGGCTTCATTGTAAATAGAAATACTTTTGATAACATAAGAAGAACTTTAACATTAATTGATTTTGCAAATAGGAAAAAGAAAGATTTAACACTTATTAGTCTTGATATAGGTTCAGCATTTGATTCAGTAAGTTGGGACTATCTGTTTACCTTGCTGAAATGCACAAACTTCTCTGATGCATTTGTAAATTTAATTGAGCATTTATACAAAGGAACCCTGGCTTATATTAAGGTAGGAACATATGTTTCACAAAAAATACCCATTCTTAAAGGTACAAAGCAAGGATGTCCACTTTCTCCACTATTATTCACTTTAGTAATGGAGCCTTGGGCTAATTTGATTAGAAATAGTACTGACATAGAGGGTTTTGAAATAGATGAAAATACAACATCAAAAATTCAACTTTTTGCAGATGATGTTCTAATTACATCAGCAGGATCTAACTCTTCTATGCAGTCTTTATTTGATAAAATGATGAATTTTAAAAGTATTTCTGGTTTAATATTCAATGAAGAAAAGACTAAAATACTGCCTATATATACACGAAAAAATGTTCTCATTAGTGATTTTACTAAATATGTACCCAATTCAGGTCAGATAACTTATTTAGGTATAATACTATCTAAAGATATTAAATCTATTATATATAATAACTATAATACCTGTTTTCTTAATATACAAAATCTTTTTAATACCTGGAATAATATGTTCTTTACTATGGAGGAGAGACTTACAATTATTAAAATGATAATATTCCCCAAGATTTTATACTTAATACAATCAATAATACTTTCACCTACAAAAATAACTATCAAGAAACTGAATACACTAATGTTAAATTTCTTATGGGCACCTAATAGACCTAGGATTGCATTAAAGAAACATACTAATAGCTGGTCTCAAGGGGTATTTCTTTTCCAGACTTTAATTTATATATTATCTCTTCTATTATAAAAGTTATTACTTTATTAATAGATCAGTCATATGTTGCAAAATGGAAAGATTATTGGGAGCTAATTAGTATGCACTTCATGAAAATCTCCTTAACACATAAAAATATGATTGTAAATAACTCCATGTTGTGGTTGCTAAAGGAATTTTGTACTTCACCTATTACACCTAAACATATGGTCTGTTACCCATTAAATATTATTATTAGTTATCGTAACTTTATATTCATGCACCCTAAGTATAAGGAATGGAATTTTATTGTATTCCCTATAATGTATACTCAGGGTATGCTTATGTCATCTACTTCTGAAGGAGCTCATTTAGCTATAGATAATAATCTAAAGTACTGGTATCAGCTGATATCTGATAATAAAGTTAAAACTCTA
Source organism: Protopterus annectens (assembly GCF_019279795.1). NCBI lineage: Eukaryota > Metazoa > Chordata > Ceratodontiformes > Protopteridae > Protopterus > Protopterus annectens. Next base: position 171,137,172 of record NC_056729.1, on the reverse strand, counting down.
GATTTCTTAAAACAAGAATTTGATCTAAGAGAAACTTGCTGGTTAGAGGTTCAGATCTTTAGACAACATCTCATTGATAGAATAGATCTAATGTCTATAACAGTTAAAGAATCTATTCCAAAACTGATTGATTACTTGATAATAAATTTACAGCATAAAGTTTCTGATAAAGGTAAACTTTCATATATACATAAAATTATCAGACAAGAAACTTTTTACAATGTAGATTCATACTGGAATTATTTCACCTCTATTAATGGGGACCCACCAACTCAACAAGATAAACAATATATATTGGAATCTGCTTATAGAACTACATCTTCCATTGTCTGGAGACTTTATACATGGAAATTTTTACATAGATCTTTTTATACACCTTTTATGATGAATAAAATTAATAATAAAGATAATCTATGTAAGAGATGTAATGTAGAAATTAATGCTGACTGGGCTCATATGTTTTATGACTGTATGAAGTTGAAAGAATACTGGAAGTCAATTAATGAATTTTGCAGGCTCTTTTACAGACAATTTCATTATTTCTAAGTCTCTTATATTATTCAACACACCTGTACCTCAATGTGTTAAAAAGATTAAGCTTCCCTTGTTATGGTCTATCCTAGCAGTGGCTAGGAAAATAATAACTAGAAATTGGACTTCAGATACACCTCCTTCGTTCAATGAATTTAAAATGTTATGAATATAATGTGTCATATGGAAATAAGCACAATTAGAATGAGAACAACTAGAAAAACATCATATTATATTGTTTGGGATAATTTACAAAATTTGTTAAAAAAATTCTAATTTCAATAGCACGGTATTTTAGTTTAATTAATTGATCTGATTGTAGTGGATGTCTTTGTAAATATTTTAGTTGTTTTGTTGAATGTTATAATAATACCTATTTTTAATTATTTGTATAAAATTGTTATGATATTTCTTTTATATGTTAAAACAATAAACTTGTTTTGAAAAAAAAAAGATGGAAGGGGCTTATGAATAAAGCCTTGTCATCATTCAGTTTTAGCAGATTATCTTTCACATAATCTCTGAATACCAAGGTACCGGAAGATGCTTCAGGTTTCAGTCTTACTGTCAAAGTGATTTATTTGAAGTCTGGTTTATCCAGCGAAGAAGTTTCAATTTGTGGAGAGCAAAGCAGCCCCACATTGGTAAGAACCACATCCAGGATCTTATCATCCATGGATAGGATGCAGGCTAACTGGTGCAATGAGTTGTATTGATGAAGTCCAGAAATCTCTGGTTATATATGTTTGAGGATGTATAAGTCTCCCAGTTTATGAAGGGGAAGTTGAAGTCTCCTAGGAGGATGGTGTTTAGTTTAATAGATGGGGACTCTACTCTAGTTAGGTAGGAAGTATGAGCTGAAAGGGGTGAGAGAAGAGAACTAATTGTTAGCTGTCATATGAAAAAAGGTTTCATTAATAGCAGTTTCGACGGAGAGGAGTTACAAGTCATTGCTTTGTTTAATAAGTCTGTAGATGAAGTTTTTTTTGTTATTTATATTGAAACAGCACTACCTTTAGTGTCTTTGTCTAATATGGTGATCCTGAACATATAATGGACATTGAAACCTTGCACTAATGGAGTGCTTTCAGTGGTATTGAACCAGATCTTTCTGATGATGTATAAGGAAATGGATTGCTTACAGAGAGTGGATTTTTTTGTTAAGGCTCCTTAATGCTATCCAGATTCTATTTAGAAGACTGGCATTGCCTAAAATAAGCACTATGCCTTCATTTCCATTAGTAGATGATGGCAATGCTTCTGTTGCCTGACCTTCAGCCTGGGAGAAATAAATGGGCTTTAGGGCTCTTGTCTTCCAAGGAAATGAGTTGGACAGTCTGGGTAGAAAATATGGATGCTTGATTGTCGCTGTAAAAAGCCCAAGCATTCTTCCTTATTCTTGTCAATATAATCTCATTGTGGCAAGGCATGAGATGAAATGATAAAAGGCTGAGCAGGATGCATGGTAAAGTATGGTTTCATAGAACTGTAGGAGTCAAAGCACGAATGCATAAAGCTGCAAGATTTAATTAAATAGCACACTAGCTAGCTCTTCATAATGAAATCTGTGCAGTGAAAATATTTTAAATAACCTTGTTTGAGTTTCATCTTTTTGTATGAGACTGATATAATTTCTTATATAGCTGCAACAGGATCATGCTGTAACCATTTCATTTGAATGGTTTGTTTACTGGAACATTGTGCTTGTAAAGAAGAACTTGCTAAAACTTTCAGTAGTATAGGTTCATAGATTCATAGGTTGGTACTAGGCTATCAGCCCTAGGACCTATACAAGCCTAGCCATAACAATTCCCTGGTTATTTCTTCCCACAGTATTTACTTCCCTGGACCCCTGTCTAGCAGGGTGACTGATGTGATCCCCGGGGTGAATTTCCTACCTCCCATCCAATCATCAAGATTCCTTTTGAAGAGGGCCAAAGAGGTGCTCTGCCTGACATGTATGAGCAGTCTATTCCAGAGTCTGGAGAGTCTCTGGGTCAGGAACCTATCCCTCCAGCATGTTTTTTTCATTGTGATGACAAGATTTGGATCCCTGGAGTGTGTGGCTCTGAGGTATTGGGATTTCTTTAAGTGTAGCATGTCCAACAGGTTTGGGTTTGACATGGCCTTGTATGCTAAGCAGAGATCATCTCTGAGTAGACGATATGAGACAGAGTATAGCTGGAGTTTTTTTTTATATAGTCAGCATAGGGCTTTAGGCCTGTGATTCTTTTAGTGAGGTATTTCTGTGGTCTTTCCAGCTGTTGCAGATGTCTTGAGAGGTACATACCAAACGGGGTATTCTATTCTATAATGGGTCTAATGAGGGATGAGTACAGTGGGACAATGATCTCCTTTTTTTTCTGGATGAAAAGCTCTTAGTGATGAGGTGTGCCACATAGAAGGATTTCCTGACTGTTGTGGTGATGTGGTTATCGAAGGTGAGACCACTGTCCAACTGTGTCCCTAAGTCTCTTATCACACTTTTGGTGTTTAGTGCCCTGCCACCTATGTGGTAATTCACAGGTTCATGTTTTTCCCACAGGGGATAACTATACATTTCTTGGCATTGAGCTTGAGCCCATGGCTCTGTCACCAAGCATATTTTTCGGTAAGGCCCTTTTGTAGAATATCTACATTATTTGGAGATTCAGTAATGGCTCCTAGTTTGCAGTCATATGCGAACTTTGTTAGCCAGAGTCCCTTAGTGTTGGCCTATCATTCAGAAAAGTAGATGCCAAACAAGAGCGGTCCCAGGACTGAACTCTGAGGTACTCCACTTGTCACTTGTCTGGAGCTGGATTTGGAGTCGGCTACTTTTAAAGTGTGGGTTCTGTCAGTAAGCCAGTTGGCAGCCCATCGAGTGATGTAGGGATTAATGCCCAGCTTAGTAAGTTTATTTATGATTCCAGAGTGGGGGATGGTGTCAAAGGATTTGGTGAGGTTCATATAGGCTGTGTGGACCACCTAACCATTGTCTACAGCTCTGGAGACTGATTTGAAGAAGTCAATCAGGTTCAGGAGACAAGATCATCCCTTCACAAACCCAAACTGCATGGGGTCCAGTGTTTGAAGGTTGCCAATGTCTTTGTTTATAAGTTACATGATAATACATACCAAACTGTCCTACAGATGGGAGAAGTTAGTGTACATCTATAATTTTGTAGAATCTCCATATTTTTGCCTCATATTTTTGATCTGCTCCCCACAAAATCTGTGGTTCTCTAGTAAATCATAGAGGCTTGAATTCACAAAATAATAACAGACATTTTGATTCAGACTTCATATCCTTCAGAAATTGCACACTAATGCAAACTTGATATTCTCACAATTTTCTAGCTTAATAAGCATAATATTTAAACTATGTACCTTATTTTGAGCCTTTCCTCCCATTAGTTTTGGCTTTGTCCAACTTTGCTTCACTAAGAGGGTAAGAGGTTTGAAAGGTACTGAAGAATAAAACACAACATTATTTTAAATGTTGCAAACTCTTGACTACAAGTCTGGAAACTAAAGCCTATTTCTGAAGTATTCATTCAACTGTCATTATTTGTCAGTAGCTAATACAGTGTATAGAAGTCAGGGCAGTTGCTTTGTTTGCTGATCTTCTTGCTTTTTAACAAAAATCAAGTTTTATGATGCGTGCCTAATTTGGCAACCACTGATGTGACCACTGGATTATCAACTGGCACACAGATAGAACACAGGAAATCAAAATAGTGGAAGTTACTGCCACAAAGAGACCAGTCACCAGTGGAGTCCCCCAGGGTATGTGTTGTTACCTCTCCTGTTTGTCATCTACTTTTCTGAAGCAAAAGCTAATACCAGTGAGTTCTAGCTAAGTTTGTAGATGACTGCAAGCTAGGAGCATTCATTGAATCTCCAAATGACCTATCCTTCCTGTAGAAAGGTTTGTCCCAAATAAATAACCAATGCCAAAATCATGGACTGAAACTAAATGCCAAAAAATGCATTATTGTATCCTTTGGGAAATCATATACATCAAGGAGCTACCATATTGACAATACACCCCTAAATGCTGACCCATTTTTGGGAGATTTGGGCATATATATGGTCAGTGGTGTAGTTTTTGATCAACATGTGACTATTGTTGTAAAGAAGTTCTTCAATATAGCAGAGCTTATAAACAAAGGGTTTGTGTCCAGATGTAAGGGAGTCATTGTCCTCCTTTACTCACCCCTCATTAGGGCAGTCACTGAATATAATGCCCCCTTTAGCATGTATCTGTCCAGCCATGTGCGATAAACTGAAATGAGATACCTTACTAAAATTATACAAGATTTAAACAACATGTCCTATATGGACTGACTCAAATCCGTGTTATTATATTTTATATCCTACAGACTGCTAAGAGGTGACCTGTGCCTGGCATAAAAGACATCCTCTGACCCAATACCAATGGATTTACCACACATCAGCAAATGAAATGGCCTCACAAATATTCAGTCTAGGCTAGGGATATAAACCTCTTCTGCAACATCATAGAATGATATTGAAGGATAGGTATATCTTGCAGAGGATACCACTGCTCTGGTACAAACTCCCCACATAAAATAAAGTTCATCCCTGTCCATATTCAAGTGGAACTTGGATCTATGGATGGGATACAGACAATTTATCACAGGACTGCCTCCTGTACTACTAATAGACAGAGGCAGCTCCTAAATGCATTAACCAATGAATGGGTCCCCTCAAATTATATATGGTATATTCCCAGTTATTGTCATTAAGAGAAATATATAATTATCGACCACAGGATGAGTAAGACCAATCTCTAACCAAATGGGATAGGTTAATTCAAGCACAAAAAGGGAAATTAGCTAGGCTTAAAATGGCACTCAAGGCAACTAGCCTAGTACTTACCTATGAACCTATTTGATTGATTGGTTGATTAATTGCTAGCTTCATTTAAAGTCTGCCTTGGACAAGGCTGTGCTAAAACCATAGCAAGAATAAGGCTCTCAGTTACTTTTTATTAAATTACTTTTAGCTGCAAATTGTGTTGTGCTGTCTCATTCTTCCATTTGTATCATGGTTTATCACTTAGTCTAAAAATCAAGATAAGATCCTGAAACTGTCATGAAATGATAACAGAAGTAAAACAAATGTGCTTCCAGGCAACATTTGAAAATTAGAAATTAATGGTACATGGATGGAAGCTTGATAAAGAATAAAATACGTATTTGTATATTAATAGAAATGTTGATGTGTAAATATATTTAGTAAAGAAGGGAGAGCAAAATAAGTCTGTAGATGAAAGGTGAATAAAATGTACAAATGACTACATGGACAAGTTAGTTATGTTGGATGATGTAACAGAAATATAAAATGTGGAAATTCATTACATGGACAAGATGGAATGCCAAACAAATTATACCAATTTTAAAAAGAATTAGACATATGTCAGTTAGAAGTGTTGATAAAATGAATGGTATAACACAGGTATGATAAAGCAAATTAATTAATGAGAAGAATTAAAAAGATGTGTTTAAATGAAAAAAGCAATAAGAAAATATTAGCTGCATGGGGAAAGACTGTGCTATTAAATTCTGAGTATGAGGTTGTGACAGTAGATTGAAACAAACATCCAATATATGTCAAGCAAATAGCACCATTGCTCCATTCAAGATCAAGCTAGATAACTGGATGGGCAACCTTATATTCTCCCCCAGTCTGTCTTGAGTTGCCCTCCTTGAGTCTGGAGGGAATATTTGAATATGGTTTATTGTCTAGGCTTCTAATGGTCTGTATACTGAGTCCTTTCTACTTACCTGTGAACCTATGAACAAAGATCATTCGCAGCAATTTACACAGAGTATTACAAGACAGTGCAGATGAAGCTAAAGATGCTCTGTGGATTGGAAATGACATTAAAAGTAAATTGATGCCAATAAAGTATTCCACACATTCCCTGAATTATGGAATTCAATATACTTTATACAAAGTAGGCAATAAACATGACATATATAGTTGTTAAATATGTTACATTTTATGAGACTTTTGTTGAATGCATAGTATAAAGGAAAGAATAAAAAAGTATACTTGTGAAGTGTGAACATTTAAGAGGAAGGTATATGACAAGTAAAGGATACAGAATTCAGTAGATGTACAGAGATGTAAGAGATAGCTAAAGCATAAAACAAATGGAATATGAACCTTAAGAACTGCATAATTGTGAAAAGTACATTGTATCATTATATAATGAAACCATGTTACAAAGTCAGAGATATTTGAAACATATATGAAAATGCTTAAAGGAGGGCTTACCAAATAGAAAATTAAGAAAAAGAAAACACAGTAAAATGTGTGAACTGATATTGTATGCAGCACTCAAATAGGTGAGATGACAAACAAGACACTGGAGGAAAGGCACTTAGATTTAATGGCTGTGAACAACAAACAGAACCAACCATTTTTTTCAATATTGTGAGGTAATCAATGGCTCCTATAAGAATAAATAAATAAATAAATAAATAAATAAATAAATAAAAAGAAAAGATGTAAAATAAAGAAAATAAAGAACATAGCAAATGAAAACACTGTTAATTAATTAAGATGAAAGAATGGGCATCCAGGAGTTACAAGTTCTCAGGGACCCAATTTCCCAACTTGCTGAGTACAACTGCTCAAGAACTCAGCCCAGCAAAAAAAAATTAATGTAAGCACTTTTTTTGTGGGAGGGGATGCAACCTCACCCTACATATCCCAAATATATATATACATATATATATATATATATATATATATATATATATATATATATAAACATATATATATTACCTTCATGGTCACAAGCACACAAAAGTGATAAATCTCACAGAGAAACAATCACTGCTGGTGCACACTTAGAAATATCACCAGCAGAGATTTCTTATGGAAAACAGTGATCAGGGTGTTTAACTTTGCTTAGCTCACCTTGCTCGTTCCACAGGGAGTTGTAAATCAAGAAGCAGAAGAGCAGAAGGAAAATGAATTAAGAAAAGTAAAACACAAGGCAATATTTATTTAACATTTGTTTATCGGGAAAGTCTGATTTGGAACAAGTCCATTTTCATGGAAGCCGAGAGAGAAATACTCCAGAGGCACATCTTTGTAAAGTGGGAGGAAACCTGAGCACCTGGAGGAAGCCCACATAAATGCAGGGTGGACATAGAGACTCTACACAAAAAGCGCCCCAGCAGCGAATCGAACTGGAGCACCTCTTGTATGAGGTGACAATACAAACTGCTGCACCACTGCACTACCAATATTTATGTGTGCTTGGAAGATAATAAAATGGGGGTGAGAGGCAGAGGCAAGAACACAAATCCATATGAAATATAATGTGTGAACTAAGGTAGTATGACTAAAAAGGTATTTTAATAAGGGCCCACTTCAGGATTGCAGCTCTCCTGTTGTAATGCACTATGTATTAGGACTTTAAAGAAATATAAATATTTTGTGCACGGCTAGATCCCACAGCATTCGGATCTTCTAGTAACAAAGGTATGTTACTTCCTTAACAACTAAAACTCCAGATTATTTGTTGCTGACTACAAAAAAGTCATCACAGGACACTAAAGATTGCTGTCTCTTTTTTTCCCATTGTATTTGTCACTGGCTATGGGCAAGCTTTTGTTTTCTAAACAAATTATTAGTTTGTGTTTTTTTTTTTTTTTTTTGTCAGCATCCCATTGATGTGGACCTTATCAAATGTGAAGAATTACTGATTTGTGAAATTGTGAATTAAATCAGTCTGTGTCTCTCAGCAGCAATAGACATTTACTGTTATTGGTCAGGGACTCAAGTTTTATTTTACTGATTTTGGAAAAAAGCTATAAAAATCCAGTCCATTCCAGATATAGCTGCTTTTCCCATGAGTGTCTATTGATAAAAGCAGATAATTTCTTTCACATCACTGTGTCCACTCTAGATAGGACAGATCATTTACAGTTGTGCTTTTAGTGCTATATTCTTCACTCCTTGTCCTGGTTAGTATCCCTCCTGAGAGGAATTATTGATTTGTGAATCACAATATAGTGCATAAGGACATACATCTGCCTTTATTTAAATTAGCTATATTGTTTATTTTGTTTTCACTTCAGCAGATTTTATGTTTTGGTGACAGTGAAATGATGTATTCAAGCCTAGGGCGTATGCTGCTAATTCAGCCTGCTGCTTATTTTATATTCTAACATAATATTTTGTCAAACATACATAAAGTCTCCCTCAAAACAAGTGAATAACTATATTTTTGTTCTTGTTGCTGTTGTTGTTGCTGTTAAAGGCTAACTTTACTAAAATAAATTTAAATAATGCCTGAGTCTGGTGGTGTCACACTTTGTATAGTGACCAGCAAACAAGACCTCCCATTTATTGCTTTTTTATGTCAAAAGTGAAAAAAAGTGAGTGGTCATCCTGCTATCAGACATGAAACCATTTCTGTTTCTCCTACTGCTATCAGTACAGCAGTAAGGATTCTGTCTGCCCTTCTAACTTTTTTGCAGCTAGTAATACTGATCTGTGTATACTATTGAATAATTCAGGTATGTGATCCAGCTTCTGTTTCACAGTTTTGACCATATGTGCACCTGTCCCGGGATATGAATTACATCATCCTCAAATTGGGGTTTATGTTCAACAATCAAATGGAATGTACATTGAACGGCCATTCATTGTACATAGACCATTGAAAATTCCTTTCATTGAAAGGCCAAGTGATCATAAATAATTTCAACAACTGATCATAGCTGGCAACATAAAGGAAATTGAATGTAGTAGCTACTTATCGGTAAAATAAGGATAAGGAACCTGCCCTTTCTCCACTCTAGTGCGATCTCAGAGTTGGTATACATAATATCTGAAGGATATTAAATCTGAAACTCAAGCATTTACATTATTTAGTGACTTTAGTCCTCAATGATTTGCCAGTAAACCACAAGATTTAGGAGGAACAGACCAAAAATAAGAGGCACACATCTGAATGTTATACAAAAATCTGGACAGTTGAGAGGTATGACGAGTTCTTTTCAGACCAACTTTTTTATCTTTTTAAAAACACTGTGCTTTACAAACCTGAAAGATGTCAGTAAGCTGCTAACAGCAAATTGTTTATGTGTAAATAACAATCAAGCAAAAATCTTCATAAACTGTACTTATAAAGTGAATGAATGATTTTATGTAGTTGAATATCATAAATTCTTCTCAGTTTTGTTAGATGGCTAAACAGACAAAAGTACAAGGGAAGAAATACTGCAAGTTGTAACATTTGCAAAAAAAGTCATCTCCATAACTACATTTGTGTAATTTAGACCTCCTGAGAAACAGACATGGGAAATATTTCTTTAACATTATTAAAAGCAATGGATGATGGTTTACAAATGCCAAAGTAAAACACATAAATATTCACTTGCTATTTTATTGAACTCTCAATAATCTTACACATAGACTCTCATTCTATATATGTGGATAATTTTTTAATTAATTTAGTCTATTTGTTAATCATATAAGCCCAATAGACAGATTATCCATACTCAGGGATAAACCAGGAGCAATCTCATGTTAAGTCTGGTTAAGTGACTTGTTCAGAGTCAAACAGCAGACAAGTGGTAATAGAGGGAATCAAACTCTCTATCCTAGACTGCAGGAAGCAGGTCTTTAATGGTTTAGAGCCTTAATCCTCTGCACTAACTGCCAGGCATCACCATACTTGTGATTCTCAGAAATGAGAAAATATCCATACAATTACTGGGTAATATAATTACCATATGTAGATAAGAGTGTATGTGCTGTATCTTTAAGAAGCATATCAAGGACTGAACGTGCACATATAAATACTGGGCACGTGCTATTCCCAGCGCCATATTGAGAGTGCAGCCAGAGAATGGGCAAGTATGACTGCAGTAGTTAGTTTGTATATAAGTTACTTAAGTTAAAGCCAGTAAGCTTCTATTGTGATGTGTTTGTGTGTAATAAAGCTGCTTGAACAGAACCCATGAAAAGTCTTCTAATGTGTCCAAAGTAGCAGAGTGATATGTTGTCATTACCGGGATTCCAGAGAATGATATTTGTAGAGATGACAGTGAAGGTAAACTAAGAGATACGAGCATGAAAAAGAGCCAGAAAAGAATCAAAGTTTTAATGGAAATTTGCACAAACTGTTTATTTTTAAAAATAAAGATAAAACAGAGCATTACAATGGCACAGACCACATTATTAAACAAGCGGGAGGCACAAAAAGTTTATTAACTAAGGGAAATGTTGAAAGTTAAGATATTTAACGAAATGATTATCAGAAAAACAAAATGAGTATGTTTAAAGCAAAACAAGCATGTTTAAGGGGGTCTATATTAGATTCTTGAAAGCCGACAATGTCGAATCTGACATTGTCGACACGAGAATAACAAAACTGCCTATCATCGAACAAGTAAACGGAAATCTCCATAAAGGGAGATTTCCATTTACTTCAATGTAGTGCAGTCTCGGAGTTGGTATACTTAAGTAGTGGGGGGTGCAGGAGAGCTTGCCCCCTGCCCACACCATTTAGTTTTTTTTTTTGTTGTTGTTTTTATTTATTTTTTTGCTGAACATTCAAATTTTTAACAGTTTGATCACTAAAGGTCGACCTTCAAACTGTTAAATATTCAGTGTTCCAATATAGACCCTGTTTAAGGAAAAATGGGCATGTTTAGAGTAAAATGAGCACAAGAAAAGTACAATGGGCATGAAAAGAGATTAAACAAGCAAAATGAATATAATAAGGGCAAAATGGGCACATTAAGCATAAATAAATCAAGGCAACTGCATGTTCTTTGGCAAAGTGCTATGTTTTGACATAATTACGACTTCGTACTGTAACAAAGACATAAATAGAGTTATTCAAAGTGTCTCAAAGTGTGTAAAAGTGCTTGCAGAGTGTGTTTGTTACTGTGTATGTATTCTGAAGAGTTTATTTGTGTGAAAAGTGCAATTATTTCATGAAGTACAGTCAAAGTATTGCCATTTCTGAAAGTTCCTTGTGCTGGGTGTGTCTGTTTGCATAGTGCCTCCATTACAGAGCGTCTCTTGCACTGTAAAAACTTGCCTAGCAAGGTACTGCCATTTTGGGGACGTTTAAGTGTGATGTGTCCAGTTTATTTACAAAGTGCAATTACTTTGAAATGTTATTGACTTTGAGCTTCTCTTGCCCAGTTCATTCACATTGTGCAGTAATTTGATATGTTTCTTACACTGATAAGAGTTGATTTCTTGCAATATAGTAATTTCAAGAGTATTACAGTGCCCTTGAGACTTATTTTACAAAGTTCAGTTACACACAGGATATTGTGCTACTGGGCAAAGTTATAAATATTGGCATACATTTCTGGCATATGTGTATGTGTTTGTCCTTATTTGCAAAATCCTTCTCTGGTGTGTGTTAATATGGCAGATGGAATTTGAAAGCCCTTACCACTTGTATTTGATCAGAATATTGCAGAGAATTCAAGAATATTTGCCCAAAGGTACAGTATCTTTGTACAAGCAGCTTATTCAGATAAAGATGCATGTACCAAGGCATTCATTTTGCTAAACCTAGCTGGGTCAGAGGCCATAGAAAGAGAGCATTCATTTGTGTATGCACCAGCAGTATCTGAAAGAGAAGGTGAAAATTGTCATATTGTTGTACAAATCAAGGGAAGACCACGAGTGTTTGAGTGCAAGTTCAGAGAAATGTGCAACCCCAGACAAATATTACATTAGAGAGGCATTTGTTTTACACAAGAGATCAGAAACCAGGGGAAACATTTGCAGCTTATATAACTGACCTGAGAAGCAAAGCCAAAGTGTGTCAGTTTGCTGACTTAAAAGATTAGTTAATAAAGGATAGACTTGTGTGTGGTATTAATAGTGCTGCTGTGAGAAAGATTTTGCTTTGCGACAGTGATTTACCATTGAGTAAAGCCATTGAGGTTTGTCGTCTCCATGAAGTGACAGAAAAACACACAAGTATGCTTGCAAGTGACAAGAGCATGGGTTCAGCATGCTCCAGAGCAAATGTAGATAGCATCCAACACATGGCAAACAGAAGTAGGCTTAAACACATGGCAGCCACAGCCCCTCCTGGCTCACCAAGGAAACTTCATAGTTTTTCAGCAAGTTCTAGTTCAGTGCAGTATAAGCATGAATCAGCAAAACCAAGTTCTAGGTTTATTGTTAACTGTCAGAATTGTGGTGCCAGTCATGAATCCAAAAAAGAGAAATGCTTGGCATTTGGTCAGCAATGTCGCAAGTGTAAAAAATGGAACCATTTTCAAAAGTTTTGCAAATCAAGTAAACCCCACACAGCTGTAAAGAAAGGTCACACAAAAAAGCAAGTTGTTCAAATAGACTGCAAGTCCACTTTCTATGTAGATGATGAATCAATAATTGGTAAGAGTTGATGTAGCAAATTTATTGGTAAAGAGCAAAGTGCTTTGTACAGTCCAGATCAAAGGTAAATCCATAGAAACACCTGGTTCAAAGTGTAATGTTATATCAGCAGACACATTTGCTAAAGTGAGAACTAATGAGCAACTCAATGTGGCTAATAGTACGAAACTTGTTGCTTATGGAGGTGAAGAAATTCAAACTGAAGGCTCAGTGATGCTTTCATGTTATTTGGCAAAGAACTGTTACAGCTTATTATTCTATGTAGATCGAAGACCACTACAGTCTTTATTGGGTATCAAAGACAGTTTGCAAATGAATCTGCTTTCTTTTACCAAAGACATTCATCACATAAGTGCATATCCTAGTTCCAAGGTGTAATTTGTCCAATTACAGAACCAACTGAATGGGTGTCATCTATAGCAGCAGCTCATAAAAAAGGCTCAAATGAAATCAGAATATGTCATCTCCATGAAGTGACAGAAAAACACACAAGTATGCTTGCAAGTGACAAGAGCATTGAAGAGACCACATCGTCTAATGCATACAGTCGAAGAGGTTGCAGCTCTAATACTGAATGGCCTCCAACCAAATGATCATAAATAATTTCAACAAAAGATCAACAAATGATTGGAGGCAATGGAGAAGCAGGGCATGACAGAAACCTGAAAAGAGTTCAAGATAGAGCATGCAAAATAAACATGAAACTCAATCCTCTGATGTGCAAATTCAGACTACCACAAGTTACATATGTAGGTCATTTATTCACCAGCAATGGCTTGAACTAGACCCGACCAAGCAAGTAGCTATTCTTGAGATGTCAGCACCAGATAATATTCAAGCTCTACAGCATTTCCTAGGCATGGTCAACTATTTAGGCAAGTTAATACCAGTCTTCAGTGAATTGACAGCACCTTTAAAGAGGTGATGTGCAAAAATGTTGCATGGTCATGGTTAGAACAACACTAGAAGGCATTTGAAGAATACCTTAAGCAGAAAATTGCCACCCCACCTACCTTAAGATACTATGATGTGAATAAACCAGTCACTTTTTCCTGTGATGCTTCAAAATTTGGTATTGGTGCAGTTATACTTCAAGAGGGCAGACCAGTAGACTACACATCTAGAACACTTACCTAAACTGAGATGCAGTATGCTCAAATTGAGAAAGAACTTTTGGCAATAGTATTTTCATGTTCCAAGTTTCATGATTATATTTATGGTAGAGCTATTCAGACTGAAACTGACCACTACCTCCTAGTTACTATTCTAAGGAAGCCTATGCATTTAGCTCCAGTGAGATTACAAAGAATGATGCTCAAATTGCAAAAGTATAACTTCAAAATGGTCTATAGGAAAGACAAACTACTCTATCTGACTGATACCTTATCCAGATCGCCCAGAAATATGATGAAACAGCTTGATACAGAGACCTTTGACTTTGACGTGAAGGCAGTGCATAATTTTTTACCACTACGCTTGATGAGTTGAGAGATCACACAAAGACTGATCCAATTTTGCAAAAGCTCAATCACTACATTAATGTTAGATGGCTATCTAGTGAACCACCTGACGGGCAAACTTATTTTCCTTACAGAGATGAAATATTGATGTAAGATGTCATTATTTTGGGTCTATATTACATTATCGAATGGTAATTCATTCAAAAATGTAAAAATTGACCCATAAATGTTGAAATGCAATAATAGCGAAATCTAAAAATATTAAAACACAGAAAGTCGACTTGCCATAGTTGGCCCACTTCACATCCCATGCATTTGTCAATGTAAATAGTCATTACTGACATCAAACATTACGGTACTATACCTAACCAGTGTTTAAATAGTGTGTAAATGAAGCTATTCAAACTGTGTATGAAATTATAAATGTATGTGTGCAACACACGCTACTTCTTAACATGGAATAGCAGTGTTCTCCTAAAATATAAAAGTGGCTTAAGGAAATAAAACAGATATTATATAGAAAATAAAGTATATATAATAAATGGTGCATACTTGTTCTGCCTTAACGCAACTATACCTTTAGAAGCATGGCTACAGCATGTAGAAAGTCTGCTGTAGAATACTCTGTTCTTTTGCTTAAGACTACCTGCATACAAGACTGCCTTTCCATACTTTTCAGCTTCTTTGGTAATGGAGGATATCCTGACTTTAGCTGTAATCTAAGCTCATTTACCCTATTTTGTTCTCATATTAGGATGTCAAGGACAGCTGGAATTTCCAAAATGCATCTACCCAATAGACATCGTACATGCCTGTGCTAGTCCCTTGCGTAGTTTTGGGTTCAGGCAATGACAAGTCATTTAGGGTAGAAACATTCAAAAAACTTATTGGAAATATTGATGGAAATCTTGTACTTGCAGTGGTTCTGGTATGTTGCTTTCTAGGTTGTTCTAAAACATAAACCTCCGTGAAGTATGTTAAGAGTTCTTTACCTTCAGGTGAAAAAGTGTCACAAAGCTTCCAGAAAGTAGGAATTACTTCACATTCACTTGTAAAAGATAGTACTATTAGCTTTTTAACTGCCAGTTGGAATTTTGAACAATTGCCATAAAGTGTAGCCAACCCAAGAGATTGAACTTTGTGCCAGACAACCTGACCAAAGTGAAACAAACAACCCTTACTTGTCACATCACTAAAGTTACGTTTCACACTCTTAATTGCTGCCATCTCAAAGTCAATAACAATAAATTGTACTGTAGGTTCAGAATTAACTGATGACAGCAAATCAGATAGACACTTTCATAAGTAGTTGTATGCTTTAAATGACTTTTTTGACATTAAGCAGTATACCAACGGTAAACTTTTAGTGTTTTCTCCAAATGTTAGTAAGCCATGTATGGTATAGAGCTGCCGGCAAAGTCTTCCTTTAGTCAAAACTATGCCATCCATAAACCAGATTTTACTACAACATAAATCCTATAGATTTTCTTTAGTACTGAATAGTAAGACATGTACATTGGTGTGTAACTCTACCATTCTCTTTTTAATGAAACTACCTTCTTTTAAAGAATACTTTGTAGTGTCTACTGTGCTTAGTGTAGTACCTACAGTATTGTAAGTTACCATCTTTTGATGTCTAACACGATTCACTTGCTGTAGAATCGATCGTCTGGATGGTAAGCTTACAGTTGTTTCTATGGAAGTACTTGCTACAGCGTCATCCACTACAAGTGCTGGTATGTTCCTTCATAATCGAGTACTTTAACTTATGACATGCTAAATACTTTGCAATGCCAGTTACATCTGAAGCATGATGGTGTGCCATTGATTTTAACAATACCTCTCCATCTGCTTCTTTTACTGAGATAGCTATCCCTTTGCATTTATGTAAAAGCTTTAATCTACAGCACCAGTATTTTTTATGTTTTACAGTCTTCTCTAAATTGTAAAGGTAGCCATCTACATTTAACATTTGTTTGTTCTTTTAAGACATTACTTTCTCGTAAATGTTACCTAGAATGCCAAGAGTTGCGTGTAAAGTGTCAGCCATAGTTGCAGTTTCTATGCACTGTAACGCACACACACTAACATACTGCATTAGCATTTATTAAGGGATGGAACATCACTTCCGAATGACAACATATTACATTTTTAGTTTATTATTATGAATGTAATATATTTGCAGTGGTGATGGACAGGTTGACAGATGAGATCAGACAGGAGTCCCCATGGACTATGATGTTTGCAGATGATGTTGTGATCTGTAGTGAGAGTAGGGAACAGGTGGAACAGACCCTGGAGAAGAGGATATATGCTTTAGAGAGTAGATGAATGAAGGTCAGCAGGACTAAGACAGAATATATGTGTGTGAATGAGAGGGAGGATAGAGGAATGGTGAGGATGCAGGGAGTAGAAGTGGCGAAGGTGGATGAGTTTAAATACTTGGGATCAACAGTTTAGAGTAATGGTGAGTGTGGAAGAGAGGTGAAGAAGAGAGTGCAGGCAGGATGGAGTGGGTGGAGAAGCATGTCAGGAGTGATTTGTGACAGACGAGTATGAGTAAGAGTGAAAGGGAAGGTCTACAAGAGGGTAGTGAGACCAGCTATGTTATATGGGTTGGAGACAGTGGCATTGACAAAAAGGCAGGAGTCAGAGCTGGATGTGGCACAGTTAACGATGTTAAGATTTGCATTGGGTGTGACAAGGGTGGACAGGATTAGGAATAAGTATATTAGAGGGTCAGTCCAGGTTGGAAAATTTGTAGACAAAGCCAGAGAGGCAAGATTACGTTGGTTTGGACATGTGCTGAGAAGGGATGCAGAGTATATTGGGAAAAAGATGCTAAGGATGAATCTGCCAGGTAACAGGAAAAGAGGAAGGACTAAGATAAAGTTTATAGATGTGGTGAAAGAGGACATCCAAGTGGTTGGTGTGAAAGAGCAAGATGCAGAGAACAGGAAGAAATGGAAACAGATAATTCCGCTGTGGCGACCCCTAATGGGAGCAGCCGAAAGAAGAAGAAGATTATGAATGTAATATATAAATATATGCTGTGAAAATATAGTTTGCGGATACAATACATTTAGAATTGTGAAGACTTATTTCATAACTAATTACTTTTTCATGAATAAGTGTGACGTGATGCTGTACAGACGTGATATGTCAGTAAGTAGCAGTGGGCCAACTATAACTTTTCGAAAATGCTGATTTCAGTCTTTTCAGATTTCTTTATTATGGGACTTAAACATTTACAGTCGATTATTATGTTTTTAAACATATTAACGTTCGATAATGTAATATAGGCCCTTATTTTCAAAGGTCCTAAAATTGTTGTTCCTGCTTCCTCACAACAAGAATATATCCCAATTTTGCATCGTGGTCACCTAGGTTCCACATCCACTAAGACAAGAGTGAGAAGACTAGTATTTTGGCCCTCATTACTGAAAGACATTGATAAAGTACTTTCTTCTTGTTCAGTATGCAATAGTACTAGACCGCATTTGCAAAGAGAACCACTTCAGCTAAATCAAGTTCCTGAACTACCTTGGTCAACAGTTGCCACTGATATCTTCAAGTGGGACAATCAACACTACTTAGTATAGGTAGACTCTTATTCAAACTGGTTTGACATTGACTTACTACTTAACCTAACATCCACTACTGTTATTACTAAGTTGAAATGTCATTTCTTAATCCATGGTAGTCCACACAAAGTTATTTCTGACAATGGTACTCAATTTACCATCAGTTGTTTCAGGAATTTGCAAGAGAATGGGACTTTGTACATGTCACTAGTAGGCCAGAATATCCACAGTGAAATGGGCTAGCTGAACATGCAGTAGAGAGTGCAAAGCAATTACTTGAAAGGTCAAAGTGTGACAATACCGATATCGTTTTGAATTTACTTAATCTCAGAAACATACCCTGTGATGATATACTTGGCTCACCTGCTCAAAGACTTCTATCCAGACAAAGCAGAATGATGTTAGTTCCAGTTTATTGAGGCCTAAAGCTAAGAACAACTCAATTATTCAAGAAACATTCTATCCAGAAGTCCAGTTATGATAAATCAAGCAGATTTCTTTGTCTGTTGAGGGAAGGAGAGACAGTGAGAATACAAATGGTGAAAGATTTTGACTGGATTGGTCAAGTTACAGGCATATGTGCCAAGCTGAGATACTACCTTATAAAACTGGAGGGTATGGAGCTCAGGAGAAATTGCAGACATCTTCTTCCTGTAGCAGAATCATCATTGCAGCATTGTTCCTGTGATACAGACTCTAGATCTTAGAGTTAACCAGAAATTGTTTCCATCTTAGAGTGTGTTCCAACTTCTACTTCTATTCATGAAGATGTTCCTAATACTTCCAGGGTTGAACATTCTATAGAGACAGCTAAGTCATTATACCTAATTCCCAGTTTTATGTCACACGATATGCTTGAATTTCCAGGCCCACTGTTGAAATATGCAGCAACATGGACATACATGTGTGTATGTCAACAGTCCTGAATGCCGACTTTCATACAGCCGACACCATATGATCAACAGTCCAGAAAGCCGACATCCTGAAATAGAACCACCACCCACCTGGAAACACAGTTAAACTGCATCATGCATGGGGGCAAGCCCCCCTGCACCCCCCACACCCCCTGCTACTTAATTGTTCTCACTCCGAGATCGCACTGCAGTGCAGGAAAGGGGAATCTCCTAGTCCCACACTGTAGCGGGATCTCCGCTATCAGTTGTCAGCATTTCAAACGTTCCTACATATGGTGTCGGCCATATGAGTTTCGAACATTTGAAAGTTTGAACAACTGAAGGGGACCCATATATATATATATATATATATATATATATATATATATATATATATAGATAGATATATGTAAGTGTGTGTGTGTGCGTGTGTGTGTGTGTGTGTGTGTGTGTGTGTGTGTGTGTGTGTGTGTGTGTGTGTGTGTGTATATATACCTAGTTTTATATAATTGCATGACAAAGAACTACTTGTAATATTTGCATGCCAAATAGAATCATAACACTGCATGATCTATTTCTCAAAGAGGGAGGATGTAGATCAGAGTGTATGTGCTGTAACTTGAAGAAGCATGTCAAGGGCTGAGTGTGCACATGTACATTCCAGGCACATGCTATTCCTAGTGCCATTTTGAGAGTGCAGCCAGATAGTAAGCATGTATGATAGCAGTATTATTTATTTATTTATTTACATTTGTTTACTGGGAAATTCTGACTAGATGCAGGTTCTTTTTCAGCAGATGCCCAGGGAGAAAAGCTCCACATCATGTACATGATAAATAGAGATACAAAGTTGCAGCAATAGTAAACAACTTTACAGGTTGTTGGCTTTAATACAATAACAAGATATTGATTATCAACAGTCTTCTTCTTCTTTCAGCTTTTCTCGGTTAGGGGTCGCCACAGCGAATCACCTGTCCGCTCATGATTGGCAGTGGAGTTTTACAGTGATGAGTTGACAGCCCGGTGCCCAAGCTTCCACAGAAGGCACATACACATAAGCACTCTCACCTAGGGCCAATTTAGAGTGTCCAATCCACCTACTGCATGTCTTTGGAATGTGGGAGGAAACTGGAGCACCTGGAGGAAACCCACGTGACCACAGAGAGGACATGCAGACTCCGCACAGAAGGCACCCCAGCCGAGGATCGAACTGGAGAACCTCTTACTGTGAGGCGACAATGCTAACCACTGCACCACCATGGCCGCCCATTGATTATCAACAGTATATGCGGTAAATGTTGCCAGTTAAGATAGTTTATTGTCTTTTATAATATTAGTAACAAAGTTGTCAGACAAGATTTTAAAATATGTAAAGACAACTAGCTATTTCTGACTGCGGTTAGTAGTGGCGGTAGTATAGTTGGATTAAGAGTCTAGGTGGGGGGAGTAAGGCTGGGGGTGGTAGTCTGGATTAGAACATGGACAAAGCCAGTGCAAATTTAAGTGTAATTTGAGTGCAGTCTTGAAAAGACTGCTGGAAGGTAAAGTAGTTTTAGAGGGTGGAAGATTTTTGCAAAGTTTAGATATGGTACATGAAAATATGGCTTCTCCAGCTGAGTTTTTGAGTTTGATAACAGTGAGTTGATTTCTGTTGCTTGGTCTTAGGGGCCTAGTGGAGTAATAGGGTTGGAGAAGGGTTTGAAGGGAAGAGATGTATAGGGGGTGGTTAATAAGTTTATGAGTGAGGGTGAGTTGATTAAAGTGAAGGGGTTGTGGGAGCTCTAGCCAGTTTAGTTCTTTAAGGGAGATAGATACAATGATGGCTGTGGTAGGAGGTTCCAGTGGCAAATTTAGCAATTTTGTTGTAACAAGCATCCAGCTTGTGTAGGTCTATCTGTCTAAGGTCGGTAAGAATGGGGGATGCATAGAGTAGGGTGGAGATTAGCTGAGAATTGGCTATAGAGATTCTAGCTGCCTTGGTTAGGAATTGGCGGCTTCGATATAATGCACCAAGTTTCTTGTGAACTTTTTTTTATTGTGAGAGATATGTGGGTGTCAAATCTAAGTTTGTTGTCTATTTCCACACTGAGTAATTTTGTGTGTTCTGATGGAGAGATGATGGTATTGTCTTTGGCGAGAATGTTGAAGTAGGGACTGTTTTGGGTGGCTTTGGAAGGTTGGAACAGGATTAATTTTGTCTTACTTTGGTTGAGTAGGAGCTGAGCATTGGATAACCAGCATTCTACAGAAGATAATGATTCCTGTGTGATTTGTTGTAGTTCTGCTAGAGTGAGGGCAGACAAGATGAGAGTAGAGTCATCTGCGTACTGTATAAGAGATGCTTGTGTGGTGGCAGTATGTAGGTTGTTAGTGAAAAGTGAGAATAGCAGAGGGCCAAGGATAGACCCTTGGGGAACTCCAAGAGTAACTGAGAAGCAAGATGATAGGTTATCATCCCAGATTACTGATTGCTGGCATCCATGTAGATAGCTGTGGAACCAGTTGCAGGCTGATTGTGTGAAGGAGAGGTTGGGGAGAGTAGAGAGTAGTAGCTCATGAGATACCATGTCAAAGGTCTTTGAGTGATCTAGAAATACGGCAGTAGAGAAGAGGCCATCGTTTTTTATGATGAAGTATAGTGCTGGTGAAGGAGAGGAGAGCACAGGTAGTGCTGTGATATAGTCTGAAACCATGTTGGGTTTTGGAGAGGAGATCATTAGCTAGGAGGTAGTTGGAGACCTGGGTGTTGATACGTTTTTCAAGTATCTTGGAGAGAGGGGAGAGGATAGCAATGGGGAGGTAATTGGAGAGGTCCGTGGAGGGGGTGCCTTTGTGGAGGGGAATGATGTGGGATATTTTCCATATCAAGGTAACATAGACTTCTATTATGGAAAGGTTCATTAGAATTGAAATTGGGTAGGCTAGTGTATCAGCTGCAATTTTCAAGTGTTCAGAGGGGAGGTTGTCAACTGCGAGTTTGGTGGGTTTAAGTTTTGACAATAGTCTTTTTATGTTGGAGGCAGGTACTGAGGTGAAGAAGAAAAGAGGAGTGGGGGGTTTAGGGTTAGGTGTTGGGGGCTGTTGTAAGGAAGTGTTGTTTGTTTAGAGACGTTATAGCTTCAGTGAAGTGTTTGTTGAAGGATTCATCAATACTGCTGGAGGAGGGGGAAATGGATGGCTGAGGGGTATCAACCTTCCCTGGGTGGAGGATAGTGTTAATAGTGGATCAGAATTGCTTAGGGTTGTGGTTGGTAGAGTTTAGGGTGGATTTATAGTAGAGGGATTTGTCTAATTTTATAAGCTTTTGGCTTTATTGCACAGTTTAAGGAATGATTGCCAATCTGAGTTATTTTTTGTTAGTCACCAGTGCTCCCAGACCTTATCTCTGGATTTCATTAGGGTTCTGGTGGTCTTTTTGTAATCATGGGGAATGCCTGGATCTGACTTTGGCATTTCTTACAGGAGCATGGGCATTTAGGATGGAGAGGAAGCTACTGTTGAAGAAGTGGACAGCCTCATCTAGGCTGAGGTATTTTAGTGGTGACCAGTTAATTTTTTGCAGGGAGGAGATTTTTTGCAGGGAGGAGATGAAGGAGTTGGGGTTGAAGTTGGACTTGTTCCATATTTGCCTGTGGATAATGGGCTTGAGACTTTTTGTGTGGTGCCAAATTAGGTAAGTGGGGGAGTGGTCACTAAGACTGTCAGGTAAGCAGCCTGCTATATAAGAGTGAGGGGCTTTGTTGACTAGGATTCAATCAAGTAAGGTATGATTGTTAGGGATTTTGTTGATTCGGGTAGGGGTTTGGATGAGTTGAGTGAACCCATGGAGATTAAGGTGAATGGTTAGGGGATTGCTATTACAGGATAGCCATGTGATAAAGTCACCAAGAATGATGGTTTCCTGGGGTAGAGATAGAGTAGCTTAACTCAGGAGATTTTCTAGGGGTGTAATATTTTGCCCTGGTGGGAAATAGCATCCTATGATATTGATTGTTTTGTTTGGGTTTAGTTTGAGATTGGCCTAAAGGATTTCTTCATTGTTGTGGTGAGGGGCAGATGAGTTCAGGAGTTGAATATTGAGGTGGTTTTAAATATCAATGCTACACCACCTCCTTTTTGGACAATCTGTCTATGCAAAGGATGTTGTATTCAGGTGGAAGTATTTCCTCACTTTTTATGTGAGGTTTGAGCCAGGTTTCAGTTAGGAAGAGAATATCTGGGGAATATATGCTTATGCTGGCATGTAGTTCTTGGATTTTATTGCATATGCTTCTGATATTTAGGGACATTATAAGTAGGTCTGTTGTTTTCTAGTTGGGTAGGAGTTGAGTTGTAGTGGTTTGCATGGACTAGGGTTTGTGGTTGGGTTGGATTTGGGAGGACCAGTGTTTGGATGGATGTCTCCAGTGAGGGCTAGTTTATAGAGGGTGTTTAGGATATGTTTTATATACATTGTAAATTGCTTATGGTATCTTAGAGATATTTTATTTTTGAGTGTGTTAGGTGTCTTGAAATGGAGTGTGTGTATTGGGAGGATGTTTTTGGTGGCAGAGGTTGAGTAGTTATAGTGTAAATGTTTGAGGGAGGGTGTTGAGAAAGTACAGTGGAAGTTGGGGCATGTGACTGTGTAGCCTTGGTAGGATGTAATGTGAGCTAGAACTACACAGGTTAGGATTGTTATTATATTAGGTAGTAACATGTTTGTGTTGGATGTAGGGGGAGGGGTGACTAGTGGTGTAGTCTAATTGTTGGTAATTAGGGGTGGGGTTAAGGCTAAGAATAAATGCAGAGGTACTGAGGGGGTGGAAATAGAGGGCAGGGAGGGAAGTGAAGTGGGCGTAGTGAATGGCACGGGCTAGAACCCCCCAGGCTAATGATTGCAGGGTAAGTGTCTAAATAGCCAAATTGTTAGGAGTTATTAGAATCTAGTAGGGAAAAACAATCAATAGACCTGATTTCAGCTGTGTCCTGTCTGGGTAGATACCCAGTTTGAAGCAGACAAAAAGTGGCAGTTTAAGTATCCTTTTGCCTCTATTTTGCAACTGGGCAATTCCAATGCATCTACTGGGTTACCCTTTTTCGCCAAGAGCTTTATCTTGGTTTACTGATAACTAAAAAGAAAAAGTTAACTGGGGAATGTATTTACAGCTGATAGGGGTGGGGAAGCAGCTGCTGTCCCTAGCCATGGGTAGAGCCAGTTATTTGTGCTTTAGACAAGGTACTTTCTACAGTAGCAGGCTAAGAGGGAAACATAGCTAGACACCTACAGTAACTTATTTTCTTTGTAAAGCCCTTGTGTCCTTGTGGCTGGTTTCTTCACTGCAGATGCATCCAATGGCCAAGGATCAGCAAGTGGGGGACTGAGAGAGCACCTGTTCGCAGGGACAGTGGTCACTAAATGAAAAGATAAACGAAATACAGATAAATATCCTTTGGTGTGTGCGACCATGCATCGACAACTGAAACTGAGTTATAAGCAATACTGCTTCCTTAAAAACAGTTTTATTAATGTGCACAGGTAAGCACTTTCACGACAGCTTCATCAGACCAAACAGCACATATTTACTAATACTTCCTTTATATACTTTAGGCAATAATGATGGGAGCTAATTATTAACACTATGTTAACCATCATTACCTTAATTCTTAAAATTTTTTTACATTTAAAACATCTATTTTTTTTATTTTTATAGACCTAGATGCAATGTAAATATATAAAGAAAACCATATATGATGTAAACAAGTCTGACGATGTTATCATATTAAATCGGAATCTATAAAAACTAATAAAATACATTTCAAAAAAATATATATATAAAAATTTTTCACATATATCTACAAATGCTTATAAATAAAATTCTTACTTTAAATAGTTGTCATATAATCATTATATATATATATATATATATATATATATATATATATATATATATATATGAAAAATCTTTTTAACGGGCTTTCAAAATTGGTTTGAGAGAAGCTCTCTTATTAAGCCCATGACCTCTGTCTGCTCTAAATTTTAAAATCCATGTCAATTCCCTTTTTTCCGTACTATTCCTGATATCACCTTGCCTAATAATAGGTAATACAGCGTCTACAGCCATAAATCTAAATGTATGTTGTTCACCAAACATCATAACATGTTTGGCTAAAGCATTATTGTGATATTGTACTTTGATGGCATATAAATGTTCTCTAATCCTAGTACGAAAGGACCTGTTAGTTTTCCCTATATAAAACAATGCACATAAATCACATTCTGCTAAATAAACTATATTCGCTGTATTACAATCGGCATTTATTCTAAACTTATGAGATTCTCCAGTATCTGGATGGAAAAAGTAACCCTTAGTATTAATATAATTGCAATAATTACAATGGCCACATGGACCAGTTTTCAAAATATTGTTTAAAGTATATCTACTTATATTATAACAAAGTAATTTTTTAAGGTCAGGTCTATTTTTATATCTAAAAGATGGTTTATCACCCACTATCTCCTTAAACTCATCATTATTAGTGAGTATCTTCCAATGCTTGTTAATTATATGAAAAATAACTTTGTTGTCATTTGTATAATACATCGGTATCTTTATGCTCTTGATATCTTGTCTTACTGTACTATCATGCTCAATTCTAGTAGAAAAATAAGGTGCAGCTCTATCTTCCCTCAATATATCTATGTCTACAAGGCTATTATCAATTTCTGCTTCTTTATAGCCTCGATTTCGCAGTCTATTCTTAAAGTCAGTCAAGGCCTGACAATAACTTATATCAGTGGCATTTAAATGAGACATTCTCATGCCTTGTCCCTTTATTATGTTTTTAAAAATGTATTGGGGATGCATACTTCGCCTGTGTAATAAATTGTTTCTGTGGCATTGCTTTCTATAGACACCTGTATTAATATATACGTCCATGACTCTTTCTATATATACATCTAAATATTCTATATATACATTGGAATAATTGTGTGTAAATTTCAAAAAACTTGTCATTCCATTGATATCAAATATAAATCTCTCCAATTCTTACACCCTCCCATTCCAAAGGAGAAACTCATCGTCTACAAAACGATGATAAAATAAAACATGTTGTTTATAATTATCATAATTAAAGAGACATTTTTCCTCCCAAAGACCCAATAGCATGTTGGCGTAGCTATTGGCGCAAGAAGTGCCCATAGCTACGCCATCACATTGAATATAGAAGTTCTGTTCAAATACAAAGATGTTACTTTCTAAAATGACTTCCAGAAAGAGACAAACCAAATCTGTATGTTTATAATCAATGTTACCATGCTTGATTAAATATTCTCCAACTGAGTCTATGCCCAAATTATTGGGCATGACTGTAAATAATGACTGTACATCTAAGGTGACAAATAAAATATCTGGATTTAGTAGATGAACATTCATAAAACTATGTAAATCCAACAGAAATTGTTTGGTATCCTTAAGCACGATGGTGTTCCTGTCTAATACTGGTCTTAAGATTTTCTCAACGTACACTGAAAATGGTTCAGTGCACCATCCTTTACCTGAGACAATAGGTCTCATTGGTGGATTGAGACTGTCCTTGTGGACCTTAGGTAAATCTTGTATGGCAGGAATCATGGGATATTCCACCAACAGATAATCACCTAAGTCTGAAGTGATGTCAAAACTTTTAATCAAGTCGACAATTAAATTATATAACTGATGTCTGATTTCTTCCACTTTATCACTATTTATCAATTTATAATATTTATCATCACTTAGCAACTCAAGCATAGCTATATTATACCCTTCGCAGTCCATCACTACAATGGGACCACCTTTATCCGCTGGTCTAATTACTATGGTGGAATCATCCCGTAACCTAGATAGAGCTGTTCTATCCCTAAATGTAAAACTGTTATATCCATTATAATGTTTATCTGATTTACTAACACTATAATATTCATGTAAATCATCCTCCACCATTCTATAGAACACATCTATCAATGGATGGTTATTGGGTATATAAGTGCTTGGTTTCCTAAAACAAGGTTTCTTTTCATTAGACCACATACCAAATTCATGCTGTAATAATACATTTCTCAGAAACATTTTAATATCAATTAGTACATCTGCCAAATTGTTAGCACTCATTGGAATAAAACTCAAGCCTTTATTTAAAACATTAATTTCATCACTATCTAGTGTCCTTCTTGAGATGTTCAAAATTAGGTTGTCTCTGTCTGTTGCCACATTCTCTTGAGAGTCTGATTGGATTGTCTCTCTACTGAATGTTGAAAAGATGGAGACAAAAATAATTATTACGTTAAGGTCTCTGAAAGGGGAATGAGAGAGAAGATCTGTAAAAAGTAACTGAAATAATAAATTATCACCCAGGCAGTAGTTAGTTTGTATATAAGTTACTTAAGTTAAAGTCATTAAACTTCTATCATGATGTGTTTGTATAAAATAAAGCTGTTTGAACAGAACCCACAAAGACTCTTCTATTGTGTACAATGTAGGAGAGCAACACCATATTTGGAATATTCCCTGTTAGGTTTATAGTTTATTACTAGGCTAACTGCCCGTGTGGGTCATTTTAAGACTAGCTAATTAACCCACATGAGAAACAAACCCTGCACCTTGTGTCTCTAAGGTAAACACCTTAACCATTATGCCAACCTTCCCACCCCTTTCTAATCTACCCACCCATGGTAGAATAATTGTGAAGTTTATATATATATATATATATATATATATATATATATATATAGAGAGAGAGAGAGAGAGAGAGAGAGCGAGATAGACAGATATAAATATAGATTTAGACATAGCTATAGATATGGATATGTGGTAGGGTGAAGGGGGTCATGGGGATTTAATGGATACCAGCAAGTTTCACTCTTCACTGTTTTTTTTTTAAAAGATCAGATTCAATATCTTGTAGACTGGGAATTCTCACTATCAACTCTCATGTTCTAATAGGTTGCTGTAGCCACACAAATTAAAGAATGAGGTTAAATTAGAAATATGATGCACTTTTCAAAGCATAACTATGAGGCTGTCATTGCTACATAAATGTAGAATGTACTCATTACTTAAACTGTGATTTAGCAAAGAACAATGTGCTCTACTGGGGAGGAATTTATTTGTACCCTGCATATTTTCTATAAGTGCTGCTATTTAAATGCGCCTAATGCTGAGGGGAACTGTGACAATTGTAACACTGCTGCCTGGAAAAACAAGAGAGTCAGAATGATTTTCAGACCATTATCATGCTTAGAAAACACTTTTGACAAATGAGGTTTGGAACAGACCATTTTGTCCAGGGACATCTTCAAGGTGGGGGGGGTTAGAGTAATAGGATTTGGGAGGATAGGAGGAGGATAGGGTTAAATAGGAATGGCTGAGGTTTAGGAGGAAGTGAGATAGGGGTAGGGAGGGGCTTAAAGGATGTTAGGCAAGTGTAACTGGAATAGGAGTCACATTTTGGCATGAACTTGCTAAGGCAGGTGTGCCCATGACAACCTGTAGGTATTCTAGTTGAAAAGGTAAGTCTCGGGGTGCTAGTTAGTGGCAAGTGGTCTGTATATATAACATATATTAGCATGTTTTATATATATATATATATATATATATATATATATCTATATATATATATATATATACATATCGGTTCATGTCAGTACATCGACAAGTGAGAAGATCGACATCCACTTCACCGACACATGAAATAATCAAAATCAGGACATTTAACAGGTAAGAGGTTTAAATTTCGCTAATCATGCCTACCATGTTTTAGTAAGTGTGGTAGGCATGATTAGTGAAATTTAAACCTCTTACCTGTTAAATGTCCGTGATTTGTGGTTTAGATTATTTCATGCGTCGGTGAAGTGGATGTCGATCTTCTCACTTGTCGATGCACTGACATGAACCCATATATATATATATATATATATATATATATATATATATATATATATATATATATTAGAAATAGGGGATAGGCAGGGATAGTTGTGTCTATGTAGGGGGGTATTTCGGTCTAGGTTTGGCTGGGACTTAGGGTGTGGTCTCTTGGTTAGGTTTTAGTGTAGTGTGGGTATCAGCAGCCTTGTTTTGTTCCTCATTTTGCACTTAAACATGTTGGCAGTTGAGGGGACTTTGTAGTTGTGTGGCTTGATTCCTCTTGTTTGCTGTGAGGTTGAGAAGTGGCCACGAGCATTGCTGGTTGTAGCGGCAATGAACCCATACTTCTACACTATACAGAATTGTGCAGGCACTCTAGTTGTCGACTCGAGTCAGTCTGTTTCTCATAAAAAAAATAAAATAAATAAATAATATTTTTTCCAGTAGGTAGTGGCACGGAATTTAAAAACTAATGACATACTTGTAGGCCCAGACTATGTACCCACAGATGTTGCCCACTACAGCAAACCTGTTTTTCTATTAACTTGGTTCGCTTGCAATATTGTTATTTTGAACCTTTGTCCCACTGCTTCTCCACTGTGTGGTTTCCCATGGTTTTTCATGGATAAGGCAGGTGTGCTTGACTGTTATGTTGGATGGGTAGAATGTGGGTTGTCATCTAGGCTTTATTTGTTTTACTGCAAAAGGCTATGAGGGTGTCGTTGTGCTTTCAGTGGCTAAGTGACAGTAATGGCCTCTGGCTTGCTTTTGCTTGGTGGTCAGTACTTTGCTATGTGTTAGTACTTGTTTTTTTCTTTAGACATGAATTCTATATGGGAACACTTGCAAGTGGTGAGGTACACAGGTCCAGCTGGAGTTGATGGTTAAAGGTGGACTGGCTTTCTCTCCCACTCTCATCAAGTAGATAATACTGGTCAGGATGAGGGAAAGTGAGGAGGATGATATTTTTCTTTTTTCCGCTGGCTGCGGGTTCCATGGAGGGTGCTGTTGTGCATGCACATTATAGTGTTGTGGTTGGGGGGGAAGAAAAAAAAATAAATTGTGAGTGTGTGCATGACTTACTCACTTTAAATCAATCCATTCTAGCGAAAAAGGTCACCCTGCAACATCACACCGTGAATCCATTTGCTCATGTCAAGTGTCTCACTGGTTGTGTGAGTGATGCATAGAGAGGCGGCGTGGATGGATTTCTTTTTTTTTCTTCCTTATGACTGGTGGGTGACGGCCCACTGATGAGTGCTGGCTGGTCTGGTTGGTTGCTTGCTTGCAGAGGGAAACGATTTTGGGATTTGCAGTTGCCAGCAGCTGCAGAGAAATCTGCTTTCATGGTCACGTGGGTCTTGGGTGTTTTGTGGGGGTATATATTATAACATCAAAGTTTGTAAACATCGAATGTTATAATATCGAACCCTAAACACCGAAATCTGAAAACATCAAACAGTCAGAATAGTGAATATTTTTCCTAGGGAAAAAATTTGCTATTCCGAGAAACATACACACAACACAAACACACACAAAAAACAGCAATCCACACACATACACTTTAAATCCTACACCTAAACCTAAACTAAACTTTACATACACTACTAGCTATCCCCTTACCTTAACCCAACCCTAACCTTAAGGTCTGTAACTATCGCACACTCACCTCACCCGCGCCCTAACCCTAACTCAACTAACCCGCCCCTAACCCTAACCTACACACAACCGCACACTTACCTGACCCGCGCCCTAACCCTAACTCACCTAACCCGCCCCCTAACCCTAACTTACACACAATCGTACACTTATGTCAAAGAGGTAGGCTGAGCAGGGACAGCCCTGTCTTTTTCCATTATTTAATTTTATTTTAGAAGAACATAGTTTATTAATATACAGAGTGGTAAAAGAGGAATTATATAAGATTTTGATTGTATTTATAAAATTAGTTGGAAAGTTAAATTGCTTTAGAGTCAGCAACAAGAATTCATGATTGACTCTATCAAAGTCTTTTGTGGCATCAAGTGCCATAAGATAATAGGGAAGTTTATGGTTTGCAGAAAGTTGGATGGCTGCATTTAAAGTGAGTGTCTTGTCTCAGGTTTGTCTACCCTTTATGAAGCCTGATTGCTGTGGAGAAATGATTGTGTGGAGGACTTTTTTAAGTCTATTTGCTAGAGCCATAGTCATGATTTTAATGTCTGTGTTAATAAGCGAAATTGGTCTGTAGTTAGATGGGTTAGATTTGTCAGTATTTGGTTTGTGAATAAAGATAGTTTTAGAATTGTTTAGGTATAGGTCCCTACATCCAAATTTACTAATATATTTGAAGATTTTAAGAAGAATAGGAGATATTTTAGAAGCAAATTTTTTATAAAAATTAGAAGTGAAGCCATCCAGACCTGTGGCTTTGTTGTTTTTTAGACTTTTAATTGCTTCCATCATTTCTTCTATTCTTAAAGGAGCTTCCAGGAATTCAGTTTGGTGTTTTTCAATTTGTTGAAATGAGATACGGAAGAAAAAAATCATTATAGGACTCTGGGTGTATTGCATCCTGTGGACCATCTAGATTATTGTATATTTTTTCGAAAATGGTCAGAATATCTTGGTTATTCATATGTAGTTTGTTATTATATTTAATTTGTAGAATCCTAGGAGGATCTTGATGAATGTTTATGAGTCTAGCTAATAGTTTGGAGGGTTGTTGGGTCCATTCAGAATAGTTAGCAAGGAGTTTCATTTCTCGGAATGACAGATTTTGTACATACATTGAGTATAGTTCTTTCTGTTGATTAATTAGGTGGACTTCTAAATCAGGACTAAAGTTTTCTTGGAGTGATTTTTCAATGTCTTGGATTTTCTGCTTAATTTTAAATTCTTTCTCTCTTGTTAGTTTTTTAAAGTAGGAAACTTTTTGAATTAGGAGGCCCCTAAATTTAGTTTTAGTGGCCGCCCATAAAATGTCTAGTGGCATATTTGAGGTTAAGAGATTGGCTCTGAGCTCGTCTAGTACATTGTTAATTTCTTTTATTATTTCTTCTTTGCCAAGAAGATTAGGATTTAGGGACCATGTCTGTAAGGTTTTTTTGAATTGGGGTGTTTTTTAAGAGGATAAGTTTCAGTGTTATTTTAGAGTGGTCTGATAAAAATCTCGGACTGGTTGAGTATACTGCTTTTTCATTTAGAAGAGATTCTGATATCAGAAAAAAATCAATCCTGGACCACGATGTATGGCATGGAGAGTAGAACGTAAACTTATCCCCTTGGTTGAGCTGGTTATTCAAGAGAGCAGGATCAGATAGGGAGAATTCTAATACTAGGTCCTCTAAGGCAAGTATTGCTTGTTTATTACATTTATTATTCGTGTTGGATCTGTCATTTAAGGGATCAATAACTATGTTCCAATCTCCCCCCACCACATATTCGTGATTAGGGAATTTTGACAGAAGATTATATATTTGTATTATGAAATCCTGTTGGTTTGAACAAGGCACATAAATATTGAGAAACAGTGTAGGCTTGTAGGATAAAGGATTTAGGCAACTAAAATAACACCATCTACCAATATTGTCCATAACACATTCAATAATTCCCTCTTTAAATGATTTCTTAATCAAAATAGCTACTCTTTTTGAATTAGTTTTACTGCTAGAAGCAATAATTGAGGTTAGCCAGGGTCTCTCTCTGTCCTTATTCCAATTCTCATTTAGCAGGTGTGTTTCTTGAAGAAATATGATATTTGCCTGTGACTGATATATTAGGTGTAGGACTAATTTATTTTTCTTAACATCCTGCAAGCCCTTCACTTTCCATGAATCGATCCCCCACAGCATTCAATCATGAGAAGAGTAGTCAGCAATGTTAAAAAAGGCTTTGATAGTCCTTCCCTCATCATGTATCCAAAAAGGTTTAAATAGACATGTACTATACTTGGTTGTTTTGTAGCACTTAAAACTCTTAGAACTACCCCTGTGCCTAACCACATAGCTACCCACTCTACGAGAGGGAATAGGCAGATAAGTGATAAGTCTTGAATAAACCAAACTATTGCAATATAAGTCAGATATGAATAAGTAGTAAGTTGATACAATACAAACGAACATATCAACCCTCTATATACATTATGTACAAATAACACTGAGCACAAGATGTGCAACCCCACACACTCAAAACATATCCTTACTGTGCCCCATTTTTGAGCAGATCTTTAGAAACACTTAATAAACTAAAGCAGTTATAACGCCATATGTCAAGTGTAATCTTCTCTTACTTGGGACTTACTTTTTCTTACCCTATTGGCTATATATATTTGTATTGCAAACAAGATAGATTTCTACATATATAGCTTCTTAATAGCATTTTCCTTATCTTTGAACTACAGCAATACCCTGTCCTGCAGTGTTTCTCATTTACAATTAATACTTATTTCAATCACTACGGTCTATATAAAGAGAGAGAAGAAAAAGAGAGAGAAAAAAAAAAACTAGCAACATATTTTTATAAAGATCAGTTTATCTAAGTTGTGTTTTGCAGTACTAGCATTTACATTTTGGAAGCTAGCTATTTAACATACTAAACTACATTAACAATTGTAACATCTAGTATAATAGTAACTATGCTACAATAAACTCAGTCTGTGCAAGTTAGAGCAGCTATAGCTTGCCAATAGGTTATGTCATTCCTGCCCTCCAAACCTTGCATTTTCAGTTCTTGCATATCAGTCCTTCAATTTCTTTGCCTAAACCATGAACCCAATATGAATTCTTGATGTAATGCTTTATTTCTGCATATTTTTATTCCCAAAATACGAGCTAACTGAAGGAAATTTACTTAGTTTCCAGTCAGGCTTTGCTAGGAGAAAGTAAACAGGGTAGTACCACTGCTTAATGTGAACCTCTAGTAGCAGGAAGAGGAAATAGGAACAAAAAATGTAGAATGCGTTCCCAGGTGTGATGATATATGCTGTGACCATCCTTTGCTTAGAATGTTGCACTGGAACTCTTGGCCTGTTCTTTGGATCCATTACTGTTAAAAACGGATTTATGATATTGGAATGCAGCAAAATCCACAGCAATTCATTAAATGGGTTTTTTGGAGCTTGTTTTTCATATTTAACTGAAATACACAGCATACAGGTAAGCCTTTTCTTGTTTTTAGGCTGTAAATAGGGAACAAACAATTTTTAGAGCTTGGGAAGTTCTCCAAATGCCTTGATAAAGGCAGTTTTCGCTTCTGACTTGTTTTTTATTAAGTATTTCTGCTCTTTATTTGTGAATGAGAGCATGCGATTATCTAACAGTATAGTACCTCGCGGGCAGTTCTGCGCAGGTTAGGGCATGTCCACAGTGATTGGCAGGTCATGGTACATCTGAGTGACAGATGTTAGAAAAACACCCTTTATCCAGCTGTATAACTGCCGTGTTATTTACATTAATAACCGCTAATTTTACACTCTGCTAACATTATATAACTGCCATGTTATTTACATTAATAACTACTAATTCCAATTTTATACTCTCCTAACGTTTTTAAACAAGCGTGTTACTTGACTGTATTGACTCTATGTTAACGTTAATAATAATGTTAAACTACATGTAATAATAGAAATCTTCTGAAAATAGTAACAACCATTTATGCACAACCTGCCACAAAAGAACATGTAACTACTGCTTTAACACATTGTTGCCAACTACTGAAATCAGGTTATCATTGAAATCAAAATAGTAACAACCATTTAATGCACAGCTACGTGCCACAAAAGAAGCTAAGATAGACCCAGTTATTTAAGCAATTCTCTAATTTTAAAAGAGCAGCATTTAAATTCTCATGACTGTCTTTCCCAAAATGACTACCGCTTAGAACATATGAAGTGTCATAGCTTTTTCTCTGCCAAATCCTACCGCTTTGTCATTTTCAAGCTTTTAAGTTTAGACCTCTTTTGCTACACCAAGTACATGCATATAAAAACTCTAGCTCATGCAGAATTGGACAAACTACTGAAGGGGTCGTTGGGGATTTTTTTTGAGACAGTCGAAGTGCATGTGCAAACATCAGTATAATC
This sequence comes from Protopterus annectens, assembly GCF_019279795.1. Classification (NCBI taxonomy): domain Eukaryota; kingdom Metazoa; phylum Chordata; order Ceratodontiformes; family Protopteridae; genus Protopterus; species Protopterus annectens. Next base: position 171,102,348 of record NC_056729.1, on the reverse strand, counting down.
CTGAGGGTTTTGTGGAAACATTTTAGTTTGTTGTTTTTGAAGTGTTTGTGCAGACGTGGTGCAGTACAGACTGGGTCATTGGGGGAAACGTTTCATTTTGGAGATAGATGCTTTTAAAGAATTGCATATAACACACTGAAGAGGGATATATTCCAGAAAGATGTGTGCATGTTTCTTTTTGCTTTCTTCTTGTAGTACCTGAAACGTGTTCTCCCTTTGTTGTAAAATGTTTTACTCATTGCTTGAGGGTGTTAGATGGATTAGCATTCTGAAAACGTAACGCCGAAACTGTGCGATACAACACAAAACACCATAGTTCTGGGCAGTGTAGTCTATAAATAGGGATACATGCTTCGATTTTACTTTTCTTGAAAAACTTGACATAATAAAAGAATGTGAATTAACATGCGTTTTCTGAAGTTTCAAGCTTCACATCATTTTGAAAATGCATGCTAACAAAAATCCTATTATTCGAGCAACTTTCTAAGTTTGTAAGAGCAATATTTTTTTGTATGTGTTTGTATGACATTTTTCTGCTAATTACTATTAATGTAGCTTCGTAAGTCGTGGGAGTGTTAGGGGCGGGGTTTGCTACTGCGCATCCTGCAAGGTACTACACTGTTAGATTACCGAGCATGCTTGGGTATTTCATTTGGAATTTAATTTTCTTTGAGATAAGAAAAGCACAATAAGGAGCCAGCTGCTGTCTTTCTTGTTTAATAGGCATTGGTAAATACTGTGCAAACGATATGCTGTAACCCTGCCATAAAAGAGTACCTTTTTGTTTTGCTGCTTGAAGGATTGCTTGTACATGTTGGTAGTTCATGATTTTTGCATAGACCTGACATGGATTATTAGGGTTTTGTGATCTTCGGAGAGCTCTGTGAGCTCTTTCTATCACAATATCCTTGGAAGTAGTGTGATTTTCCAACAATGTGGTAAAGGTACTTTTTAAGGTATGAATATGAGGTTGTTCATATTTTTCTGGAATTCCTCATATAAGGATGTTGTTTCTTCTGCTGCGTGCCTCCAAATCTGTAATTATTTGCTGCATTTCTTCTATGACAGATTTGTTATTTATTAGTTGTTTTTGGAAGTTTTCTGTTTTTATTTCATTTGCTGCAGATTTGCTTCAGCATGTTCTAGGCGAGAAACAATTTGTTCCAATGAAGTTCCAAATTTTGTCATTTGATGTGAACAGTTTTGGATGGCAGACTGTATGGGCATTAAAGCTGATTTCAGATCATCCATGGAGTAGACCCCCTCAGGCTTTGCTTTAGAAGTGGATTTCACAGTTTCTTGTTTTTGAGTATGCTGCTTTTTGGAAAAAGTATCTTTTTCAGGTGAAAGAAGTTGTGATAGTTTGGTTTCAGTTGTTTGTGAGTCCATTTAATCTTGGTCATTAGGCATATTAAGGTGGATTTTTAAGAGCAGTACTTTGTTGAAAACTGACTCTATTGCAGTTAATACAAGGCCTCAGGCTACCATGCGGTCTGCTGCAGCAGTATACAGGATTAAAAATAATAAGTTAGTGGGATATATACCAGAAAACTTTTCCCAAATCTTTAATCCAGAAGCTTAGTTGAAGCTATTCTTGTCCTTGCTGGTCAGATATTGGTGACTGACGAGATTTGATTACAAAGATTCAGTCTGATATTTAAGGAGCTGTAGGGATAGAGTGTTTACCAGCCGTCCACCATCTTGGAATGCCTAAACTATTTATAATTCTAACCACTAAAGGAGGCTTTTTAATATTTTGCACTTTAAATGGGTAAACTCCACTTATTTACAATTTTGCTTAACAGTAAATGTCACCTTTTTTTTCTAATGTGCCTTTTTAACAGTTGTCTTTCTATATCTGGATCTGAATTTCTTGAAAAATGGAACATTGTTCTTGTTTTCTTAATTTTAAATGCTCAAGATTTGCTGACTTGCACTTTTAGAGTAGTCTGAGCAGTTGATTTGCTGGAAGACCAGATGACAAGATGTGGTTATTGATGCACTTCCTAATGACAATTATAACATACAACACCATTCATATGATAGTGTACTGGATCTATAGCTGGAATAGTATATAAATAATGTGCTCTAATCCTTTGGTTATGCTGGAATGATTTTAATATCAAGACTATTTCTGTTTAACAGATGGGTTCTTGTTTTATGAGAGTGAGAGATATATGCCATTGTACATGAATAACTCCTCTAAAATTAATTTCAGCTTTAATGAAACAGGGTGGTATCAGTGTCATTTTAAACAATTTGGTAAAGCATTTCCTTTCCTTTTTTGCAGATAGTATTACTCAGCTGAGGAAATTTGTTTTAATTACACTTGTCTGTTTAGAAGGCTGTGTTTTGTGGTCGTTAGTGGTGGCATGTGTGTATGTGGGGATGATATGTTTCCCCAAGGTGGGTTTGATTGCCTTGAAGGCTGCGGTAGTGCAGGGGGATCCACAAGTTGCCAGAGTGATGGGTAGGAGCAACGGTACAAATGAGAAACTATTGGGATTGTTGCATTTTGTGTTAATTCATTAAGAGAGCCTTGTTAGAAGTAAAACCAGCAAATTTTAACCATCCTCTAGTTGAAGTTGTTAGTAAGCCGTTAGTATGTGTTACTCATTTTTTCCAGTTTGTTCAACAATTCAAATGCTAGTGTTCCTCATTTTGGAAATGGAAGGCTGAGAGCTAGGCACCGGGCAGTGAAGTACATTTTAGTTTCAGACTTTAAATCTTGCAGAGGGGGTATGTTAAAGCAAATGTTGTTGTATTGGCAATTTATAAGTCATAAGAGTAGTGCTTGGTATGTTTGGTGGAAAGGGAGGATCCATTGTGGATGTGATTTTAGGCAGGGCCATTGTCAGTTGGGTGAAACACTTTTCCTTTCAGAGTATTTGCTTCCCTGGATCCCTGTCTAGCAGGGTGACTGACTTGATCCCTGGGGTGAATTTTCTATCTCCCATCCCTCCACCATTTTTTTTCTTTCTTTCTTTTAGTGATGACAAGGTTTAGATCCCTGGAGCATGTGACTCTGAGGGATTTGGATTTCTTTAAGTGTAGCATGTTCAACAGCTTTGGTGGTCTGGACTTGCAAAGTTACCTTGGTTGTGGATAGGGATAGGTCCCTTCAGGTGTGAGGTTTACTTTTAATATATTCCACTGGTAGTTAAATTTATCTTGGGTATGTGATAGGGTTATGGGAAGCATTGCTTCAGTTATGGCTGCTTTGTCATGGATGGGAGTGTCGGTGGTACATTCCTTCCCGCGTTGGCAGGATAGGTTGTCCTTGAAGATGTCTTGGAATGTGTTCTGTATTTTGGATGTTTTACATGTCTCTCTCTTTCTTACAGATGGTGTCTTGGAACATTGCGACTGTAGTTTGGAATAGGTGGGTATAAGGTGGAGCCTTCTCATTCTTATTAGAGGGTTTAATTTTGTCCTTTTCTTTGTAGATGATGGTGTGACGAGTTCCAATGGTGAGATACAGTGAGTTTGTAGATGATCATGCTTTGGTGTTGATTAAGCGGTGGAGTCATTAGGTGAGTAATCAGAAATGGAGAGGTAAAAAGGCAAGCACAGTGATCTGGACGAAATAACTTGTAACTGTCCAGGATGTTGAAGCACAACCAACTTTTTGTTTATTCTAGAATAAGTATTAATATTTTATGACCACGTTTGATTTGTGATACAGGATAATGTACAATCCATGGTAGAATTAAGAGTTCTATTATTTAGACATCATGAGATGCAGGGTGCAGCGGTTTGTGTCATTTCACAGCTAGAGGTTTGGATTTCCTTCCATGTTGCTAGTTACTTAACATTGGATATATTTGAATGGGAAGATATATAGATCACTTACGTTAGATGGTCATCCATAGTGAGAATGGTTTTGCTGCATGATTGAATGGAAGTCCTGATCACTTGGGTGGGCACAGTGAAATCACAGATGGAGTGCCGAGTGAATAACAGTCAATGCCCTGATGGAAATGGACTTGAAAGGTAATGGTTTTGTTTTGTGGAGGTTTTGAATGCTGGAGAGTCTATAGGGTAGTAAGTAATTTTATTCAATGGTCATTAAGGCACATTACAGTGGGGGGCAGTGGTGATTTCTTGCAGATGTAGGACATGTTTATTTTGGCCAGTTTGAGTGGGTTACTTTGGTAGGGTGAATAGTTGATGTAGCTTATCTATTTTGTTGCTTGTGGCTTAATTCTTTTTATAAGCGGAAGATAGGGTGGGTTATAGGGATTTGTATTTTGATTATACGTTTATAGGTGTGGGGTTTGGAGGTGTATTTGTGGCATTTGCTATTGCTGTGGTTAGTCATTACAGAAAGGTGAGAGCCAGCAAGGGCAAGGATGGTTCTTAGGTGCTACTCTCGTTTTGGATAGTTGGAGGGATGACAGGAAGGTTTGTGATCTATATAGGGCTGCTGTTAAGGTTAGTTGGTGATTGACCTTGTCTGGTTTTAAGGGGCATTGGGTTAATGTACATCAGGGAGGGATTAAGGGTTTACTTTCAGTTGTTTGTCCGGTTTGTCACTTTGGCTATGTATGTGATAAGGTTTATAAGCTGGAGGGTTGAGTCAGTGGCTTGTGTGAGGGAGTATGAATGAGGGTACATGGAGTATTTATTTTACATTTGGTGTTTGTGTTAGCTGGTGTAGGGGTTTATTGAGGTTGTTGGGATATTATGCTTTGTTTCCAGTTGCCAATATGGAACTTACAGGGCTGATGGTGGTTGGGCTGCTAACAATGCCATGGTGGTTGTTTAATCATTTCATGTTATAAAGGCTAGTTGGTTTAATGTCTAGATTGATATTGCACCTGCGTTCAAGAGATTTCCTTGGTATGATGGCCTGCAACTGGTGTTAATAACTGAATAGTATGGCTTGTTTTGTTGAGTTGCTAGAATGCCATGATGACTGCTGAGCTGTTTTATTGCTTGTAAGAGATAGTTAGTGTGATGGCAGGATTGCTAGACAATGGGAGTTTAATGACACTAATTTGATTGGTAGTGATGGGGGAGTCATTAGAATTGTTATTGTTCTGGCATTAAGGAGAGCTCATTTGGTTATTAATGGACTGGGTGGTAAATGGGGTTGCAATGTGGCATGATGGCATGTAGTTGAATCTGTGTGTTTTTTTATAATGCCCTTAAAGTTATTGCAGAGTTGCCATTGGTCATGAAGTGTGGATTATTTAACTCATGTGCAGTGCAATGCTAGGTTATCTTGGCATAGTGAAGGGTAAGTGTTTTGTTTTCAGTTGTTTTGGTAGCTTTTTATTTTGTTATGTGATAGGGTTTTAGGTGTTAACTCTACCCACCTTGGTTAGTGGGGTTGGAGTACACCAAATGATGTTTGGCTGGATGCCATAAGGGTTTTAGTTTGGAAGTGTGCCGCAGGGAAGGGAAACAGCCTGGTCAGGCTGGTGGGCAGAGAAGAGGGGCAGGCTTGCCCTCTTCTGTTCCCCCTTCTGGTACTGAATGGTCAATTCAATAGGTTTGAAAAGGAAAGTGAGTGGTTAAGCTGCTTGAGTACATAAATAAGTGGAGAAGCTGCTTATTTGGTTGATGGTATAATGCAATAAATGGTAATGAAAGTGAGCGGTTACGCTGTTTGATAAGTATATGAGCAAGTGGGTGAAGCTGCTTATTGGATTGATGGTATAATGCAATAAATGGTAATGAAAGTGAGCGTATAATGCAATAAATGCTAATGAAAGTGAGCGGGTACGCTGCTTGATAAGTACCAATAAATGGTAATGGAAGTGAGCGGGTACACTGCTTCATAAGTAAGTGAGTGGAGGTATGGATGCTGCTTACTGATCAGGATGAGCAGGTTTACACTGTCCTGTCCTAAGATAATGTTACATGGATATTATGTCACCTGTATCATGTTTAGTTAAAATCTGATGAAGGGCTACCAACCCAAAAGCGCTTATCTGTTTTGTACCAGCTTTTATTAAAAGTTCTTATTTTTACTACTTGAAGCATCCAGCGGTGTTCTTCCAGGATTTTTCTGTTTTTTGCTTCGCTTGTGTGTGCCTTTGGAGGAACCATTTCAGCACCTAGCATTGATTATTGGACTTAGTTGAAATGAATGAATATTGATTTAACATTTATGTTTATGGAAATTTAATAAAGGTCATCAAATGTCATTCGGTGTAATGTGTTTCTTGAAGGTCACCTGGACAAACTATGTTGGCATTATTAGACATATGTAGAATGTACTAGCCAATGGTAGGGGCAAAAGAGGCAAACAACTGCTAATGAGAGTAAGTTAAAAATCACCAAAACTGATATTTTAACAGCTTTTCTTCCTTAATAATTTGCCAGTATATTGAGTTTCTCAAGTGAAAATACAACAAAGTGATTTAACATTAGATAAAGTGAAAGCTAGGGCAATTTTTTTTATAGTGAGATATAAATTTGCCTTGGTCAAATACATTTTGTTCAGTTAATGCTGCTTGTCTTGATACAGGAATCAGTGTGGTTGCTGGTAGCCACCATCATAGATAAATTCAGCTTACATAGTCTGCTTCTAAAACATGCTGTACTATGTCCGATTCTGACACCAAAAGAACAAATATTGTCAGAAGCAATATACCAGATTCAGCTATAAAAGTATTTAATTCCAGTCTAATCTGATGTGATTTCTCTGAGATTCATGCACTACAAAGAATTATGAGTTTTTCACTGATGCTAACCAAATACATGTTTTCAACATGAATGCCAAAATGTATCTCTTGAGCTTCATTCACAAGGTGAATTGCTCATATTATATATTACTTGAGAGAGAGAGAGAGCGCGAGAGTACAAAATATAGCATTATGGCTGTTTCTTCTAAAAAATAGTTTGCAAGACAGATAGATGAAACTCCTTATCCTACAATTTCTATGTTTTTTTTTTTTGTTTTTGTTATTTCTGCTGCTATAGTTGCTGCTAGCAGATATCTTATAAATGGACAAATTACATTGTCAGTAGAGGCTTGAGGAGAAAATCTCCTAAATAATACAACACATAAACTAATGTATAAATAAATTTGATCATAAATACATTTAAAAGTACGCAGTAAAGGCATATAAAAATAAAAATAATTTAAGGTAAAATGTATTGACAACTGATACAGAACACTGTGAACATGGTTGAAGATTTTTATTTGTTTGGTGGATATTCATATATTTAGGTGTTCAAAACATAAGTAGTTACAGAGAGATATGAATTAGTTAAGACTGTACATTTGTAATGAAACAAAAGACATTCTGAAATGCAGTTTAGTGGGTGTATTTACCTTTGTCAAACACCTATCATTACAGTGGGGCAGAAAACTGGATTTCATTAGTGGCCACGGTGGTGCAGCGGTTAGCATTGTTTTCTCACAGCAAGAGGCTCTCCAGTTCGATTCTTGGCCGGATCACCTTCTTTGTGGAATCTGAAAGTCCTCACCATGGTCAAGTGGATTTAAAGACATGCAGGAAGGTGCCTGCATGTGTGGGTGTGTCTTCCTTGAAGGTTGGGCGCTGGGCTGGCAACTTGACACCATAAAAATTCATTGCCACTCATTAGTGGAGCAGAGTTCCGCTGTGGTGACCCCTAACCGGGAAAAGCCAAAAGACATGACACATCATAAGAGTTACGTGAAATATTGAATGGCAGATAATATTGCAGGCTACAGAGAAATGCATCAACTTACCCATCAAATAAACTTAGTCAAGTATCTAAGAAGACAACTGTAGACAAAGGTGCAGCAGAAGTGAATGTAATGTGGTAGTAGTAAGGCAATTTGCTTGTTTTGCTCTTCTGTTGTACATCATGTACCACACAGAGTGGATACATAGAGTAAGAAAGAAGTGTTTTAGTGCTTAGCACTTTACTTCTGTGCTTGTTAGTTATTTCCCTCTATCATGACACAGTAGTAAACATAAAAGCTTAATTCAACTGGATTATGTACCTACATTACAAAAAATCATGTTTATTGGAATTCTATCTAAATTATTCTCTTTAATTTTGTGTGTCTGTGTGTGTGTGTGTGTGTGTGTGTGTGTGTGTGTGTGTGTGTGTGTGTGTGTGTGCTTGTGTTTGTGCATCTGCTCTCACATGATTATATTATATGTAACATTATTTACACTTTCAGGTAGTAGCTGAAAAGGGTTGCTATACCAGTCCATTTATAAAGTGAACAAATTGCAAATAAATAAAGTTTCTTACCTTGTGGATCAACTGGAGATATGCTTTTATAATAATCACTTTGCATAATATAAACAAAATAGAAACCTTTCCTATTGCTTGGGGAGAAAGCTCATTGTGTATGCATAGGCACAATAGACAATCTTTTGAAGTTATTTGCATGTTGATTAGTCCCACTGGGTGGAAACCCTTCCTCTACTTGAGATCAGTATTAAATGCAAGGCTAGAATAAAACAGGCATAAAGGGGTCAAATGGTGCATTCACAGTGATTTGATAATGAGCAAACCCAGACTATGGAACATCTACTCAGAGTATCTGATTTTTAATGGCAATCTGTCTGCATAAAAATTGATCTGTTTATTTTGATTTGTCCCTTTAAATCTCCTTTTGCCACAAAGAATATGTACTTTGTGCATCTGGCTGTATACTTCACAAAGTGACAGTTGTAACTGTATCATTCTGTATTGTACAACAAACTCTTAGTTTTTCCATTTTCCCTTTTTAAGAATATACAAAGGCAGACAGATGGATAGATAAATGCCATAGTATTTTATTAGCAAGTGTGGGCTCATATGATGCCATGGTAGTTACAAATATAAATTTTATTTGGAGTGACAAAACAGAAGAGCATACACTGACCTTTTCAGTCAACACTCTGCATGCAGTTCAAACAATGACAGTTTCCCTGTTCTAGTAATAGCAATCAAAGATATTATTTCCATACCATGCAAGTTCTTTAAATGTAATTTGCTCATTTAGGCAACAGAAATTACAAAATGATGAAGCAGATAACATTCAGAACATTTAATAACATATGTGATATCATTAAAGCTGTTACATATACCTCTCAGCGCATCCTCATTTTCAGGAATTTTCAGGGATGTCCCTAATTTTGTCACAAAATTTTGCTATTCTTTCTCCTAGAATTGGTAGTTTTGAGAAAAGAAGGTGGAACAGACATAATATATAATGAGAATCATTACATTTACAGGCATATTTTATGTCAAAAATGCATGTTAATTCATAGGCTCCCTATTGAAATGCTGTCACTTGAATGCAGAATGGCACATGAAAAAAAGAACAAAAATGCAGAAGTGGGAATATTGAACACTTTTCTTCTCTATACCCCCTGAAGTTACATATATCAACTCTAAGATCTTCATACCGCAGACAAAAAGGGATATTCAAATAAATGGCCATCTTGAACTTGGTATATTCTACCAAGTCCATTTTTTAAGCCATTCAGTCTCCATATTTCAGGACTTGCTGAAATAACTCTGGGCATTCCAAATGGTTATATAATTAATAAACCCGTATTCTTTAAACTACTTAAAAAGTATCCCTGATCTTTGACCTTTGTCCCTAGTTATTTTTGGCTTTGCATTTATTGTAAATGTAAGAGGCTGACAGCTATGCATGTACAGTAAGAGTCACATTATATAACTACTTTATGACCATGAATAAGAATATTTTTTACAACAAGCTGGTCTTTCTACACTACTTATATTATCTGTCCTCATGTTGTTTGTTGCTGCTATCCAATATTTTTGCAATGCGAAGAATTGCTGTTGTTGTGAGGAGCAAGGCATTTCTGCTACAGACTGGGAATAGAAGAAAAAAATTGATTACAAACCAGTATTTATAATTTCATAGTCAAAATTAGTTGCATTATGTTGTTTTAACATCTAGTCTGAAAAATAAATGTGTGTGCAAACAAATACCAGGTTTGTGAATTATGCATAATGTTCTGTATCCTAATTTCCACATTCCCAAGTCCTACAGACCTTGAAAACGTTTTTTGATGTGTTAGACAACCACATTCCTTACAATATATACCAAAGAACCACTCTTTTAAGAAGAAAGCTGAGTCAATATCAATGAGAATTGATAGACTTCTTAGACAGTCCCACTTTATCCTCCGTCATGTTCTGCAGTTACAGCCCCACAATCTTCAATGTTTACTTATTTATCTGTTTGTTTGCTTGTTTCCCGGAGGCCAGGAAAATCAAATTTGAAAAGAAAACATACTTTAATTGTGCTTAGAAACTTTGAACTATTTAATGTCCTTATGATTACTGACCGGGAAGGAGTTTTTATCACCTTTCTCAGATGTAAGTTGTGACCCTTGCGCCATAATAGTCATAAGCTTAAACTTCTGTTTGCTAATACATGTAGTAAACATCTATACATGTTCTCTAGCTAAAAGCATTCCCCTAATTATTAATCATTTAATTTTCTAACAATTATGGACTACAGAATTTTCTTACATGTTACAAAATCCAACTCAATCCATTAATTTAGTATAGATGATGACAATTGCTTAATTTGGAAAAGTTTATCATGAAGGACCAACTGGAGTCAGGACCCATTTTCAATGGTCTAGGGAGAATAGCTCCAGAACAATACTAACGCAATAATCCATGACTGTGCATGGGTATATCAGGATTTACCCATGGTTGATGTAGTTTGATTACAAGGGTGAATCCTGAGGGATTAAACAAAGTCAGCCGTGGGGAAATCCTGGTTTAGCCACAAACAGGAGTGGATTATTGCTTCTATACAATAACATTATTTAAGAAAGAAATTATTACATTTCTTAAGAAATGCAATTTTGTCAGGACACTTCTATCTTCTTCCATGTTGTTTTCACTATACTGATGTACTGTGCATGTGTATGTGACTTATGTTCCCAAGCTTGCACAGTACATCAGTGCTGGATAAGCAACAGAGAAATCAGAATCTCCATTGCTGTTTGCTTAGATTTTTTAACTGTTAAAAATAGGCATTAACAGGGACAGCACAAAATATATGGTTCTATGTTAGTTTTGTAGAACTTACCTGCTTTTTCTCATATTTTGGTACGTCCTCCAGTATATGCCAATGGAAAAGTCTGTCCATTTAATGATACTTCAACAGATGAACTTTTTTCTACCAGCATATAATCAATTTACAATAGGCATGCTGGTTGGGATGTCCAATCAATGTGCTTGTTTCTGAATAGTAATGAATTGTTACTCTATAAAGTACAGTTGAACATCATAAATGACATCTGACATAGATACTATGTACTTAAGCATAAGAAGTGGTAGATTTATACAGTATATACATAAACATGTGAGCAAGATATCAGTATTAGAATTATATACAAGCAGGCATAGATTAATCATGGCAGTTGTTCATTACATTATTGATACGGTACTCAGAGATATTGAAGGTTAAAAATGTATCCAGTTAAATTTGTTTTACAACAGACAAAGAGCTCAGCTAAGACAGCAGTTAGAAGAGGAAAAAAATGGTTTGATCAGGTGCAGAGTATCTGCAGTAAGACACATTAAGTAGTTGTGTTTTGATTTGAAGCTTGAAAGACTTTAGTGAAGGTTCTTGTCTAACTGTTAGGTGGATGAAGTTCCAGGTTTTAGACATTATGTGAGAGTATAGGAAGCAGACAGCCAGACTGTTAGATTTGAATATAAGTAGTAGGGCTTTTTCAGAAGAGTGCAGAGTCCTAGTTGGGTAGTAAGATTGGAATAGATTTGTAAGGGATGGACAGTCATTTGGTTTATCTAGTAGATTATTGACAGTCTGGAGTTGAGAGTATATGAGTCGGTGTGGTACTCTGAGCCACTTGGAGGAGTCTGAGTGCTATACATTGGTGTGATCTATGGGGAGGATGAATGCATTTTTTTATGTTGCTGTAACACTGTTCCAGGTTGTTTAGATAAGTTTGTTGGATGTTGGTAAATACTGGTGCAGCATAGAGGAGTCTGGGTAGGAAGAAGGTTGTGGAAATATGAGATATAGCTGTGTTAGATAGATAAGGTTTGCCTCTATAAAGAGTGCCACATTTTTGGTGAGCTGTTTTAACTACATGATCCATGAGGACATTGAATTTTTAGGGCTTCAACTATATGAACTTCTAGTTGTTTGATATGGGTGACAAGTTGCATTTTGGTGTCGTTAGAGGAGGTGACAGAGATGGATAACTTTTTTATTTTGAGGTGCTTGGGAATGAAGAGAAGCAATTTAGATTTGCTGGGGTTAGTTGGTTGAAGGTCAGCCAGTTTTCTACTGAGGAGAAAGATTCTTGAGTCATCTGTTGTACAAAGCCAAGTTTTTTGCTGAGTAGATGATGTTTGAATCATCTGTGTACTGTATTAGGGTGGGATTCTTGTTTGTCAGGGCAAAGTCATTAACAAACATGCTAAAAAGGATAGGACCAAGTATGGATCCCTGTGAAACTCCAACCAGTATGGGGAGAAATAGGCAAGATGTCAGTCAGCCATTTCACTGCCTAGTGGTGATTAGCAAGGTAGATGGTAAACTAGGAGAAAGATGAGCTGTCAAGACTTAGGTTAAAGAGTTTTTGTAAGAGAATACTGTTTACTGTGTACAGTGTTCAAAGCTTCAGATCACCATGGAAGAAGGATGATACAAGGTTGTCTTCATCTCTGTTTGTGCTGACTGTATTAATAAAGCTAAGGAGAGCCCTGGAGGTGCTATGATGAGACAGAAACCATGCTGCAAGGGAGAGAGGCGTGTTTTGAGATTAAATAGAGAAGCAGATGGGACTGAATACATTTTTCAAGTATCTTAGATACAGGAGAGAAAATGGCAATAGACCTATAATTAGTGAACTTAAATGAGTGACCACCTTTATGGAATTAGAAGATGTATCACTTTTTCTGTAGAAGTGATACATAGGATTCATTGACAGAGCCACTAATAAATATTGAGACAGGTAGGCTATGACCGCTGCTGCAAGTTTTAGATATTCTCCTGGTAGCTTATCAGGGACTAGAAAGGTGCATCTCAGTTTTAGCAGAAGTTTTTTAATAGTGGAGGTAGGGACTTATTGGAGGGATAGGGAGTGTTGGGAATTTAGGTGCTAAAATGTGCTCTGGGTATTTTGTTTTTTGTTATTGAGTAAGGATGAAACGGAACTAATAAAGTTGGAGATAAATGCAATTGTGATGTTTCTGGCATTGCTTGAATTGATTGTTGGTAAGGGTTGTGTTGACCAGCCAGGGTTTTGGACCTAATTTATGGAAGACCAGAATAATTTAGTGCTATCTTGATAATTACTTTGGAGGTTCATCTAGCATTTTTTTTCCTAAGATTTAATTTGATATTTAGTTCTGTTTCTAAGCTCTTTCACATTTTGATGGTTTTCTTGAATTTTTTTGCCCAGGTTTTTCAGATAGCATCTTAAAGTTTCATAAGATGTTTGGTACTTCTGGTCAATCAAGAGGAAGGATTTGGCTTAACTCATTTTTTTTTTTAGTGGGGATAGTGCATTTAGTATGCTTAGGAATTTATTATTAAAGTGGCATACAGCATCATCAGAGGTAAATATTTTAGCATTATCCAGTTGTAGTGATTGAGGTATGAGAAGAAGGTGTTTTCTTTTTCAAAATTTGAGAGGTTATGAACCACATTGTAATGATGTTGTTTTGGATGTTTGTTTGTCTTCATAAAGCAAACATGGGAAGATGGCCAATTAAAGATTTGGGGAGAGTTTCTGAGGTAGAGGTTTTACTTGGGGTAGAGGAGAGTATCCAGTCTATGGTGGTTCATTTGTTATTATTATAGTGAGTAGGAGAAGTGATCGGTTGAGCTAAGCTCATTCAGATATATGTTTTTCAGATGAGTTACTAGAAGAGAGTGACAGCCTATCAATTTTAAAGTCACCTGGTACTAATTTTTCTTTAGGAATGTTAGAGGTCAGCCAGAAGAGGGTATATTCTGTATTGGTTTGATTATTACTAGGAGGGATACAGACTCATGTTATGTACATAAATCTGTGTTAGTTTAGCGTGAGAGTTGTGACCAGAATTTCTACTTTATCACATTGGGGAAGAGTTAGAGGTGGCAGAGAGAGGTGAAGAGTGTTTTAATAGAGTATTACAACTGCTCCAGCTCTCTTATGCTTTATATCAGCTCTATAGATGTTATACTCTCATCAGCATTAGTTTCTGAAGGATATAAAGTCTAAAACTCAAATGTTTGTTATGATTTAGCGCTGAGTGATTTACCAGATGACAACAAATGTTATGAGAAAAAAAACACAAATTTGAAGCAAAAATCTTGACATTCTGTGAAATTCTGGATAGTTGAGTGGTATTGTTGTACAAGCCATACTTGAAATTCAGATATCTTATTACAGATACTTTTTTATGTTAAGGAAGACAGTAAGTAGTGAAGAGGAGTTTAAGAAATGCTGTGTAGGGGAGGTGGGGTGTGTGGAGGTGACGGGATGATGTGGATAAAGGGAGGACATTGAACCTGGTTTGGGATGGATATCTCCACTAAGTTGTAATGCTTGGAGATTAATGAGATTTCAGATCAACCATATTAGTTTAGATTTAGGTTTTTGACAGAGGTTTTTACAGATTAGTTTGCTGTGATAAGATTTATATTTAAACATATGTGTAAATTTGAGAGGGACAACCCAGAGTCTATCTAAACAATTCTGCCTTGGTCTGTGATTTAGTAATCTTTACTGTTAAAAAGAGGTGTGACTATGAGCATTGGCAACCAGAAGCTACTGCATGTGTTCATATGTGATGTAAACGAATTCCAGCTTTTGTCTGACTTTCACAAGATGTATAGCTAGAGCAACAACTTTTCTGCATTTAATTTAGTGTGTAGTTTATATTGTCTGTGTGATTTTTCTTATTAAAGTTGATTTAAGTTTTCTTTGAATTCTTTATTAACTGATTTTGAATTCTATATTAACTGATTTTGATTATTCTTTTCTTTTAAATTTGTTTTTGTTCATTTGCAGCTGAATATGGATTCCTTAAATGAATATACCATTAATGACTTGCTAAAGCACAAATACCTTGCACAGTATAATAAATGCTATGTATACTTAAAGTTAACATCTGATAACACTGGTGATCTGTCTTCTTCATGTCAAAAGTTGAATGATTTGCTTACCATTATAAGTAATAAATCTAGACTTACTAATGATTATTACAGTTGTGCAATTGACATAGC
Source organism: Protopterus annectens (assembly GCF_019279795.1). Taxonomy (NCBI): domain Eukaryota; kingdom Metazoa; phylum Chordata; order Ceratodontiformes; family Protopteridae; genus Protopterus; species Protopterus annectens. The sequence goes on along the minus strand of NC_056729.1, from coordinate 171,087,164 downwards.
TTGGAAAACTGTTGTTACCTATATTAATGACTAGACTGGTGAGATCGATAATGTTAGGCAATGAGCAAATATAACTCATTAGGAAAGGATGTGTCTATTGTCAATAAAGATCACTCGTCCCCTGTAGAACAAGACAATGCCCCTGACAACTTTGGGGTTATGGGTACAAGTATTCAGCAATCTGAGGATTCAGAGCATTTAGAAGGAAATAAAGTGATAAAGGAAGAAGGTCACAAAAAATAACAAATTAGAAAAAGAAACTGATATATGACTGTAAAATGAATGCTTTGTTATATAACACACATATTACAGGGAATGATAATATTTTTCTGTCAGAAAACCTTTAATCAACAGAAAAAGGCAGCATTTTTCCGAAAGAGAATGTAGTAAAAAGAGTCAGGAGGTAGGTGAAAAGGAAGACATCAAAACTGAATGTAGAAGTACTGAAGAACATTACTGTAAGAACAAAAGGGGAGAAAGACAGATGTTGACCAGATGGCTCAAGCAGTAGATGCACAAAGCCAACTGGATGAGAACTGAATACTTAAACACCAAAAAAAAAAAAAAAACAGATCCAACCACTTCACAGTATATAATCAAATTTAATTAAGCACTTTCATCCAAAAATATTCGTAGGACCTCATCAGTGTTATACTTGCCAGAAGCAAAAATAGAGGATGTGAGACAAGCATTGGAACACCTTAAGGTAAGGAAGGATGGATCTGCTTTTATTCAAGTTGGTAATAATGGTCTCGCCCACAAGTACCCTTTGACTTTTAGTAGGGAGCTTACAGCCCTGCTAGTTAGCGTAGTACAGCTGTTAGGGTGCATTTTTCACAAATCAAATATAGAAAGGAGAGTCAGGTCACTCTGGATGAGATTTTTTTTTGGTAAATTTCTACATGAAAAATATACTCCATTTAAAAAAAATGGAAATCTGTGGAGTATTCAGGCCTAATTTCGGGGGCACACGTGATCAGACAGGACGGTGTGCATTTGTCAAATCCGGGAAAAGAATTTTTGCAGCAGATATTTGGTAACATTAGATAAACACAAGGCAGGATTTTTATTTACAGATCAAAAATTTTACATTTCACAGACAATACCATTTCTTGTTTCTGTGATAGTTGTTAATGCTAGGAGCATTAATAATTAATATTTTTATTGGAAAAATGTGCTATATTCCCACAAGATTGATGTCATTATTGTTAGAAAAACATGGTTAAAGAACAATGATTGTAAACCAGTTCTGTCAGGGTATAAATGTTTTTACTATAATATTCATTCTAACAAGCAATCAGTTGGAGATGTTATGACAGGAATTAAACACTGTTATGAGACCTGTGATTATTACATGTTTATTGATAACAACAATGCCATAGACTGTGTAACTGTGACAATGAAGACAACACTGGGGCATATAACAGTTGGAGTGTATAGACCTCCACAGTCAAGTGCTGCTGACCTATAAGAATTCATACATTTCTTGCATGAAACACAAGAGGGAAGAATAAAAGTGGCTGTGGACTTAAATATACCCGAAACAAACTGGAAAGTTATTGATTCAACAATAATAGAAAGAAAATTATTCATAACATATGTTCATGAACAACAATTGCTTCAGACTGTAAAAAAAAATACCAAGGAACAGAGCATACTAGACATTGTTTGTTTTCTTAAAGAAATTATAGGTTCATAGGTTCATAGGTTGGTACTAGGCTATCAGCCCTAGGGCCTATACAAGCCTAGCCATAACAATTCCCTGGCTATTTCTTCCCACATTATTTACTTTCCTGGACCCCTGTCTAGCAGGGCGACTGACGTGATCCCTGGGGTGAATTTCCTTTCTCCCATCCAATCGTCAAGGTTCCTCTTGAAGAGGTCCAAAGAGGCACTCTGCTTGACATGTATGGGCAATCTATTCCAGAGTCTGGGGAGTCTCTGGGTCAGGAACATATCCCCCCAGCATGTTTTGTTTATTGTGATGACAAGGTTTAGATCCCTGGAGTGTGTAGCTCTGAGGGATTGGGATTTCTTTAAGTGTAGCATGTCCAACAGCTCTGGGTTTGACATGGCCTTGTATGTTAAGCAGAGATCGCCTCTGAGTAGACGATATGCGACAGAGTATAGCTGGAGTTTTTTAAGGCGGTCAGCATAGGGCATCTGCGTTAGGCCTATGATTCTTTTAGTGAGGTATTTCTGAGGCCTTTCCAGTTGTTGCAGATGTCTTGAGAGGTACATACCAAATGGGGCGTTGTATTATATAATGGGTCTAATGAGGGATGAGTACAGTGGGACAATGACCTCCTTTTTTCTGGATGAAAAGCCCTTCATGATGAGGTGTGCCACATAGAAGGATTTCCTGACTGTTGTGGCGATGTGGTTATCGAAGGTGAGACCACTGTCCACCTGTGTCCCTAAGTCTCTTATCACACCTTCTGTGTTTAGTGTACTGCCACCTATATGGTAATTCATGTATACATGTTTTTTCCCAAAGGGGATAACAATACATTTCTTGGCATTGAGCTTGAGCCCATGGCTCTGGCACCAAGCATCTGTTTCTGTAAGGCCCTTTTGTAGAGTATCCACATCATTTGGGGATTCAATAATGGCTCCCAGTTTGCAGTTTGCAGACCTGTACTTCAGAGAAGTAGATGCCAAACAAGAGCGGCCCCAGGACTGAACCCTGAGGTACTCCACTTGTCACTTGTCTGGAGCTGGATTTGGAGTCGGCTACTTTTACAGTGTGGGTTCTATCAGTAAGCCATTTAGCAACCCATTGGGTGACATAGGGATTAATGCCCAACTTAGTAAGTTTATCTATGATTCCAGAGTGGGGGATGGTGTCAAAGGCCTTGGCAAGGTCTAGATAGGCTGTGTGGACCACCTTACCCTTGTCCATGGCTTTGGAGACTGATTCAAAGAAGTCAATCAGGTTCAGGAGACAAGATCGGCCCTTCACAAACCCAAACTGGGTGGGGTCCAGTGTTTGAAGGTTGCCAATGTCTTTGTTTATAAGTTCCATGATAATACGCTCCATGGTCTTGCAGATAAGGCTTGTCAGACTGATGGGACGGTAGTTTCCGGGAACCAAAGTGGATCCCCCCTTGTGGATTGGGATAACTGTAGCTCTGCGCCACTCAGTGGGCACGAAACCTGAGGTGAGGCTATGATTAAACATGACACTTAGGTGAGGTGCCAGTTCATATTGTAGTTCATGTAGTACACAGCCCGGGATGTCATCTGGTCCCATGGATGCTGTATTCTTGGCTTTAGAGAGTGCGTTTTGTACCTGTGTGGCCGTTATTACTGGAATTTGGAAATCTTCCGGTATTGAGATGGGCCATTTAGGGGGTGAGAGGGGGGGGTGAAGTTGGCACTGAATCGATCTGCCAGGATATTGGCAATATCCTTCGGATCAGTATATTTAATGCCATTCTGTTTTAGCTCAGAGCAGATCTGAGCATTGCCATTTAGATTCTTGACATAGTTATAGAATGCTTTGTGGTTGTCTTTGGAATCTTTGGCAATTTTATTTTCGTAACTAGCTTTGGAGGATTTTATGAGGCATCTCAGTTTCTTACTGAGGCTAGTAAGGAAGTTTTTTGCATCCTGAGATTTTCCTCTTTTCTGCAAACGTTTCTTCCTTTTGTTGTAAAGTTTGTTTATGGCAGGGGACCACCAGATTGTCTTCCTTTTTTTGGATGAGAGCATTTTGGTTCTATTTGGGATGGCACGATTCATGCATGAGTGGATGTGCTCGTACAGTGCCTTAGTGTAGGATTCAGCAGTTGAACTTTCAGTTCCCGTCTGCATGGGTGTCATGAAGTTTGTCACTTCTGACTTGAGTAGCATGAAGTTGGCTTTGGAGAAGTTTTTTATGGTGGTTTCTTTACTGGGGGGTGGGGTGGGATGTGGATGTTAAGGGTGATTAGCTTATGGTCAGACCTGACTAACGAGGGGGTGACCATAGGTATGGAACATTGATTTCCCATGTTGGTAATGACCAGGTCTAGGATATTGGAGCCCCTGGTGGGACTATGGATTAGTTGATCCAGGGCATTGGAATTTATGAATTCCAAGAACCGAAAGGTGTTGGGACATGAGTAGTTTTCCCAGTTAATGGCAGGGTAGTTAAAATCACCCAATATTAGGGTGTTTGGTTCTATCTTAATATTTACCAGTATGTTTAGAAAGGTGTAGTGAGAATCTTGGGGTATGGTGGGGGATCTGTAGCAAGCTACAATTTGGATTGCAGTCTTACCTAGTGTTAGTTGCACTTGGAGAATTTCAGACACATTGTGTTGGCCAGCTAGCCTGGTGGTGTGAATATCCTTGGTGAATATTGACACTCCTCCACCTTTAGTGTTTCGGTCCTGGTTTGGTGGCCGAAAAGTGTGGTAAGAGTTGTAGCCTGGTATTGCAGGGGTGCTCTCTGGAGCCTTGAACCAGGTCTCAGTTACTGCACAGATATCGATGTTCTCCATTTTTAGGAGTGCCTCGAGAGTGCATTTTGAGGTTTAGACTTCTAGCATTGAGTAGCATTACCTTCAGATTTTGCATGCTTGTACCTGTTACGGTGGTGGTTTTGTCCTTTGAAGTTTGCCTAAAAAAGGCACTATAGGGGTGGCAAGAGCCTTAGCCAGTAACCTGAATCCCAGGGGCGACAGGTGCAGACCATCTCTGGCAAAGCATCGTGGTCTGTCAATCATGTCATCCCAGGCAGACAGATACTGGATCCCCTTTGAATGACACCATAAGCTTAGCCATTACTATTGCTTCATGTCAAGTTTTATTACCATCGATGTGCAGTGATCATGAAGTTGTAAAGATTTATTTGTTGCTAGAAATTCTGCCTAACTAAAATCTAAATCAGTGAATAGAAGATTAATTACAGATTATATGGAAGCAAAACAGCCACTATGTAAAACTAACTGGAGTGATGTTTTCAGTGGAAAAACTGCAGAAGGAACATGGAATGTTTTGAAAGAGAAATTGAGTGAAAAAAAGTTAAAAACATGTTTAACATTAGGATCTAGGCATATAATGTCAGGAGGATATATCTCCATAAGAACAAGATATCTGATTAAGGTGAGATGCAAAAATATAAGAATTGATAAACAGGTTGAACTACAAGTTTGAAAACTGAAATAAACAAGCTAGACAAATTAAGCATAGTGTGAGACAAGAACAAGAAAAATTTGAAAAAAATGATATGAAGATATTGAGCATAACAGAAAAACACTTTATAGTAGCATAAGATGTGGAAGGAGTAAAGACATACAAACTGATAAACTGTGTGTAAATTCTAAAATGTATTCTCAGACAAAACAAGGTTATAGATATATTTACAACTTCTTATGCAAAACAGTTTGGCTCCACAAACAGGGTAATAAGTTGTCCTAGTGACAACCAGGTAACCTTGGATACTGAAATCAAATTAGATTATATTAAAAAAGAACTATGCAAAGTGGATCCAAACAAAACACAGGAAGGAGACGGAATTAGTAATAATGACCTGAGAACACTTCAGCAAGAACTGACATCACCGTTATATCTATTATTTACTATGTCATGTAAATATGGGGAGATTCCTCAAGATTGGAGATGTGCACTTATTACATCCATTTTTAAGGGCAAGGGGAGTCGGACAAACTCAGAGTCATACAGACCTTCCACATCTTACACTTCTATAAAATGGTTTCCTACTATGCTCAGTATCTTTATATAAGTCTACATTCATGCTGCATGCTATGAAAAAATAATGGAAAGGGTAATGTTGATAAGTTATTGTCAAAAATGGAAAAGTTTGGACTTGAAACCATATATCAGAATGCATATGTTGAAAATAGATCTATTACCACCTGTAACATGATGTTCTATAACAATATTATAACAGCTATGAATGAAAAATTGTGCTGTGATGTAATCTATATAGATTTAACTTCTCAATTTGGCAGGTTCATTCACAAAACACTGATCAATAAACTACAACAGCTATATATTGATAAGATGGTTAACTGCTTGACTTAGAAATTGGACATGGCAAGTATCATACAGCAGTTTGACAGGTAATATTCTTTGTTACAGTCAGGGTGTCCCACAAGGCACTGTCTTAGGCCCTAACTTGTTTAGATTTTATCTTTCAGATCTATCTTTTTCATCTCAGGTGTTCTACAGTTTGTATGCAGATGACCTGAAATTGGGTAATCTGATTACATGTGTCACAGATAGGGCATGTCTGCAGAAGAACGTGACTAAATTGACCATTTTGGCACAGGAGAATAATATGCTGATAAATACATCAAACACTAAGCATATGAGATTTAGGAGACATAAATTGAAAGGTGAATATTTAATACAGCACACAGTGTTTGAAACTGCAGATTCATTTAAGGACCTGGGTTTATGGGTAGATCCATCTTTAAGTTTTTCTAATCGTATCAACCAATTGGTTAATTATAATTAGTGCAATATAGGTTGTATAAAAAGATTTATAAAATCAAGGAAATCGGAAATGATAATGTCATTGTTTGTTAATTACATTGGAATCAAACTTGAGTATGGAATAACAATATGGGAAACTTATAAGAAAACAAGCATGAGAAAACTGGAAAGAACACAGCAAAAATATACCAAAGGCATCCATGGATGTGAAAATGTAAGTTATTATGAAAGACTAAAATGTTTAAATTTCTATAGTGTCTCATAGACAGTTAAGAGAATATTTTATTCAGGTATATAAGGCATTTATAGATGACTATCTGTGAGAATGTGTGGGTTATCAAAAAGTGGTAGAGAATCATCAGATATACATGTATATATATATGTAGAAGATTCTGTAGGAATGAGAAGTGCACTAATTGCTTCTCTGAGAGAGCAGCTGATGCATGGAACATACTACCAAATTACATTAAATTTAAGCACTTTTTTAGATATTTTTTAAGAACAACCTGAACACTTATTATGGGAGCAATTGTTTTGGTATATTGGCAGGGAAGAAGGGGATTAATGCCTGTGCTTGAAATACTTGTACGTATTTCATCAGGTTACAGTTATGTCAATGGACTTCTGGTGGTAGCTGGTAAATAAAGTCTGTGAGGTGGTAGGTTATTTTGCTTTGTTCTTTTGTTTGATGTAAGGACAAGAGAGTATACACTTTAACTCAGCTTCCTGTCAACTTGACAATCAGTGATGGAGTGTGTGTGTGTGTGTGTGTGTGTGTGTGTGTGTGTGTGTGTGTGTGTGTGTGTGTGTGTGTGTGTGTGTGTGTGTGTGTGTGTGTGTGGGTGTGTGTGTGTGTGTGTGTGTGTGTGTGTGTGTGTGTGTCAACTGCAGGCACAACTGTACTAACACATGCTATTGTCTAAACTGTGCTCATCAGTGAGGTGGGTTTGCAGAAGCGGCTATTGCAATCATTGCAAACAAATCAGTAGTAACTACCTCATTACATATTGTGTACCATTGCTCAAATGCAATTTGATTTTAGTTAATTAAAAACATTACATTGACATGTCATTAAATGGCATAACAACGTAATCAGTGTACAGTAACTTGCCTCGAATACAATGCTAAATGGGTTTTTCTTGTGCCACCAACAGAAGAGCTTGTAAAACAGCCCAATGCCTCATGGCATGGTAGTTTGAAAGTAGTGTTGTGAAATCAGTGAAGGCAAGTGAACATAATTCCAACTTAATTCTTATGTGTTAGAATCAGTATATTGCGCAGAACTGCCTACGATGACATTGCTACATGAAAGAAATTTGTAAAGTGTAACAATTCTTATTTTTTGTGAATGAATGAATTATACTCCTACTACTAAAATGTATTTCACTTGCTTATCATTGTCAGCAGCTTTGCTCCATTTTGAATGGAATGGCCATTTAACAACTTATTCTGTTCTTTCAAAGCTTCAGCAGTGAGAATTTCTTCATCTATGAATACCCAAACATCCATGGTGCAGCAGTGCAGAGATGAAAGAAATTAGGAAGACAAAACGTCTGCTTCTAGAGAATCCGAATCAAAACAAGGTGACCGAGAAGCAGAAGAATGCATTGGGTGGCCTTTATCATCTTCTGAGGAAAAAGGATGATAACATCATTTACCCATATATTCTTGTTTTATAGCTTGCTGGAAAAAATAACATCTCCTTATATCATCTGTGACATTTGAGAGCAGATATATGTAACACATCACAATAGGTTCAGAGATGAAAGCCAACAAATTCCAACATGCTAGTAACAGATTACCCAGTACATGAATTGGAAGTGAGTTCAGAAACTCAAAGCCATGGAAAAATTAGAATGTTGAGAAACAGCTACATGAAAATGTTTAATGAAACCATTTGGATGATATTCTGCAATGTACCTCTACACCTGTGTAGATCAACAAAAGATTATTTGTGCATGTCAAAGTTAAAATGCGAACTCTGGTTATGAAGGCATGTGTCTGACCAAATTGCCAAATAGAACCCAAACAGCTTCTAATGGTTTTTCATAAGGCATAGTAAACCACTGGAACTGCTTAACAAAAGTAATTAAAAGCTGTAAATCAGCAGATACACTGAAGGACAATTTAGATAAACATTTATGTAGGCAAAATGTACTTTGTCCTTGCCCCTATCTGGGGTATATGATATGTATTATTTATTTTTGGCTGCCTATTGTAATTCTAAGGCCTTTAATTTTAAGTTTCAGAATTATGGAATAAAAAATAAACAAACCGAAAAGCTACAATAGAAAAGAAAATGCCAAAAATCACTGTGTTCCTTTAAAGTTGCCCCCTTGTACTCCATGTGGTGGTGGTACCCACATCACTGCTACTTATGTATCCTAACTCTGAGGCTGTGATCTCAGACTTGGTATATCAAGCCCCATTTTCACATATTTACTCTTACCATTCTGGCAGTCACATTAATGCATTTCCCTTTAGAACCGTTAACTTATTTATCTGATGTTGTCCTTTTCATTCTTCCTCAACATATGGGTTCAGACCCTTGGATCTGTCTCAGCTACTTATTTCAGACTGAGGATCCAGCCTTGAGGTCAATTAATTACCTGGTACATTTTACTCACTTTTAGAGAAAGAGATTTAACCAAGGGACATTCAAACACTCTCTTATTAGAGTCCATGTCTGCTGAGGACTTTAAAAGAACATCCTCTCAACTGGCCACTCTTTTGTTCATATCCAATTCTTCAATGAGGTTGATCTCTCACACAGCTGAAGGCACTTCATGGGCTGCTGGTTCTGGCATTGCCATAAGGATATATGCCTGGATGTGGCTTTGTGACTTCCCGGTACCCTTTTAGATGTCTTTTATTAATGCCCTGTTTGAAGGCACTTCACTGTTTGGACTATCAGTTAAAGAGACATTGACCTGAAGTGAACAAGAGGGAAATACTCTGTCTGCCATAGGAATTAGGTATTCTATGTCTCAATTAAACTTTTTCAGGAATCAAAAAGGTGGCAAGAAGATGTGGTTATGCAAGTCTCAGGGTTCTTTCCAAGATCCATGTGGTGACAATTCCTCCAGAGGCAGAGGAAAACATTTCAATGGCAGACACTGCCCTAGAGGCAAAAGAGGTCCACAAAATCAGGGCTTTCAAGAATCTTTTTTGGACAGGCCTTTCCAGTATTTCTGAAGTGCTGCCCAACTGTCCAATTCTGGAGGCAGGTGAGGGTTGATTGACTTTGCACCCAGACACCTGGGCAAATATAACACAGTATACTTGAGTACTAAGCATAACATCCAGTCGTTATTATGTGCCATTTTCCCATCTACCTCCTCCCAAAAGGAAGAAACTTCCTGACATTCTACCCAGTCATAGGAAAGCAGCAGCACAAGAAATCCTGAATCTGCTGGACAAAAGATTCATATAAAAGGTCCCTCCAGACTAGATAGAATTCTGAACTTATTCACACTTTTTTTTAGTGCCAAAGTAAACAGGGGACCTGATATCTGTTTTGAATCTAAGCAATTTTAATCAATTTGTAAAGAAAGCACATTTCTGAATGGTCACAATCCAGTCCATTCCTCCATTTCTTCACAAGGATGATTGGATGTGCTCTATAGATCTTTTAGGATATGTATTATCATATCAAAATAGACAGGCAATTCAGAAGACATCTTCACTTTCAGCTGGGAGCTAGTCATCACCAATTCACAGCCCTGCCCTTTGGGCTCACCACGGTCCCCAGGGTATTTACCAAGTGCATGGCAGTGGTGGCAGCTCACTTGAGACTCAAAGGATTCCAGGTGTTTCCATATTTAGATGAAAGGCTACATACCACCCCCTCCAAGCATCTACTTCTATAGGCCAGGGACTATTTGCTCTAGTTTGAAACTCTTTGGGCATAACTATAACTCATGCCAAGTTGAATATAAACCCAATACAGAGCTTGGAGCTCATCAGCACTTTTATAGAGACTACGAAACAAGTAATATCCTTACCTCAAAATCATATCTCTAGAATAAGGACTCAAGTTCACTTTCTCCTTACTAACTTAGCTCCTCCAACAAGATCAGTACTGCAAGTATTATGTTCCACAGCAGCGGCCATTGCATTACTTCCTTTGCCACACTTTTTTGTGGGTTCTACAATGGACACTAGCTGCACAATAGTCCATTCCATACCAACACCTGTCTTATCCTGTCAGGCTCACCCCAGTTTACAGAAGACACATCAGTTGGTGTGTGCAATCCAATGCTCTACATCTAGGCAGGCCCTTTGTACTTCAATCCCCTATGGTCACAGTGACCCCAGATGCTTCTCAATTGAGGTGGTGGGGCATTTCTTGGGAAGAACGGTCCAAAGCACTTGGACCCCCCCCCCACCCCCACCCCCAGGAGAACAAGTTGCATATCAACATCCTGGAGATGAGAGCAGTCCTATTAGTGTTGCAGACCTTTCAAGATGCTCTTCCCTTTGTTAATATTGCATTTCAGACCGACATGTCTGTAGTCCAGTACATCAACTAACAAGGAGGAACTCAATTTTAATCCTTTTGCAGATAGGCCACAAGAGTATGGGAATGGGCAATCTCTTCAGACCATTTTCTAGTTGCGATTCACATTCTGGGAAAAAACAAATGTTGGTTGACAAACTAAGCAGATCCATTCTGATGCACCTTGAGTGGTCTCTCAGTCAATCTCTAACAGAGATGATCTTCAGGCACTGGGGTCGACCTTGCTGGGTCCTGTTTGCCACTTCCCTCAACAACAAGTGTGGAAGGTATTTTGCTGTGATCCCCCCTCAGGAAGACTTACAGAGAGATAGTCTATTTCACTCTTGGCCCATGGGTCTCTATTATGCTTACATCCCTCTTCCCCTAATTCCCAAATTCTTACAGAAAGCAAGCAGACTGAAAAGCTCAGTGATGCTCATTGCCCCTTTTTGACCTCAGCAAGCATGGTTCCCCTTCCTACAGTCTTATCATTGCTGTTGTCCATGGATACTGGAGCCAGCTTTAGATCCCCTATCACATCCATCAGAGATCCAACATCCCAATATTTGAGCAGTAGGACTAACTGCATGATTTCTCCCCTTCCAGTAATAGTTAGACAGCCCAGGCTTTCTTCCCAAAAAGATATACAAAAGCAAATGGAAAAGAGTCTCTCTTTTGGCTTTGAATAAAGACATTGATCTCTTTTCTTACCCAGTTTCTATGATTTTGCAATTCTTGACAATGCTGTTTGAGGAAGGAGCTAGATTTTCTACAGTTGAGCTCCAACTGGGAGTTATTTCCAGTTTTCTTATGGGTAACAGACATGTTTCTCTGGCTTCTACTAAACTATGCAAAGTCTTCATGAACGGGAATTTTGTTTTAAGGCATCCAATTAAATATGCCTCTCCACCCTGGGAGCTGACAGTTGTGCTACAAGGCCTAACGCAGAAACCCTTTAAGCCTTCAGCTAAATCTGATCTGAAGTTTCTATCATGGAAAACAGTTTTCTTGGTAGCCATCACTTCTGCAAAGAGAATATCTGAACCCAAGGCTCTCTCTTCTAAATCTCCATACAATATTTTTCATATGAACAGGGTCTCCTTGCGAACTAAACTTTACTTTTTACCCAAAGTGGCTAGTGGGAATAACATTATCCAATCTATTAGTTTACCAGTCTTCTTTCCAAATGTTCCCAGCAAAGGAGAATACATGCTACACCTCCTGGATGTACACAGACAGTTACGATTTTATCTTCATAGGGCAAAACAATTCTAAAAATCAGACCAACTTTTTGTTTCCTTATCCTCAAAAAAGACTCCGTTATCCAGTATCCAAAGTCACTCTAACTAAATGGATAACAAATTGTATTTCTTGGATTTACTGTAAAAAAGGCATGACATTACCTAAGCCTCCCAAGGCTCATCCAACCAGATCCATGTCCATATAGGTTCATAGCTTCATAGGTAGGTACTAGGCTATTTGCCCTAGAGCCTATATAAGCCTAGCCAAAGAGGTAACTTGGCATTCGCCACCCAAGAAAATTATTTTCCTGTGCCCCTGTCAAGCAGAGCCACAGAAGCAATCCCTGGGGTGAATTTCCTATTTCCCATCCAATCATCAAGATTTTTCTTGAAGAGTGCTAATGAGGAGCTTTGTTTGATGTAGATAGATAGTTTGTTCCAGAGTATGGGAAGTCTCTGGGACAAGAATCTATCCCTCCAGCATGTTCTTCTTATTGTGGTGAGAAGGTTTAGGTCCCTATAGAGTGTAGCTCAGAGGGATTGGGATTTCTTTAAGTGGAGCATGTCCAGCAGCTCTGGGTTTGACATAGCTTTGTATGTTAGGCAGAGATTGCTTCTGAGTAGGCGATATGCAATGGAGTAAAGCTGGAGTTTTTTGAGACGGTATGCATAGGGCATCTGTTTGAGGTTGGTAATCCTTTTTGTGAGATATTTATGAGGCCTTTCCAGTTTTTATAGATGTCTTGTGAGGTACATACCAAAAGGGGTGTTGTACTCTATAATGGGCCTAATGAGTGATGAGTAGAGGGGAACGATTATCTCTTTTTTTCTTGGATGAGAAAACTTTTGGGATGAGGTGTGCCATGTAGAAGGATTTCCTGATTACTGTGGTGACATGATTATCAAAGGAGAGACTACTGTCCACCTGTGTCCCGAGGTCTTTTATCATACCTTCGGTGTTAAGTAGACTACCACCTATGTGGTAGTTAATAGGTACACAGTTTTTACCAAAGGGGATGACAATGCACTTTTTGGCATTGAGCTTGAGGCCATGGCTTTGACACCAGGCATCTGTCTCAGTGAGGCCCTTTTGTAGGATGTCCACATCATTAGGAGTTTCGATTATGGCTTCTAGTTTGCAGTCATCTGCGAACTTCATTAGCCAAAGACCTTCAGTGTTAGCCTGTACTTCAGAGAAGTAGATACCAAACAGGAGAGGACCCAGGACTGAACCCTGTGATACTCCACTTGTCACTGGTCTGAAGTTTGATTTGGAGTCTGCTACTTTCACAGTGTGGGTTCTGTCAGTGAGCCAGTTGGAAACCCATATTGTGACAGGAATTTATACCTAGTTTAGTGAGTTTATCTATAATTCCAAAGTGGGGGATGTGTCAAAAGCCTTGGCGAGATCTAGATAGGCTGTGTGAACCACCTTACCCTGGTCTATGGCTTTGGTGACTGCTTCAAAGAAGTCTATCAGGTTTAGGAAACATAATCTGCCATGATTATAGGAAATTTGCATTCGTCCAATATAGAGATGGGCCCTTTAGGGGGTGAAAGGGGGGTAAAGTTAGCAATGAACCTATCTGCCAGGATGTTGGCAATATCAGTTGGTTCTGTATATTTATTGCCATTGTGCTGTAACTCGGAGCAGATGTGAGTGTTGCCATTGAGATTCTTGACATAGTTATAGAATGCTTTGTGGCTGTCTTTAGAATCAGTGGTGATTTTGTTTTCATAACTAGCTTTGGATGATTTTATGAGGGATCTCAATTTATTACTGAGGCTGACCAGGGAGTTCCTCCAATCATGGGATTTTACTCTTTTTTGCAACAGTTTCTTTCTTCTGTGGTAGAGTTTGCTTATGGCAGGGGACCACCAGATTGTCTTCCTTTTTTGTAGGAGAGCATCTTGGTTCTGTTAGGGATAGCACAATCCAGGCACTTATGTAAGTGCTTATAAAGTGCATTTGTGTAGGATTCAACAGTCGTACCTCTATTGTCCATCTGCATGGGTGTTGTGAAGTTTGCCACTTCTGTCTTAAGAAGTGTGAAGTTGGCCTTTGGAGAAATGTTTTTATGGTGGTTTCCCTAATGGGGGTTGGGGTTGGGATGTGGATGTCTAGGGAGATTAGCTTGTGGTCGGATCTGACCAACAAGGAATTGACCTCTGGTGTGGAACACTGGTCACCCATGTTGGAAATGACCAGGTATAGGATATTGCTGCCCCTGGTAGGGGTGTGGATAAGTTGATCCAAGGCACTGGAATTTATGAATTCCAGAAAATGTTGAGCAAAAGAGTTGGTACATGAGTAGTTTTCCCAGTTAATGGTGGGGTAGTTGAAATAGTCCATTATTAGGGTGTTGCGTTGTACCCTAATATTTTCCAGTGTATCAAGAAATGAGGAGTGGGAATCCTGGGGCATGGTGGGGGACCTATAGCAAGCTACAATTTGGATTGCGGTCTTGCTCAGAGTTAGTTACACTTGGATAATCTCAGATGCATTATGCTGAGGAACTAGCCTGGAGGTGTGGATATCCTTAATGAATAGGGACACATCTCCACCTTTAATGTTTTGGTCCAGGTTAGGTGGCAGGAAGGTGTGGTATGAATTATAGCCTGGTAATGCAAGGGTGCTCTCTGAAGCCTTGAACCAGATCTCTGTCATTGCACAGATGTCGATGTTCTCCATTTTAAGGAGTGCCTCGAGTGAGTGGATTTTGATATTTATACTTCTAGCATTGAGTAGCATTACCCTCAGATTTTGCTTGCTTGTACCTGTTATGGTGGTGAATTTGTCATTTGAACCTTGGATTAAAAAGGCACTATAGTGGTGGCAAGAGCCTTACCCAGTATCCGGAATCCCAAGAGTGACAGGTGTAGGCCATCTCTGGCAAAGCATCTTGGTCTGTCGATCATGTCATTCCAGGCAGACAGATACTGGATTCCATTAGAATAACACCAGAAGCTTAGCCAATTGTTGAAGTCCATCATTTTGTCCTTGTACTGTGGTATCATTCTGGGTGATGGCAGGGGCTAGGGTCATACTTGGGCTAGGGTCATACCTACCAGGGCTACAAGATCGGAGAGCTCCTCCAGGTGTCTTTTCATGTAGTCCAGGGAGGTACATCTCAGGTCATTCACAACAACATGGACAATGACAGAGTCATGTTTGTACTTGTTGTGTAGTGAACTGAGTGCATGTGTTATGTGGTGGATCCTGGCACCCAACAGGCAGCTGACAGTAGCTTTCTCCTTGTTTAGCCTGGAGAGTCAGTGTGCCTGACTATAGAGTCACCTATGACTAGAGTGTTGGGTATGTTATTATGCCTTATGGGCTGTGGTTGAGTGGCACACTGAGTTTGTGGGCTATGTGTCATTTGGGTTGTGTTGTGGGGTGGAGGTTGCTTGCATTTCTGCTTTGGACGTCTCTGTTACTTGAGCAGATTCTGCTGCTTTTTGAACTAGAAAATCTATTGATGACATTTTTGCTGTAGCTACATTGTCCACTACTTATACTTTTGTTTCTCAATACAAATTGGATATTATTTCTAGAAATAGAGCTGCTTTTGGTTTGGTGATACTCTGGAATATCCTTCCATGAGGGTCATCCAAGAGCAATGTAGCTAGGGACTCTGTCCCATACATTGAGGAAGAATGAAAAGGATAACATCAGATTTAAAAGTTGTTCTTACTGTAACTAGGTATCTGTGGTCTATTTTCATTCTTCCTTAACTTCCCTCCCAGCCGTCCCCCATCCAAGACTACTGGAAAGATCTGTTGGACTATATTGGATCTTACAGTTTCAGGTTTGAGCCCTGTCTTTCTTTTTCATCTCCTGTTCTGTTCCTACTATGAGGATTAGGCAGCAAACTCCATCTGAGGCTTTGGGGTACAGCATAGCATCATGGGTACAGGGAGGAGCTTGAGAGCTGGATCCTAAGTCTGAAATAAGCAGCCGAGTCATTGAGGAAGAATGAAAATGGGCAACACAAATGACTAGTTTTGGTAAGAACATAACTTTTAATTAATTATTTTATAATTGTATGTATGAGCTGATTAAAAACACTAAGCTCAGTGACCATCAGGGCCACATTTGTTTAGGCACACTCCAATATATAACTGTAATATAAAGCAGTCCGTTATCATATTTTGAGGAAGTATAGCACAGAGAGAAAAAGGCTAAAGGAGTGAGAACATCTCCAGTGAATAGATAGTTACCATAAATGGTCATAAGGAGTGGACAGAGCTATTAGATACCACAGCTGTGCCAGGCTGTAGAAGCAATCTAGGGTGATCTGTTGTACTATCAAGTCTTCTAAGAATGATATACCATTACCTTGGCTCCAAAGTACTCTAGTAACTTTGAGGTTCAAAATGATTGTGAAACAGTGTTTGATGAACCAGGCTATAAGGCTCCCTGGTGAATCTGAGCCACTACAAATTGTGAAAGTGAATCTTAGATCACAATGGCTACTGAAGAAAAAGTTGTACCACTCATTTTAATCTTGTCCGCTGTACTGAATAGAAAAGAAACAGAATGACAGTGAATATCCATTAAGTGGTTACTTAACTGGGTATGAGGTTTAATGTGTGG
The DNA here is from genome assembly GCF_019279795.1 of Protopterus annectens. NCBI lineage: Eukaryota > Metazoa > Chordata > Ceratodontiformes > Protopteridae > Protopterus > Protopterus annectens. The sequence goes on along the minus strand of NC_056729.1, from coordinate 171,070,381 downwards.
AAGAACATTTGGCTCCATTTGCAATAACTTCAGTAGGCAAATATTTCAATTTTATCTTATCACATCAAAGTAACATATACTTCACATTATTATTTTCTGTGATTGAGTTATGAATTGAAGAGTCATGTGTGTTATGTAAACGTATATTTATATTGTGCAAATCAGTATGCACATATGCCATACTGACAGGAAAAAAGACTAAAATGAATATAATTTTACAACCGCCAAGCTAAAAGAAAATGTAGTAATAGGAATTGATCTTGGAAGGTTTGAGACTATATACAAAAATGTATGCATAACAATTGCAGACATGCAGCATTATTATATCATATGCATTACGCAGATAATTTGCTGTATGCATTATGTGTGTAGTAATAATATCCATATTTGGTTATGTTTATAAAATGTCGGAGAAATGACTTGATGGAGTGCATTGTATCATAGACATAATACAATGTCAACAAAAATTATAATAAAATGCAATATTGTATTTTTATTACTATATGCATAACTTTCATGATGAACAGGTATTTTGTGTTGTCTACTAGAATAAAAATGTAGCACAGGAGACATCTGTGTAAAGTACTGCCTGCATAGAATATTTGTAATTGCTTATTTAGTATGATGCATTTATGAATTATTTGTATACACAGATTAAATTGGAAATGACAGTCTAGCATGAAATGTTGCATCTAGAAAATGAGTTGGATATGTCAATAGAAAGTGAAGATTTTTGATGTCACTTAAATCAAATACACAATGACAGCAGTATTATGACCTTTTGTGCACTTTATGCTCTCTACTTTATCCTACAGCCTTCCTACCCAGTTCTCCACATCCATTCCAGGTCTGGCAGCTTCTCCAGTTCTCCCTGGACTTACTGTATATTAGCTGGGACCAGTTGTGAAACCTAAGAGCATCCTGGGGTCTTGGCCATCACCATCAGCCAGTATTTGTAGGTCTATCCCATTACTCCACTCTCACTATTGCATCCCTGTAGTTCTATTTGAAGGGTAGACATGCAGTGTATCACTTCAGATCCATGGCAGCTTGCAAATGCCAACCACCTTTTCCCCTACTTGGACTGCACCATCCAGCATGATGTCTGCATTCATCACAAGGGATCATTTCAGGGAATGCCCATGTAACCACGCCCACCCCAAAGATGGATACACCTATCCCTCCACGGTGGTCCATTAGTTACCGAAGCTGCCAGATGAACCCAGTTCAACTAGGCCATTATTGGGAATTTATCTCTCTGTGCCACTGGAGTGGCTGTGTTATGACAATTTTGCTGTGTTGCACATTTATCATAATCTGCTATAAGCTGATATTTGATGTAATAATTTAAACAGTTAGCAAATTTTATGCTATCATGTGGTACTAAAGCAAAGCTTACATGAATTCAATACATTTTGCACTGATGAATGAGACATGCATTGCACAACTACTAAGAAAAGAGCTATTATAAAACTGAATGAACAAAAATTATAATAAAATACAATATTGTATTTTCATTACTATATTCATAACTTTCATGATGAACAGGTATTTTGTGTTGTTTACTAGAATAAAAATGTAGCGCAGGAGACATCTGTGTAAAGTACTGCCTGCATAGAATAGGGGGTAATACTGCAATTCAAATTGTAGCTTGCTACAGATTACCCACCATGACCCAGGACTCCCTTTCCATGTTTCTGGAGACACTGAAAAATATGAAGGTCCTACCAAATGCCCTAATATATTAGGTGATTTAAATTACCCAAATATTAACTGGGAGAACTATTCAAGTGCTAACTCCCTTGCCCAGTGTTTCCTAGAATTTATAAACTCGAATGCCTTGGATTAACTGGTCAACACCCCCACCAGAGGTGACAACATATTGAACCTGGTCATCACCAACATGGGTGACTGGTGTTCTACACCGGAGGTCAACCCCTCGCTGGTTAGATCAGACCATAGACTGATCACTCTGGGTATCCACATTCTGCCCCCACCCCCAATCAAGGAAATCACTGTGAAAAATTTTTCAATGTTGGGATGCTGGCCTAATTGTTAAGGTGTTTGCCTTACAAACAGAAGGTGCAGGGTTTGAGTCTCACAAGGGGTAATGGGCTAGGCTTAAAATGGCTCACAAGGGCAATTAGCCTAGTAATAATATATGAAACTATGAAACTATGAAAAGCAAACTTCACGTTACTTAAGACCGAGGTGGAAAGGTTCACAGCCCCCATGCTAAAGGACAACACTGTCCAAGCTGCTGAATCCCTTACAAAGGCACTCTATGAGCACCTGCAAGAATGTATGGATCATGCTGTCCCAAGCAAAACTAAGACTCACTCCTCAAAAAAAGGAAACCAGTCAGGTGGACCATAAACAAGCTATACAATAGAAGGAGGAAACTAGTACAGAAAAGAGTAAAATCCCAAGAAGGAAAGACATCCCTGATCAGTATCAGCAAGAAACTACAATCCCTCATAAAATCATCCAATGCTAGCTTCAAAAGAAAAATAGCCAAGGGCTCCAGAGATAACCACAAAACATTCTTTAGCCTTGTCAAGAACCTAAGTGGAAATTCTCAGATCGGCTCTGAGTTAGTCCAGAATGGCACAAAATACACTGAACTGACTAATATTGCCAACATTCTGACAGACAGGTTTAGTGCAAACTTCACCCCCATTAGACTAATGTCACAGAATATCTCAAATTTATTAATTAAAAGAAGATAGGTATTTGTGAAAGATGAAATGTGCTTGATGAATTGATTATTAATTGTCATTTCATATATATTAATTAATTAATTCACATTGTTATTAAACATTATTATAATATTGTTATAAAAAAATTTTTAACCATCAATTTTTTTAACCATCAATTTAATATTAAACTTTTAATTTCTTAACTCTTAATATTAATTTTTAGAGAGTTATACATCCCTTATACAGATATTCATGATGGATGTTATATATTCACAAAACTCCTTTGAGTAGACACTAAAAACGGGAAAAAAAGGTATACGGAGTCAGAGATAAAGTCTATTGCTGTAGTCTCTGACTTCAGAGGGTGATTCACTTTAACTTATATAGAATTTATACAGGAGTTAAATCCATACACCAATCAGACTTGTGTCTAGAGAATGTGATGTGCGACCATTGAGTTTTATTATTCAGAAGTATTTTGTTGTTTTCACAACGCTTATAATGCCTAATTCGAACATTGTTCACTGTGTCCTCTTTTTTAAACCGGACAGTGGTCCGATGCATATGATGTAGGATGACTTTCATTAAGAATGCATTTAATAGACCTAGCTATGAACATAATTTCGTTTACTTTGATCTACCCTACAATGAGTAGAACGCAAGTTTTTGGCACCACAGGTTCTTTTATCAGATAACAAAAAACAAAAAAAATGTTGTGGATATTGTTGATTTCATGAATTAGGAGCCTGAGTTGTTTATAGCTCGCGCATTCATGCTCACAGAGGTTACGGCTGCTTTAGTACGAGAAAAAGAGAGAAAAATATATGCTGGGATTTTAAGCTGTGTACATATTAATTCACCTTTTTCAACGTATTTTATTCTTATGTTTTTGCACTTTTTGCATCTAACTAAATGTTACACAAAAAGCTGAATATATGTATAGCTTTAAGAATTGTGAAGCACTTTATTTAAATTAATGGAGGAACGTCACAATTGATTAATTGTATTATTGAGAACAACTGATTGGCAAGGCTTGTATAAAAGGGATGAGGTATGCATTTTAAATTATATCTGAAGAAGCATGCAAGACGCATGTGAAAGCGCTTATTCTGTGTTTGTTCGATTGGAATAAAGGATTATTACTTTTTGAAGACTTCAGTGTTCTCGTGGTGTGTCCTGACAGTTTTGTTTGTTGAAACCTATAAAGTTGAGAGAATAACAGTTTTTACATTAGTGTGAATCTTCTGAGGGGTAGGAAGATTGAAATTCAAATGTCTGTTATTATTTTCTGGCTTCAGTCATCAATGATTTGCCAATAATTTGCCAATAAACCAAAATTTTATAAAAAATAAGCCAAAAATATGAGTGAATGATCTGGACATTCTGTAAAAATCTTTAGCATTGAGAGGTATGACAGAGTCACTTGAGCAAGAAATTGCTACACATACAGACATCTTCGTATGTACTGGAAAAGGTGGTGAAGATGAGAAATTATTACACTTGCAAATACAAGTGTAAACAAAATTGTCATGAAAGGACTGGGACAGTATGCACAGAAGATGGAGAGGAGCTGCTACACAGATACTGTTGAGGTGGAAATGTATGCATTGTCAGAAAAGCTGCGTATATAATGGCTACAGGAAGTGGAGATCCACTGTGCTGGGTTATAAAAGAGGAATGTGACATAATGGAAGTGAATTAATGCACAGCCTGCTGTCTAGATCAGGACTTGGATGAAGACTCCATTGTTTGGGCATGGATGCCCTAGCACATCAGCAGGAGAAAGTGGATACTTTGCATGATTGTGTCTTTCAGCTTTTCCCGGTTAGGGGTCACCACAGAGGAACTCCAGTCCGCTAATGATTGGCAGTAGAATTTTACGTGCTGGCTTGCTGGGCCTAACGCACAACCTTCAACGAGGGAACACCCATTCACACATGTCGCCACACAGAAGATGCTCTAACTGAGAATCTAACGGGCAATGTCTAACTGTAAAGCAACAATGCTACCGCAGCACCACCACCGCAGTGGATACTTTGCATGATACTGGTCCAGAAAAGTGACTACTTGAAAGATGTTTTCATCATTAAGAAATATAGCTAGGACAGAGAGTCAAGTGTGGATGTACTGTTACTCACCACAGTGGTCAACATGTCCAGTCTGAGTCAGTCTGCACAGCGGATGGTAGATGGCACATTTGTGACAAAGGGGCATTTCATGTTTCATTTATATACCATATGTAGTATACTGAAGACCAACAGCTGCTCTAAGTGCTTCCATTTAGTGAACATGCTGATACACGAAGAGACAGTGCATGCCTATGTTATGATGTGGACCATGTTGTTGGAACTGATGGAGAAGAATATGTTATGTCCAACTTCTGTTAGCATGTAACATCCCTCTATAAAAAGTGTATGCCCCATAGAATTCACCCAAATGATCCACGTGGTATACGCTGTTCAGAACTCAATTATGCCTGGGGAATATCCACCATGTTTACCAAATGATGATTTTTTTCAGTGTTACTGTCAGGTAAGCAAACTGCTGCTGTGTCAGGAATACTCCATAGCATACCATTCAACCGTTTAGCACATGGATCTCAAACAATACCAAATATAGAGAGGGAAAATGTGCAAAATTACTGAATGAATTTCAGTGTTGCTTTCATAAACTTAGGAAGTTGCTGGAAATTTGGTTTTGCATTAGCATGCATTTTCTTCTGGATATGATGTCTGAAACTAGAATGTGTGCAATTATTTAGTGGCATTAATTAATGCACAAACTCAACCCTAGCCCTAATACCAACCCGCTTAACTCTGCCCACATTCCGAACTGTTAACATTCCAATAGTGTCCTTCTGGTGTCAACATTCTGAATGACAACCATATATAATTATGGTATACAGAGCCACTGGCTAAAATGTGTGCTATACAGATATTCCAGACTTGTGTAAAGTTAAGGTAGGCTATTAAGGATAGATACGCATGTGTCATAAATAATGTTTGTCCATTTCCCCAGTTATATGCTGTGCATCACAATACATGTATACATTCAGTCCTAAAGGAAAAACAGACACATTTCTATAATTAAAAATACTTTATTAAGAAATAACATAAACCATAACCAATCTTAAGTTTAAAAGGAAAATAAAACATATCTTTGAGAGATGACTGACTGCTGGAATATCATCTTTCTAGGTACTCATCTCCAAAGTGTTCCTTAAGGAACTCCATTTTCAGTAGCCATGCTGATTGATTTGTTTCCCCTCTATCCTCATACTGCAACTTGACTGTGTGGTCTTCCATCATAGCTGTGGTTCAGAACAGTTGCGGAGTGACCTCATTCCAATCCATCTCATATGGCATATCACCTGGTACACAATGGTGTTGTCACCTCTGCAGTGGTGAGACTCAGGGAAAACAGGACAATGCAGCTTTTCTGCAAACGCTAGCAATAATGGCAGATTTGAACTGAATGGCAAGTATCACCATGTTGATTAGAAAGCCATTTCTCTCTCTGTGTAGGTATAATCTGCTGTTTCACAACTTCTTCTAATGTGCTGCAATGAAAGTAAGTTATAGGTAAATCTCTGTAAGATGTACACATCCAACCTGACACATGCGTGCATAGCTACTTTAACTAAGATGTTTAAGGGTAGTATTCATAGTCATTGCACTTTTACATAGCAGGGAGTTGCACTATCTATGCCTAACTGCAGCTGAGCTGCATTTCAGTGACACAAGTTGCATTTAGGTGCAGCATTGTGAAGTAGTCTGAGAAAGTCATATACAAATGAAGGGTAAGGAGATGTCATTCTATACATTTTTTTTAGTTCAGATCACCTGCCATTTACCATTAAACTATATTTTCTGAATTAATATGACATGAGTAGCACTAAGGCCATTGACAAATGTTAACACTGAAAATTGCACCTTATGTATTCCCAACCAAGTCATTCCAAAACAATGACAATTCTATAAACTATGATAACTTAGTAAATATAAGGTGACTGCTCAACAGATTACATTGATTACTGACTTATGCAATAATTTCAGATATTCCAAATTGTTTTTTTTTCAGGCTGTGGCAGAAGCAACTAGCTCATCGGAGCCTAAAATGGCAAACTGAGACTAGTTGGTGTAAGTTGAGCCTGTTTATAAAATTCTTATGCAAATGAGGCTCAGTCATACTATGCTTTATGAATCATACTGCTATACACATGGGTATTGTTTTTTTATAGGTGTACGTGCATTCATCTTCTGTTGGTGAGCTGCACTTAGCATATGAATGCACAAATCCAGCAAGCATACCTCAGTCAATTCATTTTTGCAATTAAAATTTTGTAGACTAATAGATGCATCATGTTCAGAGTAAAGTAAGAGAAAGAACATGAAATGAGTGCCAACTTAGGCTTCTTTTTCAACCTTTTGCCTGCTTTTCATGCAAGATTATAGCACTGTGTGGTTTGGAAATTTGGCCTTACTCACTTTTGTATGATGTCAGAGTTGGTATATATAATATGCAGAGTGTGTGGGATGTATGGATCCCCCTCAAAAATATTACGTTTTAACTCTCATTTCCCCTATTCAATCTTTTTAGATTTGATCTAGATTATCAATATTTTTTTATCTACTATTCTGTCCATTTGGTAAGTGATGAGACACACACACACGTGTGTGTGTGTGTGTGTGTGTGTGTATGTGTGTGTGTGTGTGTGTGTGTGTGTGTGTGTGTGTGTGTGTGTGTGTGTGTGTGTGTGTGTGTGTGTGTGTGTGTGTATATATATATATATATATATATATATATATATATATATAAAGTCAGTAAAACATGCATTGATAGTGACATTTGTATTGTCACTTTTTGTTATTGAAGAAATACATAAAGTAGAAAAGTTCTAATACATCACTTAAGAAGAAAAATCGCTAAGGACACTAAAGATAACCACAAAGCCTTCTTCAGCTATGTTAGAAACCTGGGTGGAAACCCTCAGATATGCTCAGAGTTGGTTCACAACAACATAAAATACACTGAACCCACAGATATTGCCAACATTCTGGCTGACAGGTTCAGTGCAAATTTCTCCCCTCCTTCACCCCCAAAAGAAGTAATACTTATCCCGGCTGAATGTAATCTCCCTGTCATCTCAGATGTCCAAGTGAGAACCGCCCTAAACAAAGCAAAAAACACAGCATCAATGGGACCTGATGGTATCCCGGGTTGCGTGTTACGTGAACTCCAAGAGGAGCTAAACCCACACATAAAAATGCTATTTAACCTTAGCCTTACTTCGGGATATGTACCTGAACACTGGCATACAGCAACAGTGGTCCCACTCCACAAGGGGGGTGCCTCTACAGACCCTGGAAACTACCGCCCCATAAGCTTAACCAACCTGGTCTGCAAAGCTATGGAAAGAATCATTATGGAACTCATAAACAGAGACATAGGGGACCTACAGACACTTGACCCCACCCAGTTCGGCTTTGTAAAGGGCAGATCCTGCCTTTTAAACCTGGTTGACTTTTTCAAAACAGTCAATAGAGCCATTGATGAGGACAAAGCAGTCCATACAGCATACCTGGACTTGGCTAAGGCCTTCGACACAATACCCCACTCAGGCATCATAGATAAGCTCAACAGCTTAAAAGTAAACCCTTATGTCACTAGATGGGTTGCAAACTGGCTAAAGGACAGAACCCATAAAGTTAAAATCGCTGGAGCAATGTCAGACTCAAAGCCAGTCACAAGTGGTGTCATCCCCTTTGGGAAAAACAAAGTACCCACAAATTATCACATAGACAGCAACCCACTGAGTACGGAAAAAGTAATCAGAGACCTAGGGACTCAAGTCGACAGTGACCTCTCATTTGACACCCACATTGCCAAAGTGGTTAGAAAAACATTCTACCTTGCACACCTCATCATGAAGGGATTCACATCCAGATCCAAGGATGTCATTGTACCCCTATATTCCTCCCTCATCAGACCCATGATTGAGTACAATGCCCCATTTGGTATGTACCTCACCCGACATTTGCAACAGCTGGAGAGACCACAAAAGTACCTCACCAAGAGGATCAAGGGTCTCCAACATATGTCTTATTCTGCCAGACTAAAGAAACTTCAGCTCTATTCAGTAGCATACCGCCTGCTCAGAGGTGATCTCTGCCTGACGCACAAGGCCATGTCCAATCAGGATCTGATGGACATGCTTCACCTCAATAAATCTAAATCCATCAGGACCACGAGAGCTAAAGACTTAAACCTCGGCACAAGTATGAATAGGACATGCTAGAGGGATAGATTCATAACCCAGAGGCTTCCCATGCTTTGGAACAGGATCCCAGTTCGTATTAGGCAGAGCCCCTCATTGACTCTTTTCAAGAGAAATCTTGATGAGTGGATGGGCGATCGTAAGTTAACCCCAGGGGTCACATCTGTGTCACTACTAGACAGGGGCACAGTAAACTAATTCTATTATATAAGGGGACCTTCACTGTGTCACTACTAGACAGAGGCACAGTATTCTAAATTTATTCTGTACAATTTTTGTACCATTTCATGGGGTGGCAAAAGCCACATCACTATGGCTAGGCTTACAAATGCCCCAGGGCAGATAGCCTAGTACTATACTATGAAACTATGAAACATTAAATAAATATATTCTTAAGTGTCAGTACTAAGAGGACAGTAAAAAGTAATGGATTTCAGTTTCTGAATAAATAAATAAACATTTAATTTAATTTCATTAGATAGGTTACACCTTTTTCAAAACAAGTATGAGTCACTCTTGTCTTTGTTTCTTTCTGTATTATCCACTCCTTCCATTTTTCCCTCCCTTTTATGTTACCTTTTCCACAAATCCAGAGATTCCATGGCTATCTTAGCTGCATGCCTCCCAGTAAGTGACTGCTCACCACCTCCCCTGCTTACCAGGAGACATCTTCACAGGTTGAGGGTAGTGGCTTCAGCCCTGTTGGCTCGCTGGTGTGCAGCAGCCTGGTAAGCCTTGTTCTCCACAAGCTTCAGGTCCTGGTTGAAGCAGCAGTAGCTGTGTGGGCAGTGGGGAGATGGCTGACCCATTCAACACCTTTTTCAGGGAGTACAAGACTCACTGATCCAGTCAGCTCTGACCATCAAGCCAACGTAGGCCTCCACCCTCACACCACTGTGGTCCTCCTCTCAAGGCAGATTGTGGGGGGGGGGTGGTAATTGAAGTTCTCTGGACTGGGAAGGGATACCTGCAAATTACACCTCTTCACCTTTTATGTCTGTCTGCCATCAGTGTGTCTTTTCCCCCCACCATCAGCCTACCATAGTGTTCCAGTTTGTATTGTTTGTCTTTTATGTTTCATCAATTCCTTAGCTCTTCCCTAACTTTCTGTATCCTACACCCTTTTCCCTTATTAATTCTCACACTTCCCTCTTAATAAACATCTATCTCTCACAAAAACATAGTGCCCCTCCTCTCCCAACTGCTCCAGCACAGCCTTCCTAATGTCTTCATTGTATGTTCCCCTTATCGTAACACTAATTTCCAGCTTTCCTAGTCTTCCCCTTTCCAACCTTGTGAAATACCAATCAGAATGTCCATATTGGAATACCCTTGCAGTAAATAAATTTAACCTTTAAACAGATTTAATTTACTGTTGTCTCTGCATGCAGATTCTCTCAAAAAAAAAAACAAACAAACAAAAAAAAAAAAACAAAGAAATCTGCATAGGTTTGCGCAAGATGCCACATAGGCAAAATAAATTGTGACTTTACAATACATATGGCTACAGCTGCACATAACAACACTACTTTTATTCATTTTTGCCAGTGAAGATGGGCAAATTTCTTGTGGCCTTTTTAGCACGTTGCTGAGATTTTTGTCAACTGTTGTGTTTGTTCATGCTTAGCTGATTTGTATGTAAGTGTAGTTCAACTATGAATACCACCTTAACTGCAAGAGATGACCATGTGCCTATCCATCAACAATGTGACTAATGTATACTCAAGTAGGTGTGCCCGACACGTAGTCTTTACAGAACCCATCTACTTACCAATATATACCCACAGCAGTGATGGATGCCTACAAATGAGTAACAGATACTGGTGAAAATCTGCATGCCATACCAACATACATGATGGTTACATCAGCCATGATATCAACAGATGAGTGCTTACGGCAGTACCAGTAGCGTGTGTGTGTCAACTCAATAGGTCACACTGCGTGTTCCATCATTGTTCTCACCAAACAAATTAAATTAAGACATTTTTCATAACGGTCATGGGGCACTGCATCTATCGAACAACAGCTCTACTACATTCACCAAACTTGCTCTCAGCTATGTCAATGACCTGCCAGCATTAAATCATAGACTTATATGAGGTAGTTTAAGTCAAAATCAATCTAGTACAATATATGCCACATAAGAGTGTTAGTTGCTATATATTGGTCTTTTACCATCTCCAACTTTTTTTTTTTTCGTTTTTCATCTTTTGTCTTTAGAAGACCATTGCAACAATAAACCTACGGTCGCAGTTTGCTCTATCATATCAGTTGCCAGCTTATCTTACACATTGGCTTTCTGGAATTGTACACAATAGTGCTGAAGCATCCTTTCTTTGTAATTCTTGTGTAAATATTCTGCCAGTTAATACAAAGGACTAAAGTTCTATGCTGTTATGAGTTACTTCCTGTGCCCAGCACAAGGGTTTGAGCTGTTCCACTTCAACTTGCATACTGTGTGATATTAATTAAGTGAATTAACCACAGAGCGTGACGGGGTTTCCTCTGAAAAAGGACTATTATGTACAATGGGCTTACTTAGTCAACAAATTGGTAAACAAAAATAAACACTGAAACAGAATCAGTACCTCTTTTGTACACTGGACAGGTGTCCTTCTCTTAATACTGAGTGCAGTTTATCAGTAATTTGTCTCCAGTATCTTCCATTTTTTTCTGTGTTGTATTTATATTTATTTTATTTTGTTGGTTAATCAAATAAACCCATCTGGCACAAGTACATCTTTTCCCAGTTGACTTAGGAACACTGTTTGTTTAAGTGACCTACTCAAAGTCACACACTATAAAAATTGATGTTTCGTATTTTGGCTGGTCCACACGTTACAGACATACTGCAGTGACCCCTTTCATGAGTCCATGTAAGCTGCACTATTAAATGAATGGATTGCAATCATATGTTTTTAAGCTGAGGTCAGTATTGCCACGATTATTAGTATTCATTTGTTCAGTTTGTTGATTAGCAAAGGAATGTGCTAATCAATAGCAAGTTTGTTGTAGTGCTAGCTAATTAAAAACATAGAAACATTAAATGCTGATGAACCCAACACACCCTGTACTGATAAATGTGTATAAAACCTCAATGAAAACATTCAGTCTTTGCACTAAACTACTTTCCATTCCTTTTTGTATAGACTAGCGTGTGACATTTTTGAATATATCCTCATTCTGCCCTTCATTAAGTGTTAATACTTTGTCATGTACCAGCCAGATGCTATCCGAATACATCAAGTGTACATGTGACTTCCATTACATGGCTAGACTGATACTGCAAAAAGCTGTGGAATACTATTGTATGTTTATTTATTTATTTACTTACTTATTTGTTTGTATATTTATTTACTTATTTTTTACCAATTTTTAACTAGGATGATTCGATTAAGCTCAAGAAAAGCATTTCTCAGTGAAGGCCTGTGGCAAAATCTCCATAAATACATTCAAAAGATATGTACACTGACAAAAAAGATATTACATAAAATAAAAAAAAAAATATGCATTGACAAGTTTTACAAAATAGTACATGCAATGAAACAAGGGTCATATGGGTCAAAAATCATGACTGGGAAGAGATGCAAACAGAAACATAGATGTTTTTAGCTACTTAGGTTAACGTTAGCCACATGAAATATACAGCATAGTTATAGAGGTATTGTTTGGAAAAAGAGCTACGATGAAATAACAAAATTTAAAAAAAAAGATTAAAATTTGTTGGATAAAAAGGTACACCATTTATGTCATTTATGTTGCTGTGCACGTCATATTGCTTGTAGTATTGTTTTTGGACTTTAATATTTCTACTGTTAAATGAGACATACCACTATAATAGGAAGGGTTAAGCTGGTTGTATTCAGCTATATAACTCTGTTACGTCATATACTGAGATGTTCACTGTGTATTTTATGTTTTGTAGACTGGGCCATGTCAAGTGGAAAACAATGCCAAAGGCTACAAAACTGGAGTGCTTCAGTCAATATAGTCCATCTGCAAGTGCCAAGGACACACTGTCTCATTTTAGCTGGTGAGGGTTGTCCCTCCCAGGAGCAGGTATGGCAGGGTTTGTTGCAGCAGGTCAATGTATTTCTTGAACATGGCAGGACTTTCCTGATGGGCTGATGCAGTGCTGCTCATATGACTGACAATGCTCATAAAAAGGCACAGGATACAAATAAAGCAGAGTTCCACAAGTGTGTGTGTGTGTGTGTGTGTGTGTGTGTGTGTGTGTGTGTGTGTGTGTGTGTGTGTGTGTGTGCGTGTGTGTGCGTGTGTGTGTGTGTGTGTGTGTGTGTGTGTGTGTGTGTGTGTGTGTGTGTGTGTGTGTGTGTGTGTGTGTGTGTGCCCTGTTCAATCAAAGCCTCACCTCAGGCTTTATCCCTACTGAATCGCACACTTCTACAGTCATCCATCTCCACAAATGAGGAGCACCACAGACAATGGGAACTATCACCCCATTAGCCTAACAAGTCTGACATGCAAAGCTATGGAACACATCATCATGGACCTAATAAACAAGGATATAGGGAATCTCCAAACTCTGCATCCCCCACAGTTTGGTTTTGTGAAGGGTAGATCATGCCTGCTCAACTTGGTTGACTTCTTTGAGTCAGTCACCAGAGCTGTGGATGAAGGCAAGGTGGTTCATACAGCCTACCCTGATCTGGCTTTTGGTACTATTCCACACACAGGAATCATAGAAAAACTCAGTAAGCTAGGCATCAACCCCTATATCACTAGGTGTGTTGCAAACTGGCTCACAGATAGAACCCACAGTGTGAAATTAGCTGACTTCAAGTCAGACTGCCGACCAGTCACGAGCGTAGTCCCACAGGGTTCAGTCCTGGGTCCTCACCTGTTTGGAATCTACTTCTCTGAAGTCCAGGCCAACATGAAGGGAATCTGGCTGACAATATTCGCAGACGATTGCAAGTTGGGAGCTATTATTAACTCCCCAAGTGATGTTGAAATCCTACAGAAAGGGCTCACTGAGACCAACAACTGGTGTCAGAACCATGACCTTAAGCTCAATGCCAAAAAATGTGTCATTATTCCGTTTGGGAAAAACCTAGTTCCCATGAATTGCCACATCAATGATGGTCCACTGAACACAGAAGGTGTTATAAGAGATCTGGGAACACAGGTTGACAGCAACCTCTCTTTTGACCACCGCATTGCCACTGTGGTCACAAAGTCCTTCTATGTGGCACATCTCATTACTTACTAAGAGTTTTACATCCAGGAAGAAAGAGGTCATTGTCTCCCTCTACTCTTCCCTCATTAGGCCAATTATTGAGTACAATGACCATTTGGCATGTACCTCACTAGACAACTGCAACAACAGGAGAGGCCACAAAAGTTCCTCACAAAGAGGATTCTAGACCTTAAACACTTGTCCTATATGGACAGACTCAATAAATTCCAACTATTCTCTGTCTCATATAGCTACTTAGAGACAATCTCTGATTGATTTAGAAAGCCATGTCTGACTCAGCTGTGTTAGAAATGCTACATCTAAAGAAGTACCAGTCCCTCTGCAGCACACTCTCCAGAGACCTCAACCTCATTACCACAATCAACAGAAATTGCTGGAGGGACAGGTTCATAACCCAGAGACTGCCATGCTAAGAAATAGACTTCCCATACATGTCAAACAGAGCACCTCACTGGCCCTCTTCAAGAGAAATTTTGATGAATGGATGGGAAATAGAAAATTCACCGTGGGGATTAATTACTCCAGTGGCTCTACTTGACAGAGGCACTGGGAACTAAGGTCAGGTGGCACGATGCTAGGGTAATCCTATGGGCTAAGCTTGTAAAGGCTCCAGGGCCATTAGCCTTGTACAGACATATGAACCGATATCTATATATATATATATCATATGGTTGTGTGTTCATCTGACCAGTTGTTTAAGTTGTTCAAATAAGTGAATCATAGACATGCAAATTACAACTTAATTTATTTCAGCAACATACAAATTACACTTCCTATGGAGTGCATTATTTCAGAGCAATGCAAAATTGCCCTATCTGATCACCTTGACTTGCATAGCTGTCTAGGACTCCTTCCAGTGGTCTCTTCATATATAAATGTAAATGCGAATCTGTTGTTTGATGCTATACAGACACATTGGAGTTAGCATCCCTTGCATTTTCCTTTCCGCACCAGAAAACTGCCAGCAGCAGCTGCTTTTGTCATATACTGTGGTTATACTCAGCAAAATAACACTGAAAGGAATGAGAAATACAGTGAATGTCTGATTTCTTAACTGGGTTTTGTACATATTATTTTTAAACATTTTCCTCAGTGAGCACTCAGGTTTCAGGCATGGACAATTAAGAAAGGTAATTCTCAAATGTCTATCACATTACTGATGGATTTTATTGAATTTTTAAACTGCATTTCGCTGGATTCAGATACATAAAATACTGTTTTCTTCCATTTCTGCAAGCATTTATATTGCGTAGATAAAATTCTCCTGAGACAGTTAGTTGCGCCTTTTTGCAAAGTTTGGATGAGATTCAAACAGCATTGAATAAGGCCCTTGGAGCTCTAAATGCTGAGTTTTAAGGGTTTTGATTTTCTTTCACTTTAGTAGGAAGGTTCAAACTAAAATTATGTATTTCGTTCATGCATGCAGCCTACATGCTGCAAGCATTTCATTTTATTCTTATATGTAATTCCTCATTCATAATTAGATAGTATCCCACAGGTTCCACTGGATAGCAAGCTATATACTTAATATAGTCAAATGCAATACCTAGCCTGTTAAGTGTGTCTTGAGCTTCCAATGTACATTGACAATAGAAAATACAACATTGTATCCATGCATTGTTAAAAGCATGTTCCTATTTGGCAACTGTACTTTTTATGTGCAGATATGTTTTTCATGTTAAACAAGCATGTTAATATAATGGTGAAATTAAAAAAGGAACAGATTGCTAGTCAAAAATGATTAAGACACCTGTACTTCACAGCATATTTGCTTTGGCACCTACCTTGTGCCTTTACTAAAAGGCAAAATAATAATATTTTGGGAATAACTGAGAAGATTACATTGGGTGGAATTACTGGATCTGCCAAGGAAAGGGCATTTGATGGTCACATTTCACACACTTATTAAATGTTCATTGGTAAGAACCTTAAGTGCATAGACTTAGGCTAGAGTCAAGCCCACTGCAGGAGATTTAAGGCAGCAGAAATATGAAGAAAAGGAGAAGCAGGTATAAGACAGCAGCAATGTTCCATGTTAGGCATCCTACCTGATGAGAACTCAGTGCTGGGAATACGTCCCCACTGAACTAAAACACATTTCCACTGTGGTACAATAAATTCAGATTCAATACAAATAGGCCTCTTAAAAATGCATTTCACTGTCAAGATTTGAGATATTATTTAACAAAATCAACCTTCCTCTCCCTTCCAAACTTCTACTCCAAAAATGTAATCATTGCATACAATTCAGTTTGGCCTAGGAATAAAACATTTTTATACTACTTTTGCATGCTACTCCTTCCTTTTTTTGCTTGTATTCCTACAGTCTTCTGTAACTTACTTTTTTTTCTTCTGCTCTAATTTCCCTCATATTATAAATATAGTTTGTGCTATCTATATTCAGTCACTTCAGATGTCCTGTATTATTGATAAAATGACAGTGTACACTTTGCATGCTAACTTTACCTGCTGAATTATTGCATCGTGTCTACATAGGATTTTGTATAATATATTCATATGTTTGTCATGGACTGTTTTTGTTTCTTTGTACTTCTTATAAACTGTGCCTGAAAATGGTACAGTGGATCAGTGCTCTATTCTATTAACACACTTTATATTAATTAAAATTAATTAATATCAGACATGCTCTTATCTGAGTAATTGTGGAATGCGCCTCACACATCATCTAGACTTTTCTCCCACTGAGATTTTATATTTACTCTGTACAAAACAGTTACAAAGTAAGATAAATTATGATGTCTGCATTGACAATATGGATATACCAGAAGTGGGGGCATACACCTCAACTATCCAGAATTTTACAGAATATCAAATATTGGCCTCATACTTTTGATCTACTCCTTGTATTTTTTCCTAGCAAATAATTGAGAATTGAAGTTAATAAATGAAAATTTAAGTTTAGGACTTCATATCCTTCAGAAAATGTGTGCTAATGTATAACCTGCTATTCTTGCAACTTTTTAAGTTGATAATAGCAATATTTAAAATGTGTCCCTGATTTCTGCCCTTTCTCCCCACATTATTTTGACTTATTCTTGCACTAGGATGTTTACAGGTATGCGTGAGATATCACTGTATCCTTGGATGATATCTCCCTCATTATTATGGTGCTGTCAGGTCACTTAACAGCCCACATCACTGTCATCAAACAGAGGCTACAGGTATTGATGGAAACATAACAAATGTACAAGAAGGCATGGTGAGGGCTATGATCTAACTGTACTGTTATACAGTGAGTGCTGTGTAGCTTCATGCAGTTTGCTTAAAGCTGTATTGCACATGTGGTTGGTCAGTGATGGACATATGACAATGACGTGATGTGCAGAATGAAACATGGGTGAGAATTATTCAGCACTAGCAGAATACAGAATTAAGACATATGACTCAACCTGAAAAGAGGCCAGTGTGGGCCACAGACCTCTGTGACAAACAGTCAAAATGTTGAACACCCTCTTTCCACACTGCATGTAAAGTGTAACTTTCATTATGCAGGAATGAAATGGTCTTTTCAAAGAAATGCACTTTGTTGCAAAATGTATATCAAAGCCCATAGTGGGGAATTATCAGCAATGTATAAATCTCACACCAAGAAAATTGAAAAAGAAGGGCAGTGCATGAATTTCACATCTAGAGAGTTTAACAAATAAAGACCATTAGTAGAATGCATGCACACAGAAGCATAGTTAGAGTGGGACAAAGAGGGCAGAGTCACCCATGTGTGAAATGATAGGAAGAGCATTTGGCACATGCAGTCCTATTTCCAAATTCTGGTATGGAAATGAATAGTCTGGACATAAGTACTTCAGCACTTCATGTGTGGTATTACATTGTAGCAAGCTGCAACAGTCACAATTAGTAGCAACTCAGGAACTGTACTGAGGCAGACACTATAATATGAAAGTAAAAAATGAGACTCAGCTGTGCATAGTTTAATGCATCCTGTGAAAGTTGTCCATTAAAAGAGTACAGGTTGATTTTAAACTGGTAATAAACATGATGACAATGATAGTACAATGACTAAATACACATAAAATAGTGCATCTCGGGCATGATTGAGTACAATGACCCTTTTGGCATGTACTTAACCAGGCACTTTGCAACAGCTAGAATGCTCACAAAGGTTCCTCACCTGGAGAATCCAGGGTATGAATACCCTGTCCTACACAGATTACCTTAAGGCCCTATTTCTGTACTTAGTCTCCTGCAGGTTACTGACAGGTGATCTATACCTAGTATATAAGGCATCCTTGGATACAGCTCTGGTGGATGTCTTCCATATCCACAAAACAAAAAGCACCAGAAATGCTGGATCCAAGTACTTAATGCTTGCCTTAGCTACCTCCTTTGTAACATATTCCACCATACAGGCATCCAAGGAACTTGTTGAAGAAAAGTGTCAGTTTGCATGGATAGGCTTGTAAAAATCTTAGTGGTCATTAGCCTCGTATAAACCTTTGGATCTAAGATAAGCAAAACAAGAACAACTGTGGAAGTCTGCGGCTAGAAAGTTAAGGAGTTCACAGCAGCTGCCCTTGAAAAGCAGACATTAGGCACACATAAAATGCTGCTGTCAACAGAGGCAGTAACCACTAGTACTGAAGGGTAGCTACAAGTACAAGAAAATGTAGGAGGGGGTTTAGTACTGCAAGGAATATGACAGGGAACAGAAAAATAGGTTAGGACACAAAATGCTGTGTGCAGGTAGGTAGGAACTGTAATCATGAAAATAATGTTGCAAATGCCACTAACAGTGTCAGCTGTGGAGAGAACCACAGTGCTGTGGGATATGCTAGGATAATGTATAAAATGCAGTGAAATCACCCTGTTCTCACTCAGGTCCTTGTGATATTTGAGAGAAACAAACTTTTCCTTTCAGTCATTAAACCAAGTGATCCCTAAAGTCATTAGCAAATATTATGTGCAACTGTAAGCTTACAGTTAGGTTCATTTAATAATAAAGGTTTGTTGTTGTCCATGAAGATCTGCAAAGGGGATGCCACAGTGGTGCAGCAGTTAGCAACACAAGAGGTTCTCCATTATGATTCTCGGCTGGGGTGCCTTCTGTGCGGAGTCTGCATGTCCTCCCTGCAGTCTTGTGGGTTTCCTCTGGGTGCTGTGGTTTCCTTCCACATCACAAAGACATCATGCAGGTGTATTGGGCAGTCTAAATTGGCCCTAGATGTGAGTGTGTGCATGTGTGCGCCTTCTGCAGAAGGATGGGCACCAGGCTGGCAACTCAACACCGTAAAACTCCACTGCCAATTGTTATGCAGACCATTGTTCCACTGTGGTCACTCCTAACAGGAAAAGCTGAAAGGAGAAGGAGAAGAAGTAGAAGGCAAGATGCTAGGCCTAGGGGAAGTAATGTATGGGTGCAATATTAGGTTTGGGGTGGGGAGGGTATTTAAGGTAAAGGAGGTGAGGAACATGGCCTGGAGTGGGCATTCAGCTAGAATAAACAATATCCCCAGCATGCATGAGATCTTATTGGGCTGAGGGGTGGTATTTTGACAAGGGATACCTAGTGGCTTAAGCATGTACAGTAAAGATCCCTCCTTAGTTTGAGATGGCTAGGAGTTATGTACTTAGGAAGGCTCAATGGCACATCTCAAGTGTGACAGTATTTAGTTCTGTATAGTTGGGCGAAGGGCTGACTGTGGTGGGATAGCAGGTCGCATGCAGTGAGTCTGCCAGTTAAACACAAATTTAAGTTATGGAATGAAGTTGGGCAGAACATGTAGGTACAAGGGACAACTTGTGAATATCAACAACAGGAAGATCCTGTAGTAAATGGCTATGCCATGCAGGCAGCTACAATGTGGATGTTCAATCCCTCATTTAATATATACAGAAGAAAGAAGATGGAGTTCTAATGCCCTGCATGCTCTGTTCTTTCCTGATGGTTAAGCATGGGTCTCCGAGCATTTCAGGCAGGTTCTAGGTGCTTAAAAAATGAGAGAGAGAGAGAACAGGAATGTGGTACACTGCCATGCCATGCAGGCCATTAAGTGCTAAACTGTTCAGCCTTAGGGCAGGCACTAAGATGAAGTTGTCTGACATCAAAAGGGTGCACACTGAACCATTTTACCTGCAAGAGAGATGAATGGCCAGCAGAAACTTATCTCTAGTGAGGTATACCTCATAAGGATT
The DNA here is from genome assembly GCF_019279795.1 of Protopterus annectens. Classification (NCBI taxonomy): domain Eukaryota; kingdom Metazoa; phylum Chordata; order Ceratodontiformes; family Protopteridae; genus Protopterus; species Protopterus annectens. Next base: position 171,050,013 of record NC_056729.1, on the reverse strand, counting down.
CATATAATTAGTGCATAGCTGTTCTGTTCCTCATAAGTATCTGTTTTTGTTTCTGGTAAAGTGTGGAGGATGGCATTAATAATAATAATAATAATAATAGTAATCATCATCAACATCATCATCACCATCAATCATCATTATAATAAGGAAAGGGAAATACACATAATTGCAGGAGAGTAAGCTTGCAAATTTAAATTTAGGAGGGCAATGTTATAAAAATATATTAAGTGAAATATATCCTGATCTGGTGTTCAGTGTACTGCATAGGTAAAAAAAAAAAAAAACAGAAACAGGCTTTTGTTCACAGGAACTGTACAAGGGATATCACTTAAGCTAGCATGTCAAGGTGGAACCAACAGTCACACCCTAATCGATCCTTTCCAGAAACATGAGTTTTCTTAAAGATCTTGAGTATAAGTAACAAAAATAAAAATAAAAAAAAAGAGAGAGAGGATGAAAGCAGTGGCTAACAGACTGGCTGCTCAATGTGTAGGCAAAAAGAGGGGTGGTCTGACATGGGTGGAGAATGGAAGAGCAGTCAAGCTTCAGAACTGGGCTATGCAGATACTGGCGGCACACCTAGCCTCACTGGTGTCCATTTATGACAGATATGAATTGCTAATTACATAAAACAAATAATGATTATGATAATAACAATGGGGGTTGAAATCTTTCACTTACAATGTGAGGAGGGGGCAGCAGGCTCAGTATCATGTACTGGGAATGTTAGGGCAGAATGGCTTATGCAGTAATTGCTGGTTATTTAGCAGACTGAAGGAGGCATGTTGCTGCAGTAGAGTAGAGATATAATAGGGAATGAATATGGCATTGATGTTAACAGCCATTCTTCTCTCCATGAGGTTACAGGAGAAGGTCAGCAGATGGGGGCGAGACACGTAAAGGGTATGCTTTCTTTGGGTCACTCAGGGGGATATGTACATGACTGGGGACCTGTGGGTACCAGGTACTTAAGTATATATGTATCCATCTATATGTGTATATCTCAATCTTTATATATGAGACAAAAAAGACAGGGAAGGCTACATCATTGGGAAAAAGTAAGCAAATAAGCAGGCAGGATTAGAAGTTGAAGCAGCTATGCTGGAGATGTTTTAGGAAGTGGTTAAGGGGATGATATGGGGTAAGAGGTATGGGGGAGGTTTCCAGGTAGTAATGTTGTTATTTGTTTTTAAGCATGTTATCAGTCACCCAGTTAAGGAAGAGTTGGGAGGCTATTGTGCACAGGCAGAGGTTTTCTTCTAGGAAGCATCCAGCCAACAACATTTGATGGAACAGATGGTTCTCATGATGGGCAGATATGATGGGCATTGATGATACTGTCATGAATGAGAGGCCAAAATGGCAAAGGAAGGGAGCTCAGATGGAGCTGGCAGGGGAAACACTGCCACAACTGCAGAAATCACAGACCTTTACAGGTAATATTTTTAATGGTAATTGTTCAGGGTAGCTTGGTGGGTGACTCTGATGCTGATGGATACCTGGTAGGTTTGCTGCTAGGATTAGACAAAGGGAGGTAGGCTTAGGTTGCAGTGACTTAATGGTTATCAAGTGCAGAGCAGGTTCAGTCAGATGAAATGGAGTTACAGAATAGAGACCAGGAAGTTGTTGGCATGGGAGAGCATGGACAAGGTGGGAGTCAATCTGTCCCAAATAGATTATTTTCAGTAGACGATGAGGACCCATGTCATTTGAGTCCTGCACTACCTTAGCAGTGAGTGAAGTCATTTTTGGAGGGCAGTTTGTCACCCATATATCCATATGTTAGTGAAGGAGAAGATTTTGAGGGGTGAGTTATTAAATATATTTTGAGTTGATCAATGATGCCCAGGCTCAATGGATCTCTGAGGCAGAATTTCTAGGAGCCAAGGATCTTTAGAGGCTTTGGCTGCCCTTGGGAGAAGTAAGCTAGTTAGATTCAGCTATAGGCCTCAGCAGAATTGTATTTTGAGTTTTGTTTATTTTATGTCTGTTGTTTTGGAAAAGGGGCTGATGCAAGGATTCCTACTTTTGGTTTATTTCTTGACTATATGGGGAACTAAGCAATTAAAGGGAGAGAATGTTTGGTTATGGTAAAATCAATATTTTGAGACTTTAAAGGCATTTGACTGCTCCCTTCATTAGTAGGGTAGGCATGCAAATGCATGGTTAGAAACAATGATTGATAGAGTAGGTAGGCTTGCAAAAGTAAGAAAAGAAGAAGGCTAGGATTTGCTGGGCTTTAATTGCAGGTAAATGTAATTGGATGGCTTGCACCCTTTCCTACATATGTGCAATTTGTAGTGGACTGCACAGCTGGGGCTAAGTCTTGATGAACAGAGCCAGGACAGGGAGCAAGGGGCCTTTGTCAGTGGACCACCTTAGCAGCAGATGGCAGAAAGAGGAGATGCTGTTGAGAGGGTGGGGTACATCTTGAGGTGCAAGGAGTGAAGAGAGGCTGGGAGACTGACCTTTACATTCCCCTATTAGAATTGATAGTCTGATTATTAAGCTGCAGCATTATCCTAATAAAGAAACAACTCAGGTATTAATATGAGTTTTTTGAGTGGAGCTGTGGACAGCAGCACAGACACTATATGGTACCCAACTGGGGAACTGTTCCATGAATCAAACATTTTTGGCATCTACTGTGGTGTACAGTATCCTCAAGAAAGGAAAATTAAGATCAAACTCTGAGTGCCATGGCAGAAGTAGCCACTCAACAGTGTAAAATATGGCTCTAGGTGATTCGGTCATGTTAATTAATATTGCCAAAAGGGCATGGATATTTGCTGATGATAAGTGGGTTGAGGGCTTGGCCTATGCCAACCTATGCCAGTGACCCATTCTAATGGTGAGAGAGGTGTATGTACCCCTATTGGCCAGTGTGTGCCCACCATAAAGACCATCAGCCTCGGTTGAATTAGCTACTGCCTGGACAGTGTCCAGTTGCCCAGCTTGTGTTAAGTGAGGTAGTTCTGCTGAGCTTGTTGTGTGGATGTAAAACAATCAACCTGTCAAATATGAATTATGACTCACTAAACTCATTGTAGGTTCACTTACAGGCTGGAACTTGGAAGTAGATGACATGATGGTAAGGAGAATGCTGGACATCCTATGTATCCAGCAGATAAGATGGAAAGACAGTGCAGCAATCCAGACTCTACCACTCAGGAGGAGGACAGGCTAGAAATGCTGTAGGAATTGTGGTGAGGAAGAGGCTCCAGAAGGTAATGAATAATGTCATCAGAATCAGTGACAGATTCATGGCAATCAGACTCCAGCCTAATGAAAGGGCAATGCTCATAATTTCTGCCTATGCCCCGCAGCAAGGTTGTGATATTGAGGAATAGAGTGCATTCAGACAGCAGTTGCAGGACCTGCTTGATAAAGCAGGACAATGTGAATTGATGTTAATAATGGGTGACTTGAGTGCACATATCAGGACAGACAGAACAGGATACGAGGACTGCCTGGGTTCACATGGGTGTAAAGGAATAAAGAAGGAGAGGCCATTCCAGACTTCTTTCTGGCAAATGGCTTGACAGTAGCCAAAACATGGTGTAGAAAGAAAGATGGTCAGAAGATCCCATACAAGAGGGTCCAACATGCATCACGTTTAGACTTCCTTCTAGTAAGGAAGGAATCAGCAATTGCAATGTCATCCCCAGTGAAACAGTTGGCACACAGCATAAACGACTGGTGGCCAGAATCAGCTGCATCCTGTGGTAAGTGAGGGTTCTAAGCTCAACAGAGAGCAGGCTAAAGACCTGGAAGTTGACTGAAGAGAAAGCACAACAGCTCTAGAAATTATAGCAATAACGCACGCCTGGTAATGCTGGATTTACCCATGGTTGGCGTGGTTTGGTCATGAGGGCGAAGCCCAAGTGGCCAAACAAAGCCAACCGTGGGTAAATCCAGCATTACCCACTCCCAGAAGTGGGTTATTGCTATTATACAACAACATTATTTAAGAAAAAAAAATAATTACTTTTCTTAAATAATGGCATTGTATAATGCCTCCTTGCTGCCCTTCCGCAGCTGTCTGGTATTCTGTGGCAGTTCTGATGTGCTGCACACCTACGCAGTACATCAGAACTGTGGGCAAAAGCAACGGAGAAAGCAAGATCTCTGTTGCTTTTTACAAACTGTTTTTGCTATGTTAAATGGGTTTAACATAGCGAGATAGCTTTAAAAAAAGCAACGTAGAATCTCCGTTGCTTTTTAAAGCTGTCTCGCTATGTTAAACTCGTTTAACATAGCCAAAGGAGTCAATGTAAAAAAGAGTTATAGTAATGGAAAAAGTCTGGGCGACCAGACCTTTTTCCATTACTATAACTCTGATTTACAATATGCACGCTGACCAATCAGCATGCACGTTTTTGAATATTTAATAGGGGGGGGGTCATTGTATAATTGAGGTTCTATCATCTCAAGAATAAGAGGAGATAAGTGGAGCTGAAGGAGAATGTCAGCACCTCATAACAGCATGTGTGAGGACTACAGAACAGATATGCAGTCAGGTATGGAAATAAGGTACATAAGGAAAGTAAAATGCAGAAGTTCAGGAAGTCATCAAAAGAACAAAGGAACACAGGAAAAAGTGAGAAAATAGGAAAGATAGACCAGGCTAGGAAGGAGTACTAGTTGGCTAACAAAGAAGCTAAAAAAGGAGCTGCAATAACAAACAACAGGGCATCAGAGACACTCTATCAGCTTCTTGAAGGTGAGTTAGTAGATGGCACAAAAAAACTATATCAGGTTGCAAGGCAAAGACAGAAAGATAAAGAATATAGTCAGACATCCTTCATATGGGATGCCAACAACAACCTGCTTACCAGTCCACAGAATATCAAAGGCAGATGGAATTAATACTTCCAGTAGCTTCTGAATGAAGAAAACCAACCAAAAGACATACACTGTAGGTCAGACCCAGCCTACAATGAGAGAAGAGGAGACAAAAGACTGTCAGACCCAGCCTATAATGAGAGAAGAGGAGAGGCCCACCATAGAAGAAGTAAGAACAGCAAAATGAAGTCAGGAAAGCAGCAGGCTCACATGAGATCAGAGCAGATATGTAAAAAATGCTGGGTGAGATAGGCAAGAAATGGCTCCTGAGGGTACTCATAACAGGGTGGGAGAGAAAGGCTTATCTTAGATGACTGAGAATTAACATGCTAGTACCAATGTTCAAGAACAAAGGAGACATTCACAGCTGTGAACAGTACAGAAGTATCAATCTCCTATCATATTGCATGAAAGTGCTGGAGAGGGTGACTGATAAATGAATATGTAGAGTAGCAGAAAGTAAGATAGGAGGAGAGACATTTGGCTTCAGGTCAGAATGCAGCAAAACTGACCCAGTGTTTGCAGTGAGACAGATGGTTGGGAAGATGCTAGAGGTGAGGAAAGAGTCCAACTGACATTCCCAGATTTGGAGAAAGGCATGACAATAAGGTCCCAGGAAAGATGATTTTGGCAGCCCTGCAGTGGTCTGACATCTCAGAAACATTGGTAGAATTAGTACAAGCTATGCATAAAGACTCAATGACTCAAGTACAAATAATGTTTGGTTTCACATAGGGGCTCCCAGTAGTAGTGGGTGTGCAGCAGGGTTCAGTCTGAGGCCATTGCTATTCATACTGGTGATGAACTACATTAGCATTTAAGTCAGAAGGGAAAGATCAACAGAAAAGTTGCTAAATGCAGATGAAGTGGCATTACAGGGAGACTCTGAGCAGGAATTTCAGCAAAGGATAGGGGAGTGGAATGCACAACTGAATGTACATGGAATGAAACAAAGTACAGATAAGGCAGCTGTAATAGCAGCAACTGAGGGAAATCATAAGAAAATGAGAACTGAGATAGCAGGGAAATTAGTGGAACAGTTTAACAACTTCAAGCTTCTGGGAGTGGTGCTTGTGAAGAAGGGAAGCCTGAATGAGGAAGTGAAAGCTTTAACAACTTCAGTAGGAAC
>NC_056729.1:170999177-171043539 GCF_019279795.1 Protopterus annectens | reverse complement strand
AGTCATGATCAGATAGAAACTGAACTGTTGTTTTAAGTGTTTCTTTAAATATAAATGGAATGTAGTTAACTGCATAATTTATGTTGCATATATTCAGTATAGTAACTGAATGTATGCAAATTTATCTTAATCAACAGAAAAACATTCTTTATAGTTATGATATGTATATAATACAGATGCAGAAGTGTTTTCACACAAATTAGTGACATGACAACATGAATTGATTCAAGTTGAATTTCAGTCTCAAGTTATGTTTTCAGACAACTGCATAACAGTACTAGATTTCAGTTTATGCTTTTAGCTGTGTTCAAGATACATTAGTTTAGTTAGTTTCTAGAATTTAACATTTATACACATCTGTTTGAGATATTCAGTACTTTACAGACATGTTCTGCTTTGTTTTGCAGAATTACATCACAGCTTACATTATTCAGTTATTAGTTATAAGGGTAAAGTGACATAATTATCTGCAATAGGCTTATCAAGGTAAATATTTACTGCTGTCCACATGAAATGATTTGGCGAAGTTTCACACCGGATGCCCTTCCCAGCACCAAGAATCAAATGGTGTAAATTGAAAAAGGGTAATTGTGAGGTGGAGTTCAGGGAAGAGTTAAGACAGGCACAGGGTGGCAGTGAAGAGTTACCAAATAGCTGGGTAACTACAGCAGAGCTAGTAAGGGAGATGGCTAGAAATGTGCTTGGTATGACATCTGGACAGGGGAAGGACGACAAGGAGACATGATGGTGGAAGAATGAGGAAGTACAGGAGAGTATACAGAGAAAGAGGTTGGCAAAGAAGAAGTGGGATTGTCAGAGAGATGAAGAAAGTAGACAGGAGTATAAGGAGATGAGGTGCATGGCAAAGGAAGAGGTGGCGAAGGCTAAGGATAAGGCATTTGAAGAGTTGCATGAAAGGTTGGACAATAAGGAGGGAGAAAAGGACCTGTACCGATTGGCAAGACAGAGGGACTCAGCAAGTAAAGATGTGCAGCAGGTAAAGGTGATAAAGGATAATGAGGGAAACATACTCACAAGCAAGGAGAGTGTGTTGAGCAGATGGTAAGAGTACTTTGAGGGGTTGATGAATGAAGAGAATGAGAGGGAGAGAAGGTTGGATGATGTGGGGATAGTGAATCATGGAGTGCAATGGATTAGCAAGGAGGAAGAAAGGATAGCTATGAAGAGGATGAAGAACGGAAAGGCTGTTGGTCCCGATGACATACCGGTGGAAGCATGGAGGTGTTTAGGTGAAATGGCAGTGGAGGTTTTAACTAGATTGTTTAATGAAATCATGGAAAGTGAGAGGATGCCTGAGGAATGGAGAAAGTGTTTTGGTACCGATTTTTAAGAATAAGGGTGATGTGCAGAGCTGCAGTAACTACAGAGGGATTAAACTGATCAGTCACAGCATGAAGTTATGGGAAAGAGTAGTGGAAGCTAGGTTAAGAAGTGAGGTGATGATTAGTGATCAGCAGTATGGTTTCATGCCAGCAAGGAGTACTACAGATGTGATGTCTACTCTGAGAGTGTTGATGGAGAAGTACAGAGAAGGTCAGGAGGAGTTGCATTGTGTCTTTGTGGATTTAGAGAAAGCATATGACAGGGTGCCTAGAGAGGAGTTGTGGTATTGTATGAGGAAGTCGGGAGTGTCAGAGAAGTATGTAAGAGTGGTGCAGGTTATGTACGAGGGTAGTGTGACAGCGGTGAGGTCTGCGGTGGGAGTGACAGATGCGTTTAAGGTGGAGGTGGGATTACATCAAGGATCAGCTCTGAGCCCTGTTACCTGCAATGGTGATGGACAGGTTGACAGACGAGATCAGACAGGAGTCCCCATGTACTATGATGTTTGCAGATGACATTGTGATCTGTAGTGAGAGTAGGGATCAGGTGGAGGAGACCCTGGAGAGGTGGAGATATGCTCTAGAGAGAAGAGGAATGAAGCTCAGCAGGACTAAGACAGAATATATGTGTGTGAATGGGAGGGAGGATAGAGGAATGGTGAGGATGCAAGGAGTAGAGGTGGCGATGGGGAATGAGTTTAAGTACTTGGGATCAACAGTTCAGTGTAATGGTGAGTGTGGAAGAGAAGTGATGAAGAGAGTACAGGCAGGATGGAGTGGGTGGAGAAGAGTGTCAGGAGTGATTTGTGACAGACGAGTACCAGTAAGAGGGAAAGGGAAGGTCTACAAGAGGGTAGTGAGACCAGATATCAGTGTAGGTCAAAGCTTAGAAGCTGTGCTCATTGCTGGTAACTGAACAGAATCTGTCTACTCACTCAACTTCCAACTGCTTATTAGATGATGTGATGCCTACCAAACTGATTACACTCCTTCACTGCATGGCAACTCACAAACAAAAGCACTAAATGAACTCAGAACAGGATTACAGTAGCACAGCTAGGGTGGGGTGAAGGGGGAAGCCACCGCAAGTGCAAAATGTTAGGGAGTGTGATTGAGTACTGCAGTTCCAACATTTTTTTCAGTACTAACATTTCAGTGGCAGAGTTAGGGATGCAGATCTGTCTGTAGTAAGCTGATTGTCACAAATGTGGTAAGTGGATTTCTACATTAAAAACAGTTGCTCTTTATTTGAAGAGCTGAGGGGCTGGGACCATCACCAGGCATTAGATAAGCCAGCTATGGTTTGCCAAATTATATGCCATCTTATTAGCCTTAACCCATGACTGCTGCATCAGCCAGCTTAATATAGCTTGCCAATTTCCCAAACTTTCTTTTCTAATTTTTCTAAGGACTCTTTTGGACCTGGGCTAATGCCTGAAACACACAAAAACTGTAAATAACATAAACTATCAGCAAGAATATTTAATACATGTAGGACATTGTGGAAAAGAATAAATTAATCTCAAGAGAATACAAAACCAATTTCTTAAAAAAAAAAAAAACAAACATCTGAACCATAAATGATTTTGCTGTTCATTTCATTAAAACTTGTGTGACCACTTCATTATCTGAATGAAAACACCTTCTTATTCCTCATCTTAATATACCATGCCACCAATGCCACCCAAATCTGTGCCAAGTCCAAAAACATTATACTACTCCTTAACTTCTAGGACCAGTCCTGCAGCCAATCTGTTGCAAACCACTTACCCATGAAGTAAGTACCCATCCAAACACTTACTGCAGCACCCATATATAACTGCAACTCATATAAAAATCTACTCCTGCTGCCAAATGTTCACCCCCATTAAAGTGCACCAAAAACTAATTCCAAACCTTTGACTTTGCTACACACTCTGATACAATGATGACTTTTGTTACCTCCTTCAATCAGATTTGTCAACAATCTATTGAAAATCCTACCTCTGTCAAAATCCTGAAAAGTAAAATTGAGTAACTCAAGCAAACTTTTCACATTCTTGACCCTAACTTTTCTTTTTACCCAGCAGACTTTCAATCTTAGATCTTGGTTTAAAAATTTGCTTTCCAGTAAAATAAATAACCCAGTGGATACATGAATATCTAAATCTAAAAACATCAACACCTTAGCCAGACCTTCTTGTTAGTCCTTTGCTTAAGGCATTCCCAGTTCTCAACACATCTCAATAAAAAAGCATTGCACCACTTTTTGAACTTCTTCCCACCATTCAACAATCAACAAAAAGTCATTCAACTAATGCACTTCCTTTGTACCACTCTCCACTTGTTCGTTATCCATTGTAATGCTGAACTAAACTTCTCAAACATTCTACAGAGTACCATCCCATAGAGATGACTTTACCATTGTAAAACCTACTGCCCAAAGCCATCTCCAATATGGGTGTCTTCTTCTCAAGTAGATAAGGACAATCTGAGACAAATAGGGATCAACAAACCTATGTATTATTCTTACATAATCTGATGATGTGTACTGTACTTGTCTTTTAATCCTATCTGTATGATCATTCCCTGAAAAGAACTCTAGGGACATCAGGTGATGTATGAGCTGATATTCACCCAGCCTTTTCTTTGGCACCAGGTCCAATGCCGACACTCAAAACTCACAAAAAGGGGGTAGGCTTAAAGGACCTAATATCATCCCTGTCTTCACCTCTTTATCCAGCCAAATCAAGCCTGCAATACATCCTATTTGCCCTTGACAAATTGCAGGCTATTACAATCCCAGGGACTTCCTTTCACTGCTGACTTAATAGAAACCCCCTCAGGCAAAACTTCCTCTCAACATCATCATAAACAACCCAATTTTTCCCATTTCTATGTGGGGTAGAAGTCATGTCATCTGTCTCTCCCTCTCTTTCTCTCTCTATTCAGTGCAACTCTCCTACCTTCTTGGACAGTCATGCCTGACTGTCGTAGGTCTTCTCTCACACAATCCATCCACCTCTTTGCTGGCTCCCCTATTTCCTGTTTCCTTCTTCCAGTCTGTCCCAGATCTTCAACAGATTGTCTTCTGCTTTTCTTTGCATCTTCATACCACAATAATCTGTTCTCTTTGACCTTTTCTACAATTGCATCACTTTGGTTTCTGTGCTATGTCCTCATTTCTTCATCTGTCTCACAGTGTGCATCCAACCACCCATCACAGGGACTTCATCTCCATCACCTCTAGCATCCTTCCTCAACTGCTCTGCCTTTACTGTCCAGGTTTCTGTACCATACACTAGTACAGGTTGCACTGTTATTGTATACACCGTACTTTTCAGATTCCTTGGCATTCTTCTGTCATATACTACACCTGACACACTGTACCAGTTGGCTGTATTTCCTCTGACTCTAGCTTTCACTTCCTCATTCAGGCTTCCCTTCTTCACAAGCACCACTCCCAGAAGCTTGAAGTTGTTAAACTGTTCCACTAATTTCCCTGCTATCTCAGTTCTCATTTTCGTATGATTTCCCTCAGTTGCTGCTATTACAGCTGCCTTATCTGTACTTTGTTTCATTCCGTGTACATTCAGTTGTGCATTCCACTCCCCTGTTTTTTGCTGAAATTCCTGCTCAGAGTCTCCCTGTAATGCCACTTCATCTGCATTTAGCAACTTTGTTGATCTTTCCCTTCTGACTTAAATGCTAATGTAGTTCATCACCAGTATGAATAGCAATGGCCTCAGACTGAACCCTGCTGCACACCCACTCCTACTGGGAGCCCCTATGTGAAACCAAACATTATTTGTACTTGAGTCATTGAGTCTTTATGCATAGCTTGTACTAATTCTACCAATGTTTCTGAGATGTCAGACCACTGCAGGGCTGCCAAAATCATCTTTCCTGGGACCTTGTCATATGCTTTCTCCAAATCTGGGAATGTCCAGTTGGACTCTTTCCTCACCTCTAGCATCTTCCCAACCATCTGTCTCACTGCAAACACTGGGTCAGTTTTGCTGCATTCTGACCTGAAGCCAAATGTCTCTCCTCCTATCTTACTTTCTGCTACTCTACATATTCATTTATCAGTCACCCTCTCCAGCACTTTCATGCAATATGATAGGAGATTGATACTTCTGTACTGTTCACAGCTGTGAATGTCTCCTTTGTTCTTGAACATTGGTACTAGCATGTTAATTCTCCAGTCATCTAAGATAAGCCTTTCTCTCCACCCTGTTATGAGTACCCTCAGGAGCCATTTCTTGCCTATCTCACCCAGCATTTTTTACATATCTGCTCTGACCTCATGTGAGCCTGCTGCTTTCCCTGACTTCATTTTGCTGTTCTTACTTCTTCTATGGTGGGCCTCTCCTCTTCTCTCATTATAGGCTGGGTCTGACAGTCTTTTGTCTCCTCTTCTCTCATTGTAGGCTGGGTCTGACACAGTATGTCTTTTGGTTGGTTTTCTTCATTCAGAAGCTGCTGGAAGTATTAATTCCATTTGCCTTTGATGTTCTGTGGACTGGTAAGCAGGTTGTTGTTGGCATCCCATATGAAGGATGTCTGACTATATTCTTTATCTTTCTGTCTTTGCCTTGCAACCTGATATAGTTTTTTTTGTGCCATCTACTAACTCACATTCAAGAAGCTGATAGAGTATCTCTGATGCCCTATTGTTTGTTATTGCAGCTCCTTTCTTAGCTTCTTTGTTAGCCAACTAGTACTCCTTCCTAGCCTGGTCTATCTTTCCTATTTTCTCACTTTTTCCAGTGTTCCTTTGTTCTTTTGATGACTTCCTGAACTTCTGCATTTCACATTCCTTATGTACCTTATTTCCATACCTGACTGCATATCTGTTCTGTAGTCCTCACACATGCTGTTCTGAGGTGCTGACATTCTCCTTCAGCTCCACCTATCTCCTCTTATTCTTGAGATGATAGAACCTCAATTATACAATGACCCCCCTATTAAATATTCAAAAACGTGCATGCTGATTGGTCAGCATGCATATTGTAAATCAGAGTTATAGTAATGGAAAAAGGTCTGGTCGCCCAGACTTTTTCCATTACTATAACTCTTTTTCACTGTTTCATGTTAACGAGTTTAACATAGCCAAAAGCAACGGAGATTCTACTGCTTTTTTAAACTATCTCATGTTAAACCCATTTAACATAGCAAAACAGTTTGTAAAAGCAACAGAGATCTTGCTTTCTCCGTTGCTTTTGCCCACAGTTCTGATGTACTGCGTAGGTGTGCAGCACATCAGAACTGCCACAGAATACCAGACAGCTGCGGAAGGGCAGCAAGGAGGCATTATACAATGCCATTATTTAAGAAAAGTAATTATTTTTTCTTAAATAATGTTGTTAATATAATAACCACTTCTGGTAATGCTGGATTTTTGTTTGGCCACTTGGGCTTCGCCCTCATGACCAAACCACGCCAACCATGGGTAAATCCAGCATTACCCACACCCAGGCGTGGGTTATTGCTATATTAATTTCTAGAGCTGTTGTGCTTTCTCTTCAGTCAACTTCCAGGTCTTTAGCCTGCTCTCTGTTGAGCTTAGAACCCTCACTTACCACAGGATGCAGCTGATTCTGGCCACCAGTCGTTTATGCTGTGTGCCAACTGTTTCACTGGGGATGACATTGCAATTGCTGATTCCTTCCTTACTAGAAGGAAGTCTAAACGTGATGCATGTTGGGCCCTCTTGTATGGGATCTTCTGACCATCTTTCTTTCTACACCATGTTTTGGCTACTGTCAAGCCATTTGCCAGAAAGAAGTCTGGAATGGCCTCTCCTTTATTCCTTTACACCCATGTGAACCCAGGCAGTCCTCGTATCCTGTTCTGTCTGTCCTGATATGTGCACTCAAGTCACCCATTATTAACATCAATTCACATTGTCCTGCTTTATCAAGCAGGTCCTGCAACTGCTGTCTGAATGCACTCTATTCCTCAATATCACAACCTTGCTGCGGGGCATAGGCAGAATTTATGAGCACTGCCCTTTCATTAGGCTGGAGTCTGATTGCCATGAATCTGTCACTGATTCTGATGACATTATTCATTACCTTCTGGAGCCTCTTCCTCACCACAATTCCTACAGCATTTCTAGCCTGTCCTCCTCCTGAGTGGTAGAGTCTGGATTCAAAGCCAAGTGGCTTTGCTGCACTGTCTTTCCATCTTATCTGCTGGATACATAGGATGTCCAGCATTCTCCTTACCATCATGTCATCTACTTCCAAGTTCCAGCCTGTAAGTGAACCTACAATGAGTTTAGTGAGTCATAATTCATATTTGACAGGTTGATTGTTTTACATCCACACAACAAGCTCAGCAGAACTACCTCACTTAACACAAGCTGGGCAACTGGACACTGGCCAGGCAGTAGCTAATTCAACCGAGGCTGATGGTCTTTATGGTGGGCACACACTGGCCAATAGGGGTACATACACCTCTCTCACTATTAGAATGGGTCACTGGCATAGGTTGGCATAGGCCAAGCCCTCAACCCACTTATCATCAGCAAATATCCATGCCCTTTTGGCAATATTAATTAACATGACCGAATCACCTAGAGCCATATTTTACACTGTTGAGTGGCTACCTTTGCCAGGGCACTCAGAGTTTGATCTTAATTTTCCTTTCTTGAGGATACTGTGCACCACAGTAGATGCCAAAAATGTTTGATTCATGGAACAGTTCCCCAGTTGGGTACCATATAGTGTCTGTGCTGCTGTCCACAGCTCCACTCAAAAAACTCATATTAATACCTGAGTTGTTTCTTTATTAGGATAATGCTGCAGCTTAATAATCAGACTATCAATTCTAATAGGGGAGTGTAAAGGTCAGTCTCCCAGCCTTTCTTCACCCCTTGCACCTCTAGATGTACCCCACCCTCTCAACAGCATCTCCTCTTTCTGCCATCTGCTGCTAAGGTGCTCCACTGACAAAGGCCCCTTGCTCCCTGTCCTGGCTCTGTTCATCAAGACTTAGCCCCAGATGTGCAGTCCACTACAAATTGCACATATGTAGGAAAGGGTGCAAGCCATCCAATTACATTTACCTGCAATTAAAGCCCAGCAAATCCTAGCCTTCTTCTTTTCTTACTTTTGCAAGCCTACCTACCCTATCAATCATTGTCTCTAACCATGCATCTGCATGCCTACCCTACTAATGAAGGGAGCAGTCATATGCCTTTAATGTCTCAAAATATTGATTTTACCATAACCAAACATTCTCTCCCTTTAATTGCTTAGTTTCCCATATAGTTAAGAAATAAACCAAAAGTAGGAATCCTTGCATCAGCCCCTTTTCCAAAACAACAGACATAAAATAAACAAAACTCAAAATACAATTCTGCTAAGGCCTATACCTGAATCTAACTAGCTTACTTCTCCCAAGGGCAGCCAAAGCCTCTAAAGATCCTTGGCTCCTAGAAATTCTGCCTCAGAGATCCATTGAGCCTGGGCATCATTGATCAACTCAAAATATATTTAACAACTCAGCCCTCCAATATCTTCTCCTTCACTAACATATGGATATATGGAGTGACAAACTGCCCTCCAAAAATGACTTCACTCACTGCTAAGGTAGTGCAGGACTCAAATGACATGGGTCCTCATCGTCTACTGAAAATAATCTATTTGGGACAGATTGACTCCCCACCTTGTCCATGCTCTCCCATGCCAACAACTTCCTGGTCTCTATTCTGTAACTCCATTTCATCTGACTGAACCTGCTCTGCACTTGATAACCATTAAGTCACTGCAACCTAAGCCTACCTCCCTTGTCTAATCCTAGCAGCAAACCTACCAGGTATCCATCAGCATCAGAGTCACCACCAAGCTACCCTGAACAATTACCATTAAAAATATTACCTGTAAAGGTCTGTGATTTCTGCAGTTGTGGCAGTGTTTCCCCTTCCAGCTACATCTGACCTCCCTTCCTTTGCCATTTTGGCCTCTCATTCATGACAGTATCATCAATGCCCATCACATCTGCCCATCATGAGAACCATCTGTTCCATCAAATGTTGTTGGCCGGATGCTTCCTAGAAGAAAACCTCTGCCTGTGCACAATAGCCTCCCAACTCTGGCTTAACTGGGTGACTGATAACATGCTTAAAAACAAATAACAACATTGCTACCTGGAAACCTCCCCCATACCTCTTACCCCATATCATCCCCTTAACCACTTCCTAAAACATCTCCAGCATAGCTGCTTCAACTTCTAATCCTGCCTGCTTATTTGCTTACTTTTCCCAATGATGTAGCCTTCCCTGTCTTTTTGTCTCATATATAAAGATTGAGAGATATACACATATAGATGGATACATATATACTTAAGTACCTGGTACCCACAGGTCCCCAGTCATGTACATATCCCCCTGAGTGACCCGAAGAAAGCATACCCTTTACGTGTCTTGCCCCCATCTGCTGACCTTCTTCTGTAACCTCATGGAGAGAAGAATGGCTGTTAACATCAAAGCCATATTAATTCCCTATTATATCTCTACTCTACTGCAGCAACATGCCTCCTTCAGTCTGCTAAATAACCAGCAATTACTGCATAAGCCATTCTGCCCTAACATTCCCAGTACATGGTACTGAGCCTGCTGCCCCCTCCTCACATTGTAAGTGAAAGATTTCAACCCCCATTGTTATTATCATAATCATTATTTGTTTTATGTAATTAGCAATTCATATCTGTCATAAATGGACACCAGTGAGGCTAGGTGTGCCGCCAGTATCTGCATAGCCCAGTTCTGAAGCTTGACTGCTCTTCCATTCTCCACCCATGTCAGACCACCCCTCTTTTTGCCTACACATTGAGCAGCCAGTCTGTTATCCACTGTTTTCATCCTCTCTCTCTTTTTTTTTTATTTTTATTTTTGTTAATTACACTCAAGATCTTTAAGAAAACTCATGTTTCTGGAAAGGATCGATTAGGGTGTGACTGTTGGTTCCACCTTGACATGCTAGCTTAAGTGATATCCCTTGTACACTTCCTGTGAACAAAAGTCTGTTTCCGTTTTTTTTTTTTTTTTTTTTTTTTTTTTTTACCTATGCAGTACACTGAACACCAGATCAGGATATATTTCACTTAACATATTTTTATAACATTGCCCTACTAAATTTAAATTTGCAAGCTTACTCTCCTGCAATTATATGTCTTTCCCTTTCCTTATTATAATGATGATTGATGGTGATGATGATGTTGATGATGATTATTATTATTATTATTATTATTATTAATGCCATCCTCCACACTTTACCAGAAACAAAAACAGATATTTATGAGGAACAGAACAGCTATGCACTAATTATATGAATCCTTATGAGGTATACCTCACTAGAGATAAGTTTCTGCTGGCCATTCATCTCTCTTGCAGGTAAAATGGTTCAGTGTGCACCATTTTGATGTCAGACAACTTCATCTCAGTGCCTGCCCTAAGGCTGAACAGTTTAGCACTTAATGGCCTGAATGGCATGGCAGTGTACCACATTCCTGTTCTCTCTCTCATTTTTTAAGCACCTAGAAACTGCCTGAAATGCTTGGAGACCCATGCTTAACCATCAGGTAAGAACAGAGCATGCAGGGCATTAGAACTCCATCTTCTTTCTTCTGTATATATTGAATGAGGGATTGAACATCCGCATTGTAGCTGCCTGCATGGCATAGCCATTTACTACAGGATCTTCCTGTTGTTGATATTCACAAGTTGTCCCTTGTACCTACATGTTCTGCCCAACTTCATTCCATAACTTAAATTTGTGTTTAACTGGCAGACTCACTGCCTGCGACCTGCTATCCCACCACAGTCAGCCCTTCACCCAACTATACAGAACTAAATACTGTCACACTTGAGATGTGCCATTGAGCCTTCCTAAGTACATAACTCCTAACCATCTCAAACTAAGGAGGGATCTTTACTATACATGCTTAAGCCACTAGGTATCCCTTGTTAAAATACTACCCCTCAGCCCAATAAGATCTCATGCATGCTGGGGATATTGTTTATTCTAGCTGAATGCCCACTCCAGGCCATGTTCCTCACCTCCTTTACCTTAAATACCCTCCCCACCCCAAACCTAATATTGCACCCATACATTACTTCCCCTAGGCCTAGCATCTTGCCTTCTACTTCTTCTCCTTCTCCTTTCAGCTTTTCCTGTTAGGAGTCACCACAGTGGAACAATGGTCTGCATAACAATTGGCAGTGGAGTTTTACGGTGTTGAGTTGCCAGCCTGGTGCCCATCCTTCTGCAGAAGGCGCACACAAGCACGCACTCACATCTAGGGCCAATTTAGAGTGCCCAATACACCTGCAGGATATCTTTGTGATGTGGAAGGAAACCACAGCACCCAGAGGAAACCCAACAAGACTGTAGGGAGGACATGCAGACTCCACACAGAAGGCACCCCAGTCGAGAATCAGACTGGAGAACCCCTTGTGTTGCTAACTGCTGCACCACTGTGGCATCCCCCTTGCATATCTTCATGGACAACAACAAACCTTTATTATTAAATGAACCTAACTGTAAGCTTACAGTTACACATAATATTTGCTAATGATGTTAGGGATCACTTGGTTTAATGACTGAAAGGAAAAGTTTGTTTCTCTCAAATATCACAAGGACCTGAGTGAGAACAGGGTGATTTCACTGCATTTTATACATTATCCTAGCATATCCCACAGCACTGTGGTTCTCTCCATAGCTGACACTGTCAGTGGCATTTGCAACATTATTTTCATGATTACAGTTACTACCTACCTGCACACAGCATTTTGTGTCCTAACCTATTTTTCTGTTCCCTGTCATATTCCTTGCAGTACTAAACCCCCTCCTACATTTACTTGTACTTGTAGCTACCCTTCAGTACTAGTGGTTACTGCCTCTGTTGACAGCAGCATTTTATGTGTGCCTAATGTCTGTTTTTCAAGGGCAGCTGCTGTGAACTCCTTAACTTTCTAGCCGCAGACTTCCACAGTTGTTCTTGTTTTGCTTATCTTAGATCCAAAGGTTTATACGAGGCTAATGACCACTAAGATTTTTACAAGCCTAACCATGCAAACTTGACACTTTTTTTCAACAAGTTCCTTGAATGCCTGTATGGTGGAATATGTTACAAAAGAGGTAGCTAAGGCAAACATTAAGTACTTGGATCCAGCATTTCTGGTGCTTTTTGTTTTGTGGATATGGAAGAGATCCACCAGAGCTGTATCTAAGGATGCCTTATATACTAGGTATAGATCACCTGTCAGTAACCTGCAGGAGACTAAGTACAGAAATAGGGCCTTAAGGTGATCTGTGTAGGACAGGGTATTCATACCCTGGATTCTCCAGGTGAGGAACCTTTGTGAGCATTCCAGCTGTTGCAAAGTGCCTGGTTAAGTACATGCCAAAAGGGTCATTGTACTCAATCATGCCCGAGATGCACTATTTTATGTGTATTTAGTCATTGTACTATCATTGTCATCATGTTTATTACCAGTTTAAAATCAACCTGTACTCTTTTAATGGACAGCTTTCACAGGATACATTAAACTATGCACAGCTGAGTCTCATTTTTTACTTTCGTATTATTGTGTCTGCCTCAGTACAGTTCCTGAGTTGCTACTAATTGTGACTGTTGCAGCTTGCTAAAATGTAATACCACACATGAAGTGCTGAAGTACTTAGGTCCAGACTATTCATTTCCATACCAGAATTTGGAAATAGGACTGCATGTGCCAAATGCTCTTCCTATCATTTCACACATGGGTGACTCTGCCCTCTTTGTCCCACCCTAACTATGCTTCTGTGTGCATGCATTCTACTAATGGTCTTTATTTGTTAAACTCTCTAGATGTGAAATTCATGCACTGCCTTTCTTTTTCAATTTTCTTGGTGTGAGATTTATACATTGCTGATAATTCCCCACTATGGGCTTTGATATACATTTTGCAACAAAGTGCATTTCTTTGAAAAGACCATTTCATTCCTGCATAATGAAAATTACACTTTACATGCAGTGTAGAAAGAGGGTGGTCAACATTTTGACTGTTTGTCACAGAGGTCTGTGGCCCACACTGGCCTCTTTTCAGGTTGAGTCATATGTCTTAATTCTGTATTCTGCTAGTGCTGAATAATTCTCACCCATGTTTCATTCTGCACATCACGTCATTGTCATATGTCCATCCCTGACCAACCACATGTGCAATACAGCTTTAAGCAAACTGCATGAAGCTACACAGCACTCACTGTATAACAGTACAGTTAGATCATAGCCCTCACCATGCCTTCTTGTACAATTTGTTATGTTTCCATCAATACCTGTAGCCTCTGTTTGATGACAGTGATGTGTGCTGTTAAGTGACCTGACAGCACCATAATAATGAGGGAGTTATCATCCAAGGATACAGTAATATCTCACGCATACCTATAAACATCCTAGTGCAAGAATAAGTCAAAATAATGTGGGGAGAAAGGGCAGAAATCAGGGACACATTTTAAATATTGCTATTATCAACTTAAAAAGTTGCAAGAATAGCAGGTTATACATTAGCACACATTTTCTGAAGGATATGAAGTCCTAAACTTAAATTTTCATTTATTAACTTCAATTCTCAATTATTTGCTAGGAAAAAATACAAGGAGTAGATCAAAAGTATGAGGCCAATATTTGGATATTCTGTAAAATTCTGGACAGTTGAGGTGTATGCCCCCACTTCTGGTATATCCATATTGTCAATGCAGACATCATAATTTATCTTACTTTGTAACTGTTTTGTACAGAGTAAATATAAAATCTCAGTGGGAGAAAAGTCTAGATGATGTGTGTGGCGCATTCCACAATTACTCAGATAAGAGCATGTCTGATATTAATTAATTTTAATTAATATAAAGTGTGTTAATAGAAGAGAACACTGATCCACTGTACCATTTTCAGGCTCAGTTTATAAGAAGTACAAAGAAAGAAAAACTGAACAACAGTCCATGACAAACATATGAATACATTATACAAAATCCTATTTAGACATGATGCAATAATTCAGCAGGTAAAGTTAGCATGCAAAGTGTACAAAGTTATTTTATCAATAATACAGGACATCTGAAGTGACTGAATATAGATGGTACAAACTATATTTATAATATGAGGGAAATTAGAGCAGAAGAAAAAAAAGTAAGTTACAGAAGACTGTAGGAATACAAGCAAAAAAAGGAAGGAGTAGCGTGCAAAAGTAGTATAAAAATGTTTTATTCCTATTAGGAAAGATTGGCCAGGCCGAACTGAATTGTATGCAGTGATTACATTTTTGGAGTAGAAGTTTGAAAGGGAGAGGCAGGGTGATTTTGTTAAATAATATCTCAAATCTTGACAGTGAAATGCATTTTAAGAGGCCTATTTGTATTGAATCTGAATTTATTGTACCACAGTGGAAATGTGTTTTAGTTCAGTGGGGACGTATTCCCAGCACTGAGTTCTCATCAGGTAGGATGCCTAACATGGAACATTGTTGCTGTCTTATACCTGCTTCTCCTTTTCTTCATATTTCTGCTGCCTTAAATCTCCTGCAGTGGGCTTGCCTCTAGCCTAAGTCTGTGCACTTAGGGTTCTTACCAATGAACATTTAATAAGTGTGTGAAATGTAACCATCAAATGCCCTTTCCTTGGCAGATCCAGTAATTCCACCCAATGTAATCTTCTCAGTTTTTCCCAAAATATTATCATTTTGCCTTTTAGTAAAGGCACAAGGTAGGTGCCAAAGCAAATATGCTGTGAAGTACAGGTGTCTTAATCATTTGTGACTAGCAATCTGTTCCTTTTTTAATTTCACCATTATATTAACATGCTTGTTTAACATGAAAAACATATCTGCACATAAAAAGTACAGTTGCCAAATAGGAACATGCTTTTAACAATGCATGGATACAATGTTGTATTTTCTATTGTCAATGTACATTGGAAGCTCAAGACACACTTAACAGGCTAGGTATTGCATTTGACTATATTAAGTATATAGCTTGCTATCCAGTGGAACATGTGGGATACTATCTAATTATGAATGAGTAATTACATATAAGAATAAAATGAAATGCTTGCAGCATGTAGGCTGCATGCATGAACGAAATACATCATTTTAGTTTGAACCTTCCTACTAAAGTAAAAGAAAATCAAAACCCTTAAAACTCAGCATTTAGAGCTCCAAGGGCCTTATTCAATGCTGTTTGAATCTCATCCAAACATTGCAAAAAGGCGCAACTAACTGTCTCAGGAGAATTTTATCTACGCAATATAAATGCTTGCAGAAATGGAAGAAAACAGTATTTTATGTATCTGAATCCAGCCAAATGCAGTTTAAAAATTCAATAAAATCCATCAGTAATGTGATAGACATTTGAGAATTACCTTTCTTAATTGTCCATGCCTGAAACCTGAGTGCTCACCGAGGAAAATGTTTAAAAATAATATGTACAAAACCCAGTTAAGAAATCAGACATTCATTGTATTTCTCATTCCTTTCAGTGTTATTTTGCTGAGTATAACCACAGTATATGACAAAAGCAGCTGCTGCTGGCAGTTTTCTGGTGCGGAAAGGAAAATGCAAGGGATGCTAACTCCAATGTGTCTGTATAGCATCAAACAACAGATTTGCATTTACATTTATATATGAAGAGACCACTAGAAGGAGTCCTAGACAGCTATGCAGTGATGCAAGTCAAGGTGATCAGATAGGGCAATTTTGCATTGCTCTGAAATAATGCACTCCATAGGAAGTGTAATTTGTATGTTGCTGAAATAAATTAAGTTGTAATTTGCATGTCTATGACTCACTTATTTGAACAACTTAAACAACTGGTCAGATGAACACACAATCATATTATATATATATATATATATATATATATATATATATATATAGAGGTTCATAGGTCTGTACAAGGCTAATGGCCCTAGAGCCTTTACAAGCTTAGCCCATAGGACTACCCTGGCATCGTGCCACCTGACCTTAGTTCCCAGTTCCTCTGTCAAGTAGATCCACTGGAGTGATCCCCGGGGTGAATTTTCTATTTCCCATCCACTCATCAAGATTTCTCTTGAAGAGGGCCAGTGAGCTGCTCTGTTTGACATGTATGGGAAGTCTATTTCTTAGCATGGGCAGTCTCTGGGTTATGAACCTGTCCCTCCAGCATGTTCTGTTGATTGTGGTAATGAGGTTGAGGTCTCTGGAGAGTGTGCTGCGGAAGGACTAGTATTTCTTTAGATGTAGCATTTCTAACAAAGCTGAGTCAGACATGGCTTTCTAAATCAAGCAGAGATTGTCTCTATGTAGCTATATGAGACAGAGAATAGCTGGAGCTTATTGAGTCTGTCCATGTAGGACAAGTGTTTAAGGCCTAGAATCCTCTTTGTGAGGTACTTTTGTGACCTCTCCTGTTGTTGCAGTTGTCTAGTGAGGTACATGCCAAATGGTCATTGTACTTGATGATTGGCCTAATGAGGGAAGAGTAGAGGGAGACAATGACCTCTTTCTTCCTGGTTGTAAAACCCTTAGTAAGAAATGAGATGTGCCACATAGAAGGACTTTGTGACCACAGTGGCAATGTGGTGGTCGAAAGAGAGGTTGCTGTCAACCTGTGTTCCCAGATCTCTTATAACACCTTCTGTGTCCAGTGGACCACCATTGATGTGGCAATTCATGGGAACTGGGTTTTTCCCAAATGGAATAATGACACATTTTTTGGCATTGAGCTTAAGGCCATGGTTCTGACACCAGTTGTTGGTCTCAGTGAGGCCTTTCTGTAGGATTTCAACATCACTTGGGGAGTTAATAATAGCTCCCAACTTGCAATCATCTGTGAACTTTGTCAGCCAGATTCCCTTCATGTTGGCCTGGACTTCAGAGATGTAGATTCCAAACAGGTGAGGACCCAGGACTGAACCCTGTGGGACTCCACTCGTGACTGGTCAGCAGTCTGACTTGAAGTCAGCTAATTTCACACTGTGGGTTCTATCTGTGAGCCAGTTTGCAACACACCTAGTGATATAGGGGTTGATGCCTAGCTTACTGAGTTTTTCTATGATTCCTGTGTGGGGAATGGTACCAAAGGCCTTAGCCAGATCAGGGTAGGCTGTATGAACCATCTTGCCTTCAACCACAGCTCTGGTGACTGACTCAAAGAAGTCAACCAAGTTGAGCAGGCATGATCTACCCTTCACAAAACCAAACTGTGGGGGATACAGAGTTTGGAGATTCCCTATATCCTTGTTTATTAGGTCCATGATGATATGTTCCATAGCTTTGCATGTTAGACTTGTTAGGCTAATGGGGTGATAGTTCCCAGGGTCTGTGGTGCTCCTCATTTGTCGAGATGGATGACTGTAGCGGTGCGCCATTCAGTAGGGACAAAGCCTGAGGTGAGGCTATGATTGAACAGGGCACACACACACACACACACACACACACACACACACACACACACACACACACACACACACACACACACACACACACACACACACACACACACACACACACACACACACACACACACACACACACACTTGTGGAACTCTGCTTTATTGGTATCCTGTGCCTTTTTATGAGCATTGTCAGTCATATGAGCAGCACTGCATCAGCCCATCAGGAAAGTCCTGCCATCTTCAAGAAGTACATTGACCTGCTGCAACAAACCCTGCCATATCTGCTCCTGGGAGGGACAACCCTCACCAGCTATAATGAGACAGTGTGTCCTTGGCACTTGCAGATGGAATATATTGACTGAAGCACTCCAGTTTTCTAGCCTTTGGCATTGTTTTCCACTTGACATGGCCAGTCTACAAAACATAAAATACACAGTGAACATCTCAGTATATGACATAACACAGAGTTATATAGCTGAATACAACCAGCTTAACCCTTCCTATTATAGTGGTATGTCTCATTTAACAGTAGAAATATTAAAGTCCAAAAACAATACTACAAGCAATATGACGTGCACAGCAACATAAATGATATAAATGGTGTACCTTTTAATTCAACAAATTTTAATCTTTTTTTTTTAATTTTGTTACTTCATCATAGCTCTTTTTGCAAACAAAACCTCTATAACTATGCTGTATATTTCATGTGGCTAACGTTAACCTAAGTAGCTAAAAACATCTATGTTTCTGTTTGCATCTCTTCCCAGTCGATTTTTGACACATATGACACTTGTTTCATTGCATGTACTATTTTGTAAAACTTGTCAATGCATATTTTTTTTTATTTTATGTAATAACTTTTTTGTCAGTGTACATATCTTTTGAATGTATTTATGGAGATTTTGCCACAGGTCTTCACTGAGAAATGCTTTTCATGAGCTTAATCGAATCATCCTAGTTAAAAATTGGTAAAAAATAAGTAAATAAATATACAAACAAACAAATAAGTAAGTAAATAAATAAATAAACATACAATAGCATTCCACAGCTTTTTGCAGTATCAGTCTAGCCATGTAATGGAAGTCACATGTACACTTGATGTATTCGGATAGCATCTGGCTGGTACATGACAAAGTATTAACACTTAATGAAGTGCATAATGAGGATATATTCAAAAATGTCACAAGCTAGTCTATACAAAAAGGAATGGAAAGTAGTTTAGTGCAAAGACTGAATGATTGTTTTCATTGAGGTTTTATACCCATTTATCAGTACAGAGTGTGTTGGGTTCATCAGCATTTAATGTTTCTATGTTTTTAATTAGCTAGCACTACAACAAACTTGCTATTGATTAGCACATTCCTTTGCTAATCAACAAACTGAACAAATGAATACTAATAATCGTGGCAATACTGACCTCAGCTTATAAACATATGATTGCAATCCATTCATTTAATAGTGCAGCTTACATGGACTCATGAAAGGGGTCACTGCAGTATGTCTGTAACGTGTGGACCAGCCAAAATATGAAACATCAATTTTTATACTGTGTGACTTTGAGTAGGTCACTTAAACAAACAGTGTTCCTAAGTCAACTGGGAAAAGATGCACTTGTGCCAGATGGGTTTATTTGATTAACCAACAAAATTAAATAAATATAAATACAACACAGAAAAAAATGGAAGATACTGGAGACAAATTACTGATAAACTACACTCAGTATTAAGAGAGGGACACCTGTCCAGTGTACAAAAGAGGTACTGATTCTGTTTCAGTGTTTATTTTTGTTTACCAATTTGTTGACTAAGTAAGCCCATTGGACATAATAGTCCTTTTACAGAGGAAACCCCATCACGGTCTCTGGTTAATTCACTTAATTAATATCACACAGTATGCAAGTTAAAGTGGAACAGCTCAAACCCTTGTGCTTGGCACAGGAAGTAGCTCATAACAGCATAGAACTTTAGTCCTTTGTATTAACTGCCAGAATATTTACACAAGGATTACAAAGAAATGATGCTTCAGCACTATTGTGTACAATTCCAGAAAGCCAATGTGTAAGATAAGCTGGCAACTGATATGATAGAGCAAACTGCGACTGTAGGTTTATTGTTGTAATGGTCTTCTAAAGACAATTCTTCTTCTTCTTCTTCTTCTTTCGGCTTTTCCCAGTTAGGGGTCACCACAGCGGACAGCTGGTCACCACATTTGATTGGCAGAGAGCTACGAGGAGTTTTTAGTTGCAGTCCGGCTACCTTCCCGCGCAGAAGGCACACTCACACCTAGGGCCAATTTAGAGTGTCCAATCCACCTGAAGCATGTCTTTGGAGGTGGGATCTTTGGGAGCGGGGCCTCTAAAGACAATGAAAAACGAAAAAAAAAAAGTTGGAAATGGTAAAAGACCAATATATAGCAACTAACACTCTTATGTGGCATATATTGTACTAGATTGATTTTGACTTAAACTACCTCATATAAGTTTATGATTTAATGCTGGCAGGTCATTGACATAGCTGAGAGCAAGTTTGGTGAATGTAGTAAAGCTGTTGTTCGATAGATGCAGTGCCCCATGACCGTTATAAAAAATGTCTTAATTTAATTTGTTTGGTGAGAACAACGATGGAACATGCAGTGTGACCTATTGAGTTGACACACACATGCTACTGGTACTGCTGTAAGCACTCATCTGTTGATATCATGCCTGATGTAACCATCATGTGTGTTGGTATGGCATGCAGATTTTCACCAGTATCTGTTACTCATTTGTAAGCATCCATCACTGCTGTGGGTATATATTGGTAAGTAGATGGGTTCTGTAAAGACTACGTGTCAGGCACACCTACTTGAGTATACATTAGTGACATTGTTGATGGATAGGCACATGGTCATCTCTTGCAGTTAAGGTGGTATTCATAGTTGAACTACACTTACATACAAATCAGCTAAGCATGAACAAACACAACAGTTGACGAAAATCTCAGCAATGTGCTAAAAAGGCCACAAGAGATTTGCCCATCTTCACAGGCAAAAATGAATAAAAATAGTGTTGTTATGTGCAGCTGTAGCCGTATGTATTGTAAAGTCACAATTTATTTTGCCTATGTGGCATCTTGCTCAAACCTATGCAGATTTCTTTGTTTTTTTTTTTTTTTTTTTTGTTTGTTTTTTTGAGAGAATCTGCATGCAGAGACAACAGTAAATTGAATCTGTTTAAAGGTTAAATTTATTTACTGCAAGGGTATTCCAATATGGACATTCTGATTGGTATTTCACAAGGTTGGAAAGGGGAAGACTAGGAAAGCTGGAAATGGGAGTTACGATAAGGGGAACATACAATGGAGACATTAAGAAGGCTGTGCTGGAGCAGTTGGGAGAGGAGGGACACTATGTTTTTGTGAGAGATAGATATTTATTAAGAGGGAAGTGGGAGAATTAATAAGGGAAAAGGGTGTAGGATACAGAAAGTTAGGGAAGAGCTAAGGAATTGATGAAACATAAAAGACAAACAATGCAGACTGGAACACTATGGTAGGCTGATGGTGGGGGGAAAAGACACAACGATGGCAGACAGACACAAAAAGGTGAAGAGGTGTAATTTGCAGGTAGCCCTTCCCAGTCCAGAGAACTTCAATTACCCCCCTCCCCCACAATCTGCCTTGAGAGGAGGACCACGGTGGTGTGAGGGTGGAGGCCTACGTTGGCTTGATGGTCAGAGCTGACTGGATCAGTGAGTCTTGTACTCCCTGAAAAAGGTGTTGAATGGGTCAGTCATCTTCCCACTGCCCATACTGCTACTGCTGCTTCAACCAGGCCCTGAAGCTTGTGGAGAACAAGGCTTACCAGGCTGCTGCACACCAGCGAGCCAACAGGGCTGAAGCCACTACCCTCAACCTGTGAAGATGTCTCCTGGTAGGCAGGGGAGGTGGTGAGCAGTCACTTACTGGGAGGCATGCAGCTAAGATAGCCATGGGATCTCTGGATTTGTGGAAAAGGTAACATAAAAGGGAGGGGAAAATGGAAGGAGTGGGTAATACAGAAAGAAACAAAGACAAGAGTGACTCATACTTGTTTTGAAAAAGCTGTAACCTATCTAATGAAATTAAATTAAATGTTTATTTATTTATTCAGAAACTGAGATCCATTACTTTTTTACTGTCCTCTTAGTACTGACACTTAAGAATATATTTATTTAATGTTTCATAGTTTCATAGTATAGTACTAGGCTATCTGCCCTGGGGCATTTGTAAGCCTAGCCATAGTGATGTGGCTTTTGCCACCCCATGAAATGGTACAAAAATTGTACAGAATAAATTTAGAATACTGTGCCTCTGTCTAGTAGTGACACAGTGAAGGTCCCCTTATATAATAGAATTAGTTTACTGTGCCCCTGTCTAGTAGTGACACAGATGACCCCTGGGTTAACTTACGATCGCCCATCCACTCATCAAGATTTCTCTTGAAAAGAGTCAATGAGGGCTCTGCCTAATCTGAACTGGGATCCTGTTCCAAAGCATGGGAAGCCTCTAGGTTATGAATCTATCCCTCTAGCATGTCCTATTCATACTTGTGCCGCAGGTTTAAGTCTTTAGCTCTCGTGGTCCTGATGGATTTAGATTTATTGAGGTGAAGCATGTCCATCAGATCCTGATTGGACATGGCCTTGTCACGCCAGGCAGAGATCACCTCTGAGCAGGCGGTATGCTACTGAATAGAGCTGAAGTTTCTTTAGTCTGGCAGAATAAGACATATGTTGGAGACCCTTGATCCTCTTGGTGAGGTAACTTTGTGGTCGCACCACCTGTTGCAAATGTCGGGTGAGGTACATACCAAATGGGGCATTGTACTCAATCATGGGTCTGATGAGGGAGGAATATAGGGTACAATGACATCCTTGGATCTGGATGTGAATCCTTCATGATGAGGTGTGCAAGGTAGAATGTTTTTCTAACCACTTTGGCAATGTGGGTGTCAAATGAGAGGTCACTGTCGACTTGAGTCCCTAGGTCTCTGATTACTTTTTCCGTACTCAGTGGGTTGCTGTCTATGTGATAATTTGTGGGTACTTTGTTTTTCCCAAAGGATGACACCACTTGTGACTGGCTTTGAGTCTGACATTGCTCCAGCGATTTTAACTTTTTATGGGTTCTGTCCTTTAGCCAGTTTGCAACCCATCTAGTGACATAAGGGTTTACTTTTAAGCTGTTGAGCTTATCTATGATGCCTGAGTGGGGTATTGTGTCGAAGGCCTTAGCCAAGTCCAGGTATGCTGTATGGACTGCTTTGTCCTCATCAATGGCTCTATTGACTGTTTTGTAAAAGTCAACCAGGTTTAAAAGGCAGGATCTGCCCTTTACAAAGCCGAACTGGGTGGGGTCAAGTGTCTGTAGGTCCCCTATGTCTCTGTTTATGAGTTCCATAATGATTCTTTCCATAGCTTTGCAGACCAGGTTGGTTAAGCTTTATGGGGCGTAGTTTCAGGGTCTGTAGAGGCACCCCCTTGTGGAGTGGGACCACTGTTGCTGTATGCCAGTGTTCAGGTACATATCCCTAAGTAAGGCTAAGGTTAAATAGCATTTTATGTGTGGGTTTAGCTCCTCTTGGAGTTCACGTAACACGCAACCCGATACCATCAGGTCCCATTGATGCTGTGTTTTTGCTTTGTTTAGGCGGTTCTCACTTGGACATCTGAGATGACAGGAGATTACATTCAGCCGGGATAAGTATTACTTCTTTTGGGGGTGAAGGAGGGGAGAAATTTGCACTGAACCTGTCAGCCAGAATGTTGGCAATATCTGTGGGTTCAGTGTATTTTATGTTGTTGTGAACCAACTCTGAGCATATCTGAGGGTTTCCACCCAGGTTTCTAACATAGCTGAAGAAGGCTTTGTGGTTATCTTTAGTGTCCTTAGCGATTTTTCTTCTTAAGTGATGTATTAGAACTTTACTACTTTATGTATTTCTGCAATAACAAAAAGTGACAATACAAATGTCACTATCAATGCATGTTTTACTGACTTTATATATATATATATATATATATATATATATATATATATACACACACACACACACACACACACACACACACACACACACACACACACACACACACACACACACACACACAACACACACACACACACACACACACACACACACACACGTGTGTGTGTGTCTCTTCACTTACCAAACGGACAGAATAGTAGATAAAAAAATATTGATATTCTAGATCAAATCTAAAAAGATTGAATAGGGGAAATGAGAGTTAAAACATAATATTTTTGAGGGGGATCCATACATCCCACACACTCTGCATATTATATATACCAACTCTGACATCATACAAAAGTGAGTAAGGCCAAATTTCCAAACCACACAGTGCTATAATCCTGCATGAAAAGCAGGCAAAAGGTTGAAAAAGAAGCCTACGTTGGCACTCATTTTATGTTCTTTCTCTTACTTTACTCTGAACATGATGCATCTATTAGTGTACAAAATTTTTATTGCAAAAATGAATTGACTGAGGTATGCTTGCTGGATTTGTGCATTCATATGCTAAGCGCAGCTCACCAACAGAAGATGAATGCACTTACACCTATAAAAAACAATACCCATGTGTATAGCAGTATGATTCATAAAGCATAGTATGGCTGAGCCTCATTTGCATAAGAATTTTATAATCAAGCTTCAACTTACACCAACTAGTCTCAGTTTGCCATTTTAGGCTCCGATGAGCTAGTTGCTTCTGTCACAGCCTGAAAAAAAAAACAATTTGGAATATCTGAAATTATTGCATAAGTCAGTAATCAATGTAATCTGTTGAGCAGTCAGCTTATATTTACTGTTAAGTTATTATAGTTTATAGAATTGTCATTGTTTAGGAATGACTTGGTTGGGAATACATAAGGTGCAATTTTCAGTGTTAATATTTGTCAATGGCCTTAGTGCTACTCATGTCATATTAACTGAGAAAAGATAGTTTAATGGTAAATGGCAGGTGATCTGAACTAAAAAAAAATATATAGAATGACATCTCCTTACCCTTCATTTGTATATGACTTTCTCAGACTACATCACAATGCTGCACCTAAATGCAACTTGTGATACTGAAATGCAGCTCAGCTGCAGTTAGGCATAGATAGTGCAACTCCCTGCTATGTAAAAGTGCAATGACTATGAATACTACCCTTAAACATCTTAGTTAAAGTAGCTATGCACGCATGTGTCAGGTTGGATGTGTACATCTTACAGAGATTTACCTATAACTTACTTTCATTGCAGCACATTAGAAGAAGTTGTGAAACAGCAGATTATACCTACACAGAGAGAGAAATGGCTTTCTAATCAACATGGTGATACTTGCCATTCAGTTCAAATCTGCCATTACTGCTAGCGTTTGCAGAAAAGCTGCATTGTCCTGTTTTCCCTGAGTCTCACCACTGCAGAGGTGGCAATACCATTGTGTACCAGGTGATATGCCGTAC
Organism: Protopterus annectens; assembly: GCF_019279795.1. Lineage (NCBI taxonomy): Eukaryota > Metazoa > Chordata > Ceratodontiformes > Protopteridae > Protopterus > Protopterus annectens. Next base: position 171,018,311 of record NC_056729.1, on the reverse strand, counting down.
GAGATGAATCAGAATGAGGTCATTCCACAATTGTTCTGAACCACAGCTATGATGGAAGACCACACAGTCAAGTTGCAGTATGAGGATAGAGGGGAAACAAATCAATCAGCATGGCTACTGAAAATGGAGTTCCTTAAGGAACACTTTGGAGATGAGTACCTAGATGATATTCCAGCAGCCAGTCATCTCTCAAAGATATGTTTTATTTTCCTTTTAAACTTAAGATTGGTTATGGTTTATGTTATTTCTTAATAAAGTATTTTTAATTATAGAAATGTGTCTATTAGGACTGAATGTATACATGTATTGTGATGCACAGCATATAACTGGGGAAATGGACAAACATTATTTATGACACATGCATATCTATCCTTAATAGCCTACCTTTACTTTACACAAGTCTGGAATATCTGTATAGCACACATTTTAGCCAGTGGCTCTGTACACCATAATCATATATGGTTGTCATTCAGAATGTTGACACCAGAAGGACACTATCGGAATGTTAACAGTTCAGAATGTGGGCAGAGTTAAGTGGGTTGGTATTAGGGCTAGGGTTGAGTTTGTGCATTAATTAATGCCACTAAATAATTGCACACATTCTAGTTTCAGACATCATATCCAGAAGAAAATGCATGTTAATGCAAAACCAAATTTCCAGCAACTTCCTAAGTTTATGAAAGCAACACTGAAATCCATTCAGTAATTTTGCACATTTTCCCTCTCTATGTTTGGTATTGTTTGGGATCCATGTGCTAAAAGGTTGAATGGTATGCTATGGAGTATTCCTGACACAGCAGCAGTTTGCTTACCTGACAGTAACACTGAAAAAAATCATCATTTGGCAAACATGGTGGATATTCCCCAGGCATAATTGAGTTCTGAACAGCGTATACCACGTGGATCATTTGGCTGAATTCTATGGGGCATACACTTTTTATAGAGGGATGTTACATGCTAACAGAAGTTGGACATAACATATAAAGGTTCAGCCCTGGGGTTATTCTCCTCCATCAGTTCCAACAACATGGTCCACATCATAATATAGGCATGCAGTGTCTCTTCATGCATCAGCATGTTCACTAAATGGAAGCACTTAGAGCAGCTGTTTGTCTTCAGTATACTACATATGGTATATAAATGACACATGAAATGCCCCTTTGTCACAAATGTGTCATCTACCATCCACTGTGCAGATTGACTCAGACTGGACATGTTGACCACTGTGGTGAGTAACAGTGCATCCACACTTGACTCTCTGTCCTAGCTATATTTCTTAATGAAGAAAACATCTTTCAAGTAGTCACTTTTCTGGACCAGTATCATGCAAATTATCCACTGCGGTGGTGGTGCTACGGTAGCGTTGTCGCCTTACAGTTAGACGTTGCCCATTCGATTCTCAGTTAGAGCATCTTCTGTGTGGCGACATGTGTGAATGGGTGTTCCCTCGTTGAAGGTTGTGCGTTAGGCCCAGTAAGCCAGCACGTAAAAATTCTACTGCCAATCATTAAGCGGACTGGAGTTCCTCTGTGGTGACCCTAACCGAAAAGCTGAAAGACACAATCATGCAAAGTATCCACTTTCTCCTGCTGATGTGCTAGGGCATCCATGCCCAAACAATGGAGTCTTCATCCAAGTCCTGATCTAGACAGCAGGCTGTGCATTAATTCACTTCCATTATGTCACATTCCTCTTTTATAACCCAGCACAGTGGCTCTCCACTTCCTGTAGCCATTATATATGCAGCTTTTCTGACAATGCATACATTTCCACCTCGACAGTATCTGTGTAGCAGCTCCTCTCCATCTTCTGTGCATACTGTCCCAGTCCTTTCATGACAATTTTGTTTACACTTGTATTTGCAAGTGTAATAATTTCTCATCTTCACCACCTTTTCCAGTACATACGAAGATGTCTGTATGTGTAACAGTTTCTTGCTCAAGTGACTCTGTCATACCTCTCAATGATAAAGATTTTTACAGAATGTCCAGATCATTCACTCATATTTTTGGCTTGTTCTTTATAAAATTTTGGTTTATTGGCAAATTATTGGCAAATCGTTGATGACTGAAGCCAGAAAATAATAACAGACATTTAAATTTCAATCTTCCTACCCTTCAGAAGATTCACACTAATGTAAAAACTGTTATTCTCTCAACTTTATAGGTTTCAACAAACAAAACTGTCAGGACACACCACGAGAACACTGAAGTCTTCAAAAAGTAATAATCCTTTATTCCAATCGAACAAACACAGAATAAGCTTTCACATGCCTTGCATGCTTCTTCAGATATAATTTAAAATGCATACCTCATCCCTTTTATACAAGCTTCCTTGCCAATCAGTTGTTCTCAATAATACAATTAATCAATTGTGACGTTCCTCCATTAATTTAAATAAAGTGCTTCACAATTCTTAAAGCTATACATATATTCAGCTTTTTGTGTAACATTTAGTTAGATGCAAAAAGTGCAAAAACATAAGAATAAAATACGTTGAAAAAGGTGAATTAATATGTACACAGCTTAAAATCCCAGCATATATTTTTCTCTCTTTTTCTCGTACTAAAGCAGCCGTAACCTCTGTGAGCATGAATGCGCGAGCTATAAACAACTCAGGCTCCTAATTCATGAAATCAACAATATCCACAACATTTTTTTGTTTTGTTATCTGATAAAAAAGAACCTGTGGTTAAAAACTTGCGTTCTACTCATTGTAGGGTAGATCAAAGTAAACGAAATTATGTTCATAGCTAGGTCTATTAAATGCATTCTTAATGAAAGTCATCCTACATCATATGCATCGGACCACTGTCCGGTTTAAAAAAGAGGACACAGTGAACAATGTTCAATTAGGCATTATAAGCTGTAGAAAACAACAAATACTTCTGAATAATAAAACTCAATGGTCGCACATCACATTCTCTAGACACAAGTCTGATTGGTGTATGGATTTAACTCCTGTATAAATTCTATATAAGTTAAAGTGAATCACCCTCTGAAGTCAGAGACTACAGCAATAGACTTTATCTGACTCCATACCTTTTTCCCGTTTTAGTGTCTACTCAAAGGAGTTTTGTGAATATATAACATCCATCATGAATATCTGTATAAGGGATGTATAACTCTCTAAAAATTAATATTAAGAGTTAAGAAATTAAAAGTTTAATATTAAATTGATGGTTAAAAAATTGATGGTTAAAAATTTTTATAACAATATTATAATAATGTTTAATAACAATGTGAATTAATTAATTAATATATATGAAATGACAATTAATAATCAATTCATCAAGCACATTTCATCTTTCACAAATACCTATCTTCTTTTAATTAATAAATTTGAGATATTCTGTGACATTGGTCTAATGGGGTGAAGTTTGCACTAAACCTGTCTGTCAGAATGTTGGCAATATTAGTCAGTTCAGTGTATTTTGTGCCATTCTGGACTAACTCAGAGCCGATCTGAGAATTTCCACTTAGGTTCTTGACAAGGCTAAAGAATGCTTTGTGGTTATCTCTGGAGCCCCTGGCTATTTTTCTTTTGAAGCTAGCATTGGATGATTTTATGAGGGATTGTAGTTTCTTGCTGATACTGATCAGGGATGTCTTTCCTTCTTGGGATTTTACTCTTTGCTGTACTAGTTTCCTCCTTCTATTGTATAGCTTGTTTATGGTCCACCTGACTGGTTTCCTTTTTTGGAGGAGTGAGTCTTAGTTTTGCTTGGGACAGCATGATCCATACATTCTTGCAGGTGCTCATAGAGTGCCTTTTGTAAGGATTCAGCAGCTTGGGACAGTGTTGTCCTTCACTTTAGCATGGGGCTGTGAACCTTTCCACCTCGGTCTTAAGTAACGTGAAGTTTGCTTTTCATAGTTTCATGTTTCATATATTATTACTAGGCTAATTGCCCTTGGAGCCATTTCTCTCCTCTAAGCCTAGCCCATTACCCCTTATGAGACTCAAACCCTGCACCTTCTGTTTGTAAGGCAAACACCTTAACAATTAGGCCAGCATCCCAACATTGAAAAGTTTTTCACAGTGATTTCCTTGATTGGGGGTGGGGGCGGAATGTGGATACCCAGAGTGATCAGTCTATGGTCTGATCTAACCAGCGAGGGGTTGACCTCCGGTGTAGAACCCCAGTCACCCATGTTGGTGATGACCAGGTTCAATATGTTGTCACCTCTGGTGGGGGTGTTGACCAGTTAATCCAAGGCATTCGAGTTTATAAATTCTAGGAAGCATTGGGCAAGGGAGTTAGTACTTGAATAGTTCTCCCAGTTAATATTTGGGTAATTTAAATCACCTAATATATTAAGGCATTTGGTAGGACCTTCATATTTTTCAGTGTCTCCAGAAACATGGAAAGGGAGTCCTGGGTCATGGTGGGTAATCTGTAGCAAGCTACAATTTGAATTGCAGTTTTACCCCTATTCTATGCAGGCAGTACTTTACACAGATGTCTCCTTAGTTACATTTTTATTCTAGTAAACAACACAAAATACCTGTTCATCATGAAAGTTATGAATATAGTAATGAAAATACAATATTGTATTTTATTATAATTTTTGTTCATTCAGTTTTATAACTTAGCATCTTTTCTTAGTAGTTGTGCAATGCATGTCTCTATTCATCAGTGCAAAATGTATTGTTAATTCATGTAAGCTTTGCTTTAGTACCACATAGCGATAGCATAAAATTTGTTAACTGTGTTAAATTATCCGCCATCCCCGAAATATACAGCTTATAGCAGATTATGATAAATGTGCAACACAGCAAAATTGTCATAACACAGCCACTCCAGTGGCATAGAGAGATAAATTCCTGAATGATGGCCTAGTTGAACTGGGTTCATCCTGGCAGCTTCGGTTGACTAATCCGTGGAGGATAGGTGTATCAAGCATCTTTGGGGTGGGCGTTAAGTTACATGGGCATTCCTGAAATGATCCCTTGTGATGAATGCAGACATCATGCTGGATGGTGCAGTCCAAGTAGGGGAAAAGAGTGGTTGGTTTAAGCTGCCATGGATCTGAAGTGATACACACTGCATGTCTACCCTTCAAATAGAACTACAGGATGCAATAGTAGAGAGTGGAGTAATGGGATAGACCTACAAATACTGGCTGATGGTGATGGCCAAGACCCCCAGGATGCTCTTAGGTTTCACAACTGGTCCCAATTACAGCTAATATACAGTAAGTCAGGGAGAACTGGAGAAGCTGCCAGACCTGGAATGGATGTGGAGAACTGGAGGCTAGGAAGGCTGTAGGATAAAGTAGAGAGAGAGCATAAAGTGCACAAAAGGTCATAATACTGCTGTCATTGAGTATTTGATTTAGTGACATCAAAAATCTTCACTTTCTATTGACATATAGCAGTTCAAGTGCAACTTAGACTCTTAGTGAGGGGCAGGAATTTTATCCCTTGTTTGGCACCCTGTCTTCTGGCCAGGACAAGTGACCTGTGGTTTCATCTCACATTTCTAACAACGTAAATATTTCTTCTCCCAACTCCTGTTTATACTTATCAAAAGGTTCATTACTTGTCAAAATTTGGGATAAAATGACCAAGACTCAAAAGGTCCTTTTCGTTAACTTCTAGTAAACTTACCTGAAGCTGTAATGAATTTGATTAACACTATACACACAGTCTTCTCAGATCTTCAACTAAAACCCTCGGGTTGAGATTTTAAAATGAAATATGAACAGAAATTTGTCTTTTCTTTTAGGTAAGCCAGATGATGGTCTTGCCTTGAGCACTTGGCCCTACATAAAATGATACGTTTATAGATTATGAGAGCCCTTGCTGTAATAAAAGGCGATTTGAATTCGGGCTAATCCCGGAGCAGCGTAATCAACCAGCAATAATCAAAACTAGCTTATAGAAAGTAGGGTCATTGCTGTTACTCTCGTCAGCTACCAATGTGGGTTTGAAAATGCTTTAATTTCAACATTCTTTGGCCTGGTCTGCTTTATGATAAGCCTTTTTCCTAGCTGTATCTTCATTATATTTTGCTTCCCTAAGTCTGCAGCTCTAACACAGACTTTAACTTTCTGAAAATGTGTACTCATCAACTTCGCGTTGAATACCTGCGTCACTCCACCACAAGAAGTTTTACTGGTTGCTGATTTAAAATCATTCCTTAGAGCCGTTTATGAGTAAAACCTACCCTAGTCCTAAGTTTTAAATTTTTGTTCAGATGATAAGAAATTTACCCAGAATTCAGTTCAAATTCTTGCCATCTTCACAAACATGGGTTTAACTTCCATTTCACAAACTCCACTTTTTGAAATATAAATGTCAAGATTTGAAGGACATGGTCCAAAGACAACTATTGGAAAAAAATCTCCAGTGACACACCAGAAAATGTGCCACATTATCAGTGTATTAAGTTCAACAAAATACATTTCCCCATAAAAAAGCACTTTAAACACTTATCCCAGCCCAAAAATGCAGTTAACAGCAACTTCTTCTGAAAAAGTAGTTTAGAAACAATTTTAACAATTTTACCACTAAAAGTAAAAGTGACACTCTTGCAAAAGTGCTAAAAGTCACATGCCTGTCAACAAAAACTTACCTTTTCCTAGCCTAAAAGCTTCCAAACTTTTACTGGTAAGTTTGATAAAAATAGTGGAGAGCTTCCCCTGAAAGGGACAATTTTTTAATAGTAATTTTGGAATTTTGTTTTTCCTTCTGGGCAGCATCAAAGAATATAGACCCCTTCACTGCACCTATCCAGTCTATCCTAGACTTCCTGGCAGAGCTCTTCCATTTAGGCTCTTCTTCATCTACCATTAAAGTACAACTAGCTGCCATATCTAATTTTCATGTAGGAGTCTGACTCCAGTATCATGTCCCATAAGCTCTGCAAAGCCTTTTTAAGAGGTATTTTTCTGCTCAAGCCCCCAATCAAAGATCCCCCACCTCAATGGGACTTGAATTTGGTTCTGGCATCCTTGATCCTCCCCCCTTCGAACCAGTGGCTTCATGCCCTCTTAAGCTGCTCTCATGGAAAACACTTTTTCTAGTAGCCATAACTTCAGCTAGAAGGGTATCTGAACTTCATGCTCTGTGCAGTCGTCCTCCTTATTTAGTTTTCCACAAAGATAGGGTGTCCCTCCGGACTAATCCGTCCTTCCTGCCTAAAGTTTCCTCCGAGACAAATCTGAACCAAACGATTGATCTCCCAGTATTTTTCCCTGACTATTCCAACAGGTCGGAACAAAAGTTAAATTTTCTAGATGTTCACCGCCAACTTAGATATTATTTAGACAGAACTAAACAGTTCAGGAAATCTGATCAACTTTTCCTGTCTTATGCGGAAGGGAAATTGGGCCTTCCAGTTACTAAGGTGTCCCTCTCAAGATGGCTTACCTCTATAATTACCTTCATCTATGAAATCAGACATCAAAACTGCCTTCAAGACCTAGAGCTCATTCAACTAGGGCATTAGCTACATCTGTAGCTTTTCAGGACAGGCTGCCTATAGATTCCATTTGTGCAGCAGCCACTTGGGCTTCTCCTCATACCTTCATTTTACATTACAAATTGGATATGGCCTCCAGAAACCGTGCCAGCTTTGGTTCCACTGTTCTCAAGAGTCTGTTCCGATAGGCCGCCCAGAATAAGGTGCTAGGGACGCGGTCCCATCCAGCAAGAATGAAGGCGAGATTGACAACTTAACATTAAGAAGTTATGTACCTACCATAACATTCCATGTTAGTTGTCTTCTTCTCGCCTTCTTTCTTGCGTCCCACCCTCCTTCCCCCTAGCCTGGACAGACCGATAGGAAATTTTGGGATCTTCCTTTGGAGTTTCCTTCCCACATGTTCTACCACCTCTATTCCCCCTTTTATGTTTGTGTAGCTTACATTCAGGTTTATATAGAGGTGGGTTCTTTTTTTCTCCATACTATGGAGTCCAGAACTGCTTGGTTTAGCTATCAAACGAGATCTGAGTAGTTACCGCCTAGCATTGTGGGATATAGGGGAGCCTCGAGCTGGTGGAATTAGCTCTCGAGCTTTAGTATTGGCGAGTCGGAGCCGAGGTTTGGCTCCGAACCCATCCTGCAAGAAAGAAGGCAAGAAGAAGACAACTAACATGGAACGTTATGGTAGGTACATAACTTCTTATTTGGGATGTACCTCACAAGACACTTCCAACAGCTGGAAAGACCACAAAAGTACCTCATCAAGAGGATTACTTGTCTCAAACATATGTCCTATGTAGCCCGACTGAAAAAACTCCGGCTGTACTCAGTGGCATATCGCTTACTCAGAGGTGATCTCTGCCTGACTTACAAAGCCATGTCCAACTCAGAATTGATGGACATGCTCCACCTAAAGAAATCCAAGTCACTGCAAGCCATGTGCTCTAGTGAGCTAAACCTCGCTACAACAATAAATTGAACATGCTGGAGGGATAGATTCCTGTCAAAGAGACTCCTAATGCTTTGGAACAAAATTCCAAACTACGTTAGGCAGAGTCTCTCACTAACGCTCTTCAAGAGAAACCTTGACTAGTGGATGGGTAACAGAAAATACACCCCTGGGATCACTTCATTGGCTCGGCTTGACAGAGGATCAGTTAATCAATGGGGTGGCAAGCCGACACACACTGGCTAGGCTTATAAATGCCCTCGGGCAGATAGCCTAGTACCTACCTATGAACCTATAATAGAATAATCTCTTCAGTACATCCATTGTGTTGCACTCCTGGTTGGTGTATTGACAGTCTGGTCTAGGGAGATTGTGTTTACAAAATCCAGGAATCTCTGTGCCTGTACATTTGGTGTTATGTATGATTCCCAGTTAATAGTGGAGTAATTAAGGTCGCCCATTAATATGGTATTGGATTAAATGGTGAGCATTTCCAGTAAGTTTAAATAAATGTAATGGATTTCCTGGGTTGCAGAGGGAGACCTATAGCTTGCAAGGAAGTGGTATAGAATGTTGCCTATGGTGATTTGAACGTGAAGAAGCTCAAGTGCATTGTCTTGTTTGACCAGCCTTGAGGTATAAATATTTTTGGTGTTAGAGACATCTACACCTTTAGTTCCTCTGTCTGTGTAGTAGTTGGTCTAAAAGCATGGAAGGCATTATAACCTTGCACTTTCAGTGTGCTCTCTGCAGCTTTAAACCAGTTCTCAATGAACGCACAGATGTCAGAATTCTCTAGGGTGAAGAGAGCTTCTAGGGAGTAGAGTTTTTTGTTTAGACACCTAGCATTGAGCAGTAACACCTTTAGATTTTCTTGGTTTTGACTTGCTATGTCGAAAGTACTTTCAGTTTGCCACTGCCTAAAAAAAAAAGTCACTATGGGGGAGGACAATGTTTTAGCTAATATTCAAAAGCCTAGCATCAAGAGGTGCAGACCATCTTCTATGCTGCAAAAATACTGCACCCCCTTAGAATGACACCAAAAACTAAGCCAATTATTGAAGTCAGTCATCTTTTGTCTGTATTGTGGCATCATTCCTGGAGAAAGTAAAATTATGCTTGATGTTAGGCTCATACCAGCCTGGAAAACATATTTCGAGAGCTTCACAATGTCTCTTCATATAGTCTAGGGAGGTACATTTCAGGTCAATTACACCAACATGGACTATGACAGAGTCATACTTATAATTATGATCTAATGACCTGAGTGCATGCATAATGTGGTGGATAGTGGCCCTGATAAGAAAAATGACCATAACTTTCTCCTTATTCAGTCTGGTGAGCAGGACATCAGTGTGTCTCACAATGGAGTCTCCAATGATCACAATGTTGAATTGTGTGATGGCTTGCCTTATGGGATTAGAGGCTGAGGCTCCATAAGATGGGGCAGTTGTATGCTGATGTGGTTGTTGTTTTGAAAGAGGGTATTCAAGGCTATTGAGTGTATTTGTTGTGTGTACTTCATCTAGGTCACCTTTGGAGTATAGGAAGGTTACGTTTAAGTGCCTCGGCATACGTGGTCTATATGTCTGCTTTGAATTGTGTGTGATGGGTGCAGTGTATGTGCTACTGACAAACCTGATTGACATTCGAGTGCTTGAATGTCAGAACTTTGTCTTCAGTGACACTGTGTAAATACATCTCTCACATACTATACCAGTCTTAGAATTAAATGGTTGTCAGTAAACATGTGGCAATCTTCCCTTCATGCAGTGACTTAATGGAACATCTTGCAAACACTCAGGAAGATCTAAGTAATGTCTTTATGGAGTGCAACAGGTTTGGCAGCTTTTCACCTTATGAAATAAATGCGAAAAAAAAGGTGAGGAATTTGTGTTTAGAAAATGGGCAGAACATCAAGTGATACCCCCTACTGTGAAAAAGAACAAGATGTTAATGTATGAGGAAACCCCAAAGAAACAAGTTTAGTCTTCACGGTGGCATAATAAATTTCCATGAAGCATAGAGGGAAAAAAATGGCTGTGTTTACACTCAGTAATGCCCAACATGCTGCAGTTTAGCAAGAATTAGTAAAATTTTTTTTTTAAATAAAATAAACTTGTCAAACAAAAGTAAATATGTCAGCAGTTACACAAACTTGTCGCCTTCTCCTTAATAACTTTTTACAACTGCATTTAGCAAACATGGAAAGAACATAAAACATAAAATTCTCTGCAGCATGAGCTACCAGGGCCTGTGCATGCAAAAATGCAGAAGAGGTAGTGTGGGGGGGGAAGCCGTAATGCTTTGTACTGTGTGTGTATTACTCTTGCTATTTTCGCATTTCTTCAGTTAATCAAAACAAGGCACCTGAAGGCCCCGTCAAGAGTGTGCCTGTAATTACTGGTCATGTGTCTGTGTACGGTTAGAAGTGAGGCAGTTTCCTTTCAATTTAAATAACCCCACATTATTATATGCTTAAGTTAGTTTATATTCTGGATATAAAATACATTCTCCAACAACAATTACATATCTTATAACAATCTTGAAACATTAGCTGAATGAACCACTTTATAAATACAAAACACTTTAACAAACAGCCCATATTCTAAGTGCAGAAGGAAATAACAGACTTTCCAGGGATGGGGGGGTGTGGGGCTTCCCTTCCTGGCTAGTCCCTTACTTCTCTGTAATGCCTATCCTGCTGAATAGTAGTGCATGTTTCAACAGTACTGTTGAAATCCAAGCTTTCCTTTGGTGAAAAAAATTATCTTATTTATATGGGCATTCAAATGAGTACTGCCACACAGATTTCTGCTTTACTAACACCAAATGATTTAGTCCAGCCAATCAAAGCTTGATATTAGAGATGAAAATCCTTCAATTTAGATTTGAAGTAATTTGTGACCATTTTGATTTTGCCTACCACACAAGGAATTGCATCTCTACCTCTATCAGCATAGTTTTCTAAAATGGAGAACACCAGCTTGCAAGGGATGTTTTGTGTAATTCTATGGAGATTCAAGGAGTCAGACATTTTGAAAGACATGCCAAATCAGCACAACTTGAACTATCTTATTAAACCATAATTGATGAATATGAGGCTGCATGGAAAAACTGTGCCTCGACAGCACAGATAATGCCCAAATACACAACACTAGCACTGAAACCCTAAAAATATGAATGAAGCACTTTCATTGGGCAAGGAATTGAAGTCCCTGTTGATATTGGATTTTATGTATGTACCTGTAGGGAATTTTTTTGGGAAGACTAAATTTAAATTTAAGAAAAAAGGGTCTGCCAACGTATATATGGTATAAAGAAAAAAGAAATATCGCTATTTAAGCATCCTAAAGAGAACCCCAAGCATAAATGTAAGTTTATGGCCATTGATCAGGTAGACTTAGGACAAAGAGGTAGAACAAGTGAAGAAGAATTTTTTTGGAGTTTCTTGAACCTAGGTGGCAGGTGAGGACAAACGCAGTATACCCAGGTCTTAATGAGAACACATCAATTAGCAGTATATTGAAACTGAAGGCTGCTTACTTTTTTTCTTGATGTTTTCTATAATCCATTTTTATGCTTATTTAAATCATAGGGGGAATAACAATAGACGCCGCCTAGAGGCAGAGGAGGTCCAAAACCAGGGTAGCAGAGAAACGTTCTCTGATAAACCCTTTCAGCATCCCTGAGGAGCTGCCCGCTGTCCACCTTCGGAGGCAGTCGGGGGAAGATTATCACTGTACCCAAAAGCCTGGCTTTCCCTCACCCAAGACAAATGGGTGCAGTCAATCATATCCAAGGGTTACAAAATTCCCTTTATTCACACCCCTTGCCAACCCAAAGGATCCCTTCCAGACGTTCCACCCAGTCTAAGGGAACAAGCAGCACTAGAAATATCAAAGCTGCTATCAAAAAGAGCTATCCAATCAGTCCCAGCAGACCAGCAAGGATCCGGAATCTACTCCAAATTCTTTTTGGTGCCAAAAAAAACAGGGGACTGGAGACCTATACTGGATCTCAGCAAGTTAAACAATTATATCAAAAAAACAAAATTCCGGATGGTCACGCTACAGTCCATTCTACCCTTCTTGGGTCAGGACAATTGGATGTGCTCGATAGACCTTCAGGATGCGTACTACCACATCAAAATGCACAGACGCTCCAGGAGGTTTCTCCGCTTCAGGCTGGGAGCCAGTCACTACCAGTTCAGAGCCCTGCCCTTTGGTCTCACTACAGCCCCCCCCGAGTGTTTACCAAATGCATGGCAGTGGTTGCGGCTCACTTGAGACGTCAAGGATTCCAGGTGTTTCCGTATTTAGATGACTGGCTCCTTACTGCCACCACCAGACATCAACTGCTTCTAGCCAGAGACTTCACCATCCAAACTTGCCAAGCTCTTGGCATTTCAATAAATTTCGAAAAATCTGCCTAGTCGTCTTGTCAATCTATTACCTTTATAGGCGCCACCTTAGACACACTCAATCTTTCCGCCAGACTTACAGAGCAAAGAGAGTTAGATATCCACAAACAAGTTTACCTTCTACTACAACGCAACAAGATCAAAGCCAGGGTAGTCTTGAAGGTATTAGGACTCATGGCAGCTACTATCACACTTCTCCCCTTAGCTCGTTTCCACATGAGGATCCTACAATGGATGCTGTTTACTCAATGGTCCTTCCAACAGCTCCCGATGTCTCACATCATATTAATAACTCAATCATGCAAGAATCATCTGTCTTGGTGGGTCACATCACCTCAAGTTCTCCAAGGCAGACCTTTTGCCCCCCCCCCCAGTTGCCACGGTGACAACGGACGCCTCCCTGATCGGGTGGTGGGGGGGGGAATTATCAGGGCAGGACAGTCCAGGGCACGTGGCAACCTTTCGAGTGCCACTTGCACATAAATGTCTTAGAGATGAGAGCAGTGCTTTTAGCATTGCAAGCCCTTCAGCACTCTCTTCCCACGGGGACTATTGCAATTCAGATGGACAACATGTCCGTAGTGTGGTACATCAACAAACAGGGCGGAACCAGATCCTACCTCTTATGTCGAGAGGCACTCAGACTTTGGCAGTAGGTGATTTCTTCTCAGCGTTTTCTGATAGCAATGCACATTCCCGGGAAGTCCAACGTGATTGCGGACAAGTTGAGCAGGGCCATTCTGATGCCCCACGAGTGGTCTCTGAAGAAATCAGTGCTGGAAGAAGTCTTCAAAAGATGGGGCCAGCCTTGCTGTGATCTTTTTGCTACTTCCCAAAACAGCAAGTGTCACGACTTCTTCACTCTCTTCCCATTACCAGGCCATCCCACTAGAGACGTGCTAGTCCACGATTGGCCCCGGGGACTTCTGTATGCTTTCCCCCCCTTTCCACTGATATCTCAATTTATTCAGAAAGCTATCGCCTTGAGAGTTACAATGATCCTCATTGCCCCTTACTGGCCTTGACAGATATGGTTTCCGTTCCTCCATCATTACCTATTGAGAAGCCTTAGCATCTGGACCCGGTGCCAGATCTGTTGACCCACCAGTCGGGCCAGCTGCACCACTCCCTTCAGTCTCTCAACCTCACAGAGTGGTTTCTCCAATTCCTACCCTAGCCCGGCTTCTCTCAATCTCTCATTCGTCCGGAACATCCTGATAGCCTCTCACAAATATTCTACCAGGAAGATTTATAATAGTAAATGGAAATGTTTTTCCTTCTGGGCAGCATCAAAGAATATAGACCCCTTCACTGCACCTATCCAGTCTATCCTAGACTTCCTGGCAGAGCTCTTCCATTTAGGCTCTTCTTCATCTACCATTAGAGTACAACTAGCTGCCATATCTAATTTTCATGTAGGAGTCTGACTCCAGTATCATGTCCCATAAGCTCTGCAAAGCCTTTTTAAGAGGTATTTTTCTGCTCAAGCCCCCAATCAAAGATCCCCCACCTCAATGGGACTTGAATTTGGTTCTGGCATCCTTGATCCTCCCCCCTTCGAACCAGCGGCTTCATGCCCTCTTAAGCTGCTCTCATGGAAAACACTTTTTCTAGTAGCCATAACTTCAGCTAGAAGGGTATCTGAACTTCATGCTCTGTGCAGTCGTCCTCCTTATTTAGTTTTCCACAAAGATAGGGTGTCCCTCCGGACTAATCCGTCCTTCCTGCCTAAAGTTTCCTCTGAGACAAATCTGAACCAAACGATTGATCTCCCAGTATTTTTCCCTGACTATTCCAACAGGTCGGAACAAAAGTTAAATTTTCTAGATGTTCACCGCCAACTTAGATATTATTTAGACAGAACTAAACAGTTCAGGAAATCTGATCAACTTTTCCTGTCTTATGCGGAAGGGAAATTGGGCCTTCCAGTTACTAAGGTGTCCCTCTCAAGATGGCTTACCTCTATAATTACCTTCATCTATGAAATCAGACATCAAAAACTGCCTTCAAGACCTAGAGCTCATTCAACTAGGGCATTAGCTACATCTGTAGCTTTTCAGGACAGGCTGCCTATAGATTCCATTTGTGCAGCAGCCACTTGGGCTTCTCCTCATACCTTCATTTTACATTACAAATTGGATATGGCCTCCAGAAACCGTGCCAGCTTTGGTTCCACTGTTCTCAAGAGTCTGTTCCGATAGGCCGCCCGGAATAAGGTGCTAGGGACACGGTCTCATCCAGCAAGAATGAAGGCGAGATTGACAACTTAACATTAAGAAGTTATGTACCTACCATAACATTCCATGTTAGTTGTCTTCTTCTCGCCTTCTTTCTTGCGTCCCACCCTCCTTCCCCCTAGCCTGGACAGACCGATAGGAAATTTTGGGATCTTCCTTTGGAGTTTCCTTCCCACATGTTCTACCACCTCTATTCCCCCTTTTATGTTTGTGTAGCTTACATTCAGGTTTATATAGAGGTGGGTTCTTTTTTCTCCATACTATGGAGTCCAGAACTGCTTGGTTTAGCTATCAAACGAGATCTGAGTAGTTACCGCCTAGCATTGTGGGATATAGG
The DNA here is from genome assembly GCF_019279795.1 of Protopterus annectens. Taxonomy (NCBI): domain Eukaryota; kingdom Metazoa; phylum Chordata; order Ceratodontiformes; family Protopteridae; genus Protopterus; species Protopterus annectens. The sequence continues at coordinate 171,002,933 of NC_056729.1, read as the reverse complement.
GGAGCCTCGAGCTGGTGGAATTAGCTCTCGAGCTTTAGTATTGGCCGAGTCGGAGCCGAGGTTTGGCTCCGAACCCATCCAGCAAGAAAGAAGGCAAGAAGAAGACAACTAACATGGAACGTTATGGTAGGTACATAACTTCTTATTTGGGATGTACCTCACAAGACACTTCCAACAGCTGGAAAGACCACAAAAGTACCTCATCAAGAGGATTACTTGTCTCAAACATATGTCCTATGTAGCCCGACTGAAAAAACTCCGGCTGTACTCAGTGGCATATCGCTTACTCAGAGGTGATCTCTGCCTGACTTACAAAGCCATGTCCAACTCAGAATTGATGGACATGCTCCACCTAAAGAAATCCAAGTCACTGCAAGCCATGTGCTCTAGTGAGCTAAAACTCGCTACAACAATAAATTGAACATGCTGGAGGGATAGATTCCTGTCAAAGAGACTCCTAATGCTTTGGAACAAAATTCCAAACTACGTTAGGCAGAGTCTCTCACTAACGCTCTTCAAGAGAAACCTTGACTAGTGGATGGGTAACAGAAAATACACCCCTGGGATCACTTCATTGGCTCGGCTTGACAGAGGATCAGTTAATCAATGGGGTGGCGAAAGCCGACACACACTGGCTAGGCTTATAAATGCCCTCGGGCAGATAGCCTAGTACCTACCTATGAAACTATAATAGAATAATCTCTTCAGTACATCCATTGTGTTGCACTCCTGGTTGGTGTATTGACAGTCTGGTCTAGGGAGATTGTGTTTACAAAATCCAGGAATCTCTGTGCCTGTACATTTGGTGTTATGTATGATTCCCAGTTAATAGTGGAGTAATTAAGGTCGCCCATTAATATGGTATTGGATTAAATGGTGAGCATTTCCAGTAAGTTTAAATAAATGTAATGGATTTCCTGGGTTGCAGAGGGAGACCTATAGCTTGCAAGGAAGTGGTATAGAATGTTGCCTATGGTGATTTGAACGTGAAGAAGCTCAAGTGCATTGTCTTGTTTGACCAGCCTTGAGGTATAAATATTTTTGGTGTTAGAGACATCTACACCTTTAGTTCCTCTGTCTGTGTAGTAGTTGGTCTAAAAGCATGGAAGGCATTATAACCTTGCACTTTCAGTGTGCTCTCTGCAGCTTTAAACCAGTTCTCACTGAACCCACAGATGTCAGCATTCTCCAGGGTGAAGAGAGCTTCTAGGGAGTAGAGTTTTTTGTTTAGACACCTAGCATTGAGCAGTAACACCTTTAGATTTTCTTGGTTTTGACTTGCTATGTCGAAAGTACTTTCAGTTTGCCACTGCCTAAAAAAAAAAGTCACTATGGGGGAGGACAATGTTTTAGCTAATATTCAAAAGCCTAGCATCAAGAGGTGCAGACCATCTTCTATGCTGCAAAAATACTGCACCCCCTTAGAATGACACCAAAAACTAAGCCAATTATTGAAGTCAGTCATCTTTTGTCTGTATTGTGGCATCATTCCTGGAGAAAGTAAAATTATGCTTGATGTTAGGCTCATACCAGCCTGGAAAACATATTTCGAGAGCTTCACAATGTCTCTTCATATAGTCTGGGGAGGTACATTTCAGGTCAATTACACCAACATGGACTATGACAGAGTCATACTTATAATTATGATCTAATGACCTGAGTGCATGCATAATGTGGTGGATAGTGGCCCTGATAAGAAAAATGACCATAACTTTCTCCTTATTCAGTCTGGTGAGCAGGACATCAGTGTGTCTCACAATGGAGTCTCCAATGATCACAATGTTGAATTGTGTGATGGCTTGCCTTATGGGATTAGAGGCTGAGGCTCCATAAGATGGGGCAGTTGTATGCTGATGTGGTTGTTGTTTTGAAAGAGGGTATTCAAGGCTATTGAGTGTATTTGTTGTGTGTACTTCATCTAGGTCACCTTTGGAGTATAGGAAGGTTACGTTTAAGTGCCTCGGCATACGTGGTCTATATGTCTGCTTTGAATTGTGTGTGATGGGTGCAGTGTATGTGCTACTGACAAACCTGATTGACATTCGGAGTGCTTGAATGTCAGAACTTTGTCTTCAGTGACACTGTGTAAATACATCTCTCACATACTATACCAGTCTTAGAATTAAATGGTTGTCAGTAAACATGTGGCAATCTTCCCTTCATGCAGTGACTTAATGGAACATCTTGCAAACACTCAGGAAGATCTAAGTAATGTCTTTATGGAGTGCAACAGGTTTGGCAGCTTTTCACCTTATGAAATAAATGCGAAAAAAAAGGTGAGGAATTTGTGTTTAGAAAATGGGCAGAACATCAAGTGATACCCCCTACTGTGAAAAAGAACAAGATGTTAATGTATGAGGAAAGCCCAACAGAAACAAGTTTAGTCTTCACGGTGGCATAATAAATTTCCATGAAGCATAGATGGAAAAAATGGCTGTGTTTACACTCAGTAATGCCCAACATGCTGCAGTTTAGCAAGAATTAGTAAAATTTTTTTTTTAAATAAAATAAACTTGTCAAACAAAAGTAAATATGTCAGCAGTTACACAAACTTGTCGTTTCCCTTCTCCTTAATAACTGTCGCTTTACAACTGCATTTAGCAAACATGGAAAGAACATAAAACATAAAATTCTCTGCAGCATGAGCTACCAGGGCCTGTGCATGCAAGCAAATGCAGAAGAGGTAGTGTGTAGGTGTGGGAAGCCGTAATGCTTTGTACTGTGTGTGTATTACTCTTGCTATTTTACGCATTTCTTCAGTTAATCAAAACAAGGCACCTGAAGTGCACACAGTCAAGAGTGTGCCTGTAATTACTGGTCATGTGTCTGTGTACGGTTAGAAGTGAGGCAGTTTCTCTACATATGTAAGTAACTGTGTGCACACATTATTATATGCTTAAGTTAGTTTATATTCTGGATATAAAATACATTCTCCAACAACAATTACATATCTTATAACAATCTTGAAACATTAGCTGAATGAACCACTTTATAAATACAAAACACTTTAACAAACAGCCCATATTCTAAGTGCAGAAGGAAATAACAGACTTTCCAGGGATGGGGAGGTGTGGGACTTCCCCTTCCCTGGCTAGTCCCTTACTTCTCTGTAATGCCTATCCTGCTGAATAGTAGTGCATGTTTCAACAGTACTGTTGAAATCCAAGCTTTCCTTTGGAGAAAAAAATTATCTTATTTATATGGGCATTCAAATGAGTACTGCCACACAGATTTCTGCTTTACTAACACCAAATGATTTAGTCCAGCCAATCAAAGCTTGATATTAGAGATGAAAATCCTTCAATTTAGATTTGAAGTAATTTGTGACCATTTTGATTTTGCCTACCACACAAGGAATTGCATCTCTACCTCTATCAGCATAGTTTTCTAAAATGGAGAACACCAGCTTGCAAGGGATGTTTTGTGTAATTCTATGGAGATTCAAGGAGTCACGACATTTTGAAAGACATGCCAAATCAGCACAACTTGAACTATCTTATTAAACCATAATTGATGAATATGAGGCTGCATGGAAAAACTGTGCCTCGACAGCACAGATAATGCAACAACTACACAACACTAGCACTGAAACCCTAAAAATATGAATCAAGCACTTTCATTGGGCAAGGAATTGAAGTCCCTGTTGATATTGGATTTTATGGATGTACCTGTAGGGAATTTTTTATTGGGAAGACTAAACTAAGTTTAAGAAAAAGGATCTGCCAACGTATATATGGTATAAAGAAAAAAGAAGTA
>NC_056729.1:170826231-170998677 GCF_019279795.1 Protopterus annectens | reverse complement strand
ATTATTTTGGCAGCTAGATTATGATGCTGGCATTTATGGTGTTGCTTAGCATCATGCTTTTCTGCAGGTAAAAACAGTCAGTGTGGCCAGGCAGCCACCCACATACTTAAATGGCTAGAACTTTTCTACAAGGAGAATTTGACTTGAGATCAAAATGTTGTAGGTACATTAAAAACTGGAGGGGTATGTGAAAGGGAGGGACATACTTCAGTGGCCTAGCAAGGGATTGGGTGGCATGCATGCCCCCAAAGATCTGGAGAACAGAGAAGTGAAGTGTGTTGTAAACTAAAGAGGAAATCAGTGAGAAGATCTTACAGTATCACATCTAAGCTTTCATGTTAGATACCTAGTAATGTGACTGTTAGTTAAGAAATCTCACATTCTACAATGGTATAATGTTTGATAAGCCTACCTGGCAACAAACAACCAAAAGATGCAGGTTTCTTTGACAGTCCTTGTCAACAGATCTTTAATCTGTGGTACTGTTTTACGTTAAATGTACAAATCAGGCTTGTCTTGAACAGCCCTGTACAGCTTTTCTAGGAGCTGGTGATGGGAATCAGACTTCTAAGACCTAATTCCTAAGTTGAAGAATCAGAGGATGGTGGCCCATACCTAAAGTTGCTTAGCTCTAATAAATTCAAAGTATCTATTTTAGGACTAGTCTTGTGGTGTAGAGGAATAAAGCCCTAACTCTGACTCAGATGACTGTTCACAGATATCTTAAGGAAACACCTGGAAGGGATTGAGTGATAAAACTGTTTCATCTATCCTGGGGGGGTCCTGGGAAGAGAGTGAGTGACAAAACTGCCCCATCTGTCCTGGGGGTGGCTATTCTGCTACTGTCTTGACACACAGTAAGAGATCATCTTAAAGGCGTGCTGCAAAAAGACCACATAGATAAAACACAGCAACAGCAGGAATAATAGCAGCAACACACCAAACAGCCAATACTTTTCTTCACTTTATTGTAAGATCTGGTACCTTGGCAGTTCGCCTTCAAGGATCACAATTAATGACTGCACACTGTCAGCTTTTATAATGAATATTCAAACAATCAATTAAACAATTGTCCAATTAATACACAAAAACTTGTTTAAAGTGACCTTGTGAATAATAACAAATTTCACATTTTAAACTATATATTTAAATTAATTTATGAAAAAAATGAATACAATATTATTATACATCATATATAAATCATTTATAAAGTGTTTTTTAATAAAATATTTTTTATGAAATATTTTTTATATATAAGATGTTTATTTCCAAACTCCATCAAATGCCCAGTTCTAAATTTAAGCCAAAGGGCTTTAAAGTATAAAACTTCAGAATCATCCTTGTCTCTAGCTCTAAAAGTTTATTGGTGATGTTATCACCACTATAAACAAATGGTCTCCCTAAAATTCCATATTTTAAACTGTCAATCTTTCCCTCATGAATTTCCAAAAAATGTTTGGCTACAGGGCTAAGTAAATTCAAATTTCGAACATCTCTCAAATGTTCCAGAATCCTAACTCTAACCATTCTCTTGGTTTGACCAATATACCAAGTATTATGACAACTACAAGTCAAGGCATATACTACCCCAATGGATTTACAATTAAAATAATGTCTAGTGGTGTGGTTGATGTCATTAATGGAACTAATGTTAATAATCCTTTCACAAAGACTACAAGAATTACATCTAAATGTTCCTACATTAGCGGCCTGGGGGGCTATTTTATTGCAACAGTTATTGTTTAATATATCCTTTAAGTTTTTTTCCTTTTTTAAAGGAAAATATGATGTGGTGTGGAAACAGTTCACCTATACCTTCATCCTCACACACCAAGTACCAAAATCTTCTAACTAAAGTAACAAATTTTTCAGAGAAGGTTGTGTACTTGGTCACAAAGAATAAATCCTCCACATTTCTTTCCTTTTTTAAAGGATCAGAAATATCACGTTCAAAATTTATGAAATATCTATCCTTCTTCTTATTCATAACCTTAACCATGGCATCTGATAACTGTTTTTTGTCATACCCTCTTTCCACTAATCTCAAAAAAACTTCATTTAATTCATAACCCACCTCATTCTTCATGCTTGTATGGGAATGGATTCTTTTGAATTCCCCAAAAGGTAGGGCTTTTTACAAATGGGGCGGGTGCATGCTGGAAGCATGCAAAAACATCTTAACCGACGTGCTCTTTCTGAATGGTCTGAATTCAATGACATTATTTCTTATGAACAAAGTTAGATCCAAATAATTGATTTCATTTCTACTTATTTCATAAGAAAAAGAAAGATTATGTTCATTATTATTCAGAATTTCAAAAAAGTCACAAAAATCATGCATATCCCCCTTGCAAATGAAAATTAAATCATCAATAAAGCGCTTGTATAAAACTACCTTGTGCTTGAAAAATTCAGTGGGATATAAAAATCTCTTTTCAAAAAAATCCATGTATACAACAGCATACGTGGGGGCAAAGGCTGCCCCCATTGCTGTTCCCTTGATTTGTAAAAAATATTCATTATTGAACATAAAATAGTTGTGGGTTAAACAATACTCTAATAATGAAATTAAAAAATTAGTTCTAGGTCCCTCACCTAATATGTTATTAATAGCCTCTAGTCCCCACCTTTTGTCTATGTTTGTGTACAGAGATTTGACGTCAATAGTCACCCAATAATAGTCGGAATTCCAACTTAACCTTGAAATGACATCAATTAAATCTTGAGTGTTACCAATGTGGGCACTAACTTTCTTTAAATGAAGTTTTAACTGGGAGTCCAAAAAAATGTTAACATTCTCCATAAAGGAGCCTATCCCTGAAACTATGGGTCTCCCAGGAGGCTCAACCAAGTCTTTGTGGATTTTGGGTAAAGCATACAATATAGGTGTGGTAGGATCTTTGATATACATCTTTTTAACATCACCCTGTGAAAAAAATCCTAATCGCTCTCCCCTTTCTAATAAAAATAACAAGCCTTCATTGTAAATTATAAGGGGATCACCTTCAAGTTTTTGATATTCATCGCCATTGATAAGTAATTTATAAACCATCCTGCAATAATTGGGTCTACTTAAAATAACCCAATTACCCCCCTTGTCAGCACACTTGAAAATATATTGATCTTTTAAGCCCTTAAGATTTTTTAGGGCTTGCCACTCCTGCCTATTAAGGTTGAAATGTTTCTTTTCTTTACAAAATTCCTTAAATGATGCCTCTGTTTCTTTAAGAAGCACCTTTTGAAAAATTGTAATTGCTGGAACTGAAATTGCTAGAGTAAAATTGCTTTTTACATTTTTAAACTTGGGCATTTCCAATTTGCCATAACCAGTCATATAATTCACATTACAAACTCTGTCAGTTTCAAAACATGCTGAACATTCATTATTTTCTTCAAAAACACATTCATCATATTCATAATTGTATGTGGATAAATTCATAAGACTGTCATCAAGTTCAATTTCTCCAGATAGTTTAACATTTTCTACACCTGAGATATTCAAATTAACAAATTTTTTAAAATAAACTCTAAGTAATAGTTTCCGAATAAATGCCTTAACTTCCAGATAAATATCAGCGAAGGTAGGAAAAAAAGTAGGAACAAATTTGCTCCCCTTACTTAATACATGAAACATGTCATTATCCAAGTGCAAATCAGACAAATTAACACATTGCAATGGAAATGCATTTAGAGAATTTCTATGTAAAGTTTCTGTTATCAAACCTTCACTTGTAACGACCCTTGCGGCCATTTCTCCCATTCCTTCCCTTGTTCCGACTGTCATTTTGAAAATTCACATTGTTGGTAGAAATAGAATTGGAAACTTCATTAATGGCTTCAGAAACATCCCTATTCGAAGCCCGACTGGTTGTGTCAGTCCTAGCAAAAGAAACATTTTTAACTACAGCATTATGTTCCGTGGACGAGAAAGAAGAAGCCGAAACATTTCTTCGTTTGGAACCTCGTGTCCAACTCCTCCCCCTGGATTGGTTACGTACGGGTTCACGCTGCCAGCTGAAGATAATGCCGGTATCATAGTCCTTTAAGTCCCGGACTAATTTGGCACGCTTTTTGAGCACTATGTCAGCTTCCAATTTGCTCATTTTTTCGTTGATATCAACCATTTGAACTCTATAGTTGACTTCAGCTAAGAGTTCATTCTGTAATGTAGAGATTTCTTGTTTCAATTTGTCATGAGTTCTTTTATTGCGCTTAACTAGCGTACGAAGCCAACCCAAAGTACACTGCAAAGATGTTTGTTTCCACTCTTCCAATAAATCAGACTCATCATCCAAAAAAGGTGCAGCCAGCAACTTGTCTACCCGAAGCCCTCTCGGCGTGACATTCAGACTAAGATATTTCTCTAATAATCTGGTGTCAAAGGAAAGGGCAACTTCTTTAGCCATTAGTTTATTCAATAAACCAAAACAGCCATCTACATCCACATTACCCCTTAGATTCCAAGGATCGTTGTTAGTATATTTTCTTTCACGTTCCGACACCATCTCCAAAAACGATAGAGTGTCCAGAGCAGAGCTCCGTTCTGAGCTTCCATTATGCGACATAAGTGGAGTATCAAAAATGCAAAATTGTTTGAAATATTCCAAAAAAGTTTTTTTACCCCAAGAGAAGTACGGCTTGGAACAGTTGACAAAACACAGCAACAGCAGGAATAATAGCAGCAACACACCAAACAGCCAATACTTTTCTTCACTTTATTGTAAGATCTGGTACCTCGGCAGTTCGCCTTCAAGGATCACAATTAATGACTGCACACTGTCAGCTTATATAATGAATATTCAAACAATCAATTAAACAATTGTCCAATTAATACACAAAAACTTGTTTAAAGTGACCTTGTGAATAATAACAAATTTCACATTTTAAACTATATATTTAAATTAATTTATGAAAAAATTGAATACAATATTATTATACATCATATATAAATCATTTATAAAGTGTTTTTTAATAAAATATTTTTTATGAAATATTTTTTATATATAAGATGTTTATTTCCAAACTCCATCAAATGCCCAGTTCTAAATTTAAGCCAAAGGGCTTTAAAGTATTAAACTTCAGAATCATCCTTGTCTCTAGCTCTAAAAGTTTATTGGTGATGTTATCACCACTATAAACAAATGGTCTCCCTAAAATTCCATGTTTTAAACTGTCAATCTTTCCCTCATGAATTTCCAAAAAATGTGAGTGACAAAACTGCCCCATCTGTCCTGGGGGTGGCTATTCTGCTACTGTCTTGACACACAGTAAGAGATCATCTTAAAGGCGTGCTGCAAAAAGACCACATAGATACCCTGGCTCTGCTAAGCAGTATATATCATTGTAACCTGATTTCTGACATTTTTGTGGAAGCACAATATATCACTGGGCTGACAGTACAGGCCTGCTTCGATGACAACAGGAGGTCTCCAAGTGGAGGGTGATATGGATTAACAGGAAAAAAATATCTGCAGGGCATTAAGGAAAAGAGCTGTCATGCTTCATGGACAGCTTCAGGGAGTGGTCTCCACGAGGGCAGTCCCTCCACTGGTGAGAGGCAATCACTCAGTCTAGCTGCAGGAAAGGGATCATTTGCAAGATTCAGGCTGATTATCAGAGTAACACAATGGAGAAGGCTCAATAAAATTTATGTACATCTTCTTCAACTCTGCTGTAAAAGTCTGTGCTGGTTTAAAATTTGTGGGATGATGTCCAGCAGAGGTGAACCTGAAGAGTGGGATCATTCGTATTTGGCACCATTTTTTTTTCTTACTGGAATACGGGCAAGAAATATAAACTATTCCCCAGGGAGTACTGAAATAATTTTATTTAGGGCATCTGATAATTTGTCTCTTTGTAAAATGCATCAAATTTAAAGGTGGTGGAAGGCCATGTAGCTGTGAGTGGGTAAAACTATGAAGATTGGATGTAATGTGGTGTTCTGTAATCTTCAAATAGTACCAGCACAGGTGTAGCTAACAAGTCCTTCGTCAGTTCCATGTCCTCTGTGTGAAATCAGCATTTAGCAATAGTACTGCCAACAGTGTTCATAGCAGTTTTGACCACTTTAGCAATGCTTTCCCTTTAGGAGGTACTCTAGTATGGGAGGCTTTTATCTACATTATCATTTGCAAAAAAAAAAAAAAAAAAACACTTTATCTTTGTAGAGAATATTACTTTAAATTAGAGACTTTGAACAGATTGCATAAAAATCTACAACAAGGAAGGGGCTTGTTCGATCTTTTTTCTTCTATTTCTTTTTCCTTTCTTTAAGACGTTCATGTAATTCTTTTTCTTTCCTTTTTTAGTGTAATTAAAAAATGTAGCTATGGATTTGGTATTATGTAAGAATACAGGACTGGAATTCAGATCACTTCCCAATGCTTCTATTCGAGTGCATACAAATATTAATTGAAAATGTGTTTTTTCCTTCAGTGCCATAATGCACAACAATCATAATTCATACCCATATGCTCAACTCTCCCTGTCACACACAGGTGTGTGTGATCACATGCACCATCACCAGGTAGTTATTTAGTACTTGAGCCTCTGTTTATTTCATTGGAGAGCTTGTAAAAGATGTGAACTATCCAGCTTCATGTTTAAGCTCTCTTTCTCTTTATTGAATAAGTTCATTCTCATTTGCCTTTGTAGGTACGAAGCTAAGTCAAGTAGATTTCACCTAGCTCCATCCAATACCTACTAGGCTGAGATGACAGAAATCAGTAGCGAGTCGGTGCAGTTAATAGCTAACTTCACAATCTCAAAACAAGTACACAGTGTTATAAGCAACACTAACATAAACCGTCATGATGGAAAAAAAGAAGTTGGGTTTTATTCAAAAATGGCAGGTGCCACGTCTGCAAGACACACACAGTTTTGAAGTTGCATTTTTGAGCAGAAAATCATGCTCTTAATACTGGGAGCATTGCAATTAGTTTGTTGCATATTTTGACATTTTATTCATATGTAGAATGGGGGAGAAGTTGTATGCATCCAAGAGGTGCTTGCTGATTACATATCTTGTACAGCCTTCATAATTTTAACACTTTTCTTTGCAAATTCTTGAGTCAGGTTAGTCCTTTTATAAGCAATCTCTTAATTTCAAATCACTGTACAATTTGATAACATGTTCAAACAAGCCACAATGCAGTCAAATACCTCTGGATGCGTGAAGCTGAATGGCTGGCATTAATCTAGTGGGATTTCCTTCTCAGTGTGGCACATACGTAATTCACATTTATGTAAGATGCTTAGTCTAAAACATGTGCACTACTGAATAATCAGCTGGAGTAATTTCTATGGAGCATGCATGTGCACACGCAAATGTTGAATTTAACCGTCCCATTAATTAAGGAACCTGGATCTGTACTGTTCCTCCCATTCCCATATATACATTGTCATGTAGGTTTATTAAATGACACCAACTGCAACGTAAAGCAGAACTTTTCTTTATTCACTTATTAAATCACTTCTAGCACCTCAGTAAAAAGCCTTCAAAGCATGTTGCCATGAAGTGGACCAAAGCTTTACATTCAGCGTTTTATTGCATCAAGCCAGTGGAAGGTTCAGACAATTACAGCACTGCAGAGAAAGAAAATCAGAGCAGCACACAGTCTTCCATTAGAGCAGAGAAGTACCCTTACCCTAAACCAGTACCCACCAGTGTCAGGGACTGTACTGACATCTAAAGGGTGCAGTTAGAGACGATGAAGGGAGCATATATATGGTACGTGTAACCGCATGAAGCAGTTGGAGAAGCCAAGCTAAATCAAAAATGCATTACAAAAAGTACTGACACAAGTCCTGTACCACACATGTCAAAAAACAGATGATCCCAACAGCCTTGCTCCGTCTGAAACAGCAAACCCTGTATGTTTCAGCACTTCAGATTCCCTAAAGCCTCCAGTACTCAAACTAAATAATCAGCAAGACTGAAGGAAAACAATGGCAATTACATAAAGCAGGGATTCAATTGTCAGCCTATCCCGGCCTCCATGGTCTAGTCATAACAGGGCTGAAATTGAACCTCATTATGTAAGAGGCTAAAATCAGTCAAAATATGACGCACTGTCCACAGCTGACCACTCATCCTTCAAATACTTATCTTGATACTTGCAATGCCCTGCAAAATGCTTCTCCTTGTGTTTTTCTAATGAAAAAACAAAACGTTTTTAGTCTATTTGCCCTCACTGACAGCTTCACATCACATCTCCCATCTCTACGTCTGTTCCCATCATGCTCTTATTCAAGAGTTTGGTCATCTCCTTGGGAATGCAGGTCTTCCTGCCTGTCCAGTTCTGAAGTACAGCCCAGAAATCCTAATCATAGTTCAACTCTTGGTCAGGCCAGTAGGAAGACAAAGATGGCAGGGAGAGTTCAGCACAGAAAGTTGTAAAACTTTAATCTCCAGGAAAGGCGAAGTCAAGAAAGAAGAATATATACACATACACATGCATACTTATACACACACACACTTTTTGCAGTAGTCTTGCACTGTTTACAGTTTGGCACTCTGGGCAGGAGCCCAATATAGCCCACCTTCCCCCAACCTTCCTACGGCTTTGGCTAGAATTCCCAATTTATTTTGTATGGATATGCAAGTATAGTCACTGTGACAGTGCATGTTTAAATAACTGGATTAGTGTTGCTGGAAATACTAATATGAAAAAGAAGCTAGAAGAAATTAGTAACTTGGCTTGAGATTTTTTTCAGCAATTAGAAGTCTATATGAGACTGCAGCTGCATTATCACCATAGTCATTGGAGGAAGACCTGGCTATAAACCAGAATCTATGATGTACCTTAATGTGTCTTTTTGTCTGTCCAGAAACTAGAAGCTTTAACACCAGCCAAGCATCTTGAAAAAGGCCAAAAAAAAAAAAACGGCAATGATATTAATAAAAAGGTCCATATCCTAGCAACAGGCTGTGTAAAACCTCTGCTTAACTTTGTTGTGGAGGAATAATAATACAGTATATTAGCAAGTGTTGTGGAGGAATAATAATACAGTATACTTTATTAGCAAGTGTGGGAATGTATGCCAACCATATTTTCTGTAAGTGCAGGAACTATCTACAGAAGTGACCACAATACCCCACCCAGAGTGTAGTAGCTCTGGGACAGAGGAAGCTGATACTATAGCAATATTCTAATTATTTGAATATTAATCATTAAAAGTATACTCATACATTTGTACTATGATCCTCATAAGGAACAGTGCTGCATGGACTACTAGTTATTGGGAAAAGAGGCAAGCAGTGTGCCCTCAACTCCTATATAACGGATTGAATGGTTGATAGTGTTTTTATTAAAAACTCACAGCTTTTAGTTGTTCCACTGTAAACTATAAACTGCAATTGTCAGATCGGCTCAAGTGACTCTTGTTCTTTTCCTTACTTGAGGTTTTCATTTCCAGTGGCCATCAATGCTGCTCTTGAGTCTGAATTGAAGCCATGTTGAATGAGAATAACCATTACCCGACCACTATTACATGTGATTTTTGTAACAGCTCATGAAGAAATAAAATGTTCATATCTGGAATGGAAGAAAACTTTGCAGGGTGAACAGAAATCTCTTTTTGGAATGAAAAACAAATGGCCCACTGATATGAAAACATCTGTTACATTTATGGGAATTTATTAAAAAAAACTGATGTAATAACAAATAGTTGAAGTGAAAATTGACAGTATACTTAAATTAATAAACAAAAGTATTTCCTTTATATTAGGCTTCAGACCCTGTGTGACAAAGCACAAAGTTGCTTAATAACCAACCTATGAACTTATAAAACTAGAGCACTGAGAGTGAAGCATTGTGCATCCTAGAGTTTTGTTTAAGGACAGATATGACACTGCATGTTGTATCTGACAGGAAAGCGTGCAAGGAGGGGATATAAACCTCAATGATTTCTTCATCAGAGCTGGGTGCTGGTTCATGGGCATCTACCAGTTTTCCAACAATGGGGTCTAGATACCAGAGGAGCAATATTATATGTAGTTACCCCTCGGGGCGGAATAATGCAAAGATGTGAAGGAAATATAAAATGAAATGCAGCTTGAAGCAGCAGTTTAGCATATGTCACATACAGAAACATTACTCCAACTACAAGCATTTCTGCACTGTATTAGCTTTACCTACATGCATTTTTGTGTCATTATTTATCGTAAATTGCCTAGTACTGGTCTTTCCTGGCATCCAAACCACCCAGTCATTAAATAAAAAATACCTGAGCATGACTAAACCAATATAAGCATGTGATTTGTAATTATAGTATGAGCAGTCAGGAGCTCTTTTAACTGATTTAAGCCATTCTTCTCAGTTTAATGTATAACTTATCTTTTAATTCACCATGAAGTCACATAACAGGACTGCAAATTGAGCAGTCGGTGTGGAACTGTTCCTTTGCAGTAGTGGATATAATACTGATTCTCACGTTTTCCTGATACGCTCACCCCTGCCTTTATTTATTTATTGATATTATTTACTGTGGTAGGGAACTGATCAATATTGACCAATTTCAGACTCAGCCCATGCTTAGTTAAATACCTGTGGTGTGAATGAGAAGAATGTACAAAAAATTAATTCATGAATGAAGATGCCCTGTACAATATGCCTTCTATGTGCCTTGATAACATTTTTCCTGCTTACTTCATTAGCATTTTCCACCTTATGTTTGCCATTTTGTTATCTTTATTGTACTACCGGTGATATGTTTACTGTTGTGATATCACAGCCACTACTTTTTCCTTTTATATTCATCTTTTTTCACTTACACAGTTCCACTCAGCAATTGTTGAGCACTGTTATCAGTGCCTGCGTATTTAATACAGGTTTCAGTAACTTCTTCACTCGCACTGCATCCTCACTGTAGAACTAATATCTCTCTCCTGGCACCCCTTCCACTTTTCAGCCTTCTTTTTTCCATGTTACTGCTAATCTCCTCTACCCATCATCACAACTTGTGACTAAAACTGTACAAGATGGGAGCTGTCCAAGCTTCTACAAGACCCATACCACATGCCTGTACCATTGTTGGTACACAGAGAGATTGGTGTTAAGGTTACAAACAATTATCTCTAATGGATACCAACAATGAAGGAATAAATGCCTAGATCAGCCTACATTAAATAGCTCAGCACTGGGTGTCTTTGCAGCTTTGTTTCATATGCCTGATATTAAGCAAAGTATTAGTGTTTCATCAAAACTAAAATACTCAGTGTTCAGATCTATAACAATTACGGATCACTTACACTGTTTGGTGGTACTTACCTAAATCCTTATTCCACAAAAGACCACATGGCCTGTCAAAATAGTATTCTGTCTGGGATCGCCTAGTGCTAAGTGTCAAAAATTTAACTAGGCCAATGGCTAGAGAGCAGTGTGTTTTCAGAGAATGGCCAACCTATTCATGTGTGCTGTACTGGCAAGCCCATTAAAAGAGGGAAACATTTCTGTCTGCAGCTAGTGTAGTTTGGTGTTATTGGCTTGAATGCATGAGTAAATACTTGTAAAAAGACAATGGGCATTCAGAAGCTGTGAAACTAAAACACTTGTATGATTTACATGGTCATTTTCATGTTTTCCATAATCTTCCTTCAAAGGAAATCTAAGGTATTACACAATGGCGATGCTGGTTTACCTTGGACTTTTTGTTCTTCAGAACTATACATACATGCATACACACCACAATTGCTTTTCAGGAATAAATATAGCACAGCCGTTCTGAAATCGAGAAAGTCATGTCCAACACAGAAAGCCTTACCAGAACTGGGGTAGGAGCGCAACAGAAATAGGAATTTCTAAATAAAGTTCATTGTGTCACAGTGTGAATGTGAGTCTCATATAGCACACTGCATTCCTGATCAATTAGTATTACTTCAATTTATATCTATATCTATCTATCCACATATGCATATACATATATATCTGTTTGGGTCAATGGTGTTACATCAAATGTCCACATCCCTGAAGTACAAAACATCTATACTATATGATTGAACCTCATAGAAATGAAAGCAAACCTAGTGATGACTGTTCTCTTAACCATTATTCTTTTAGATTATGCCTGTTTAAGTCTGAGAATAAAAAGAGCTTTGCCTAAATTCCCACAGATATTTTGTTCATAATTGTCATAATTCATTGTAATTTTATTTTATCCTTATATATCACAGTTTTACTGCTGAATTATCTGGTGCATGCATTTGATTTTAATGTACAGTGTCTGAATTATAAGCACTAGCTCTTAGATATTATTTAGCTCAAGGTGAGATGCTTTATGTTTAATTGAATTTTGTTTATTTAATAATTATTTTATCATTAAACTAAGGGCACAGTGATAAGGGCTTTTGCTCCACAGTATGCTAATTTGTTCATTTTTTTGAGGAGCAAGTCATGTATAATTTAGAATAAAAAAAAAGTTATATTTTGTAATATTTTCATTTTATTGATTTATTTGTTTGTAAAGGTAAATAGTGGATTTAAGAAATTTTTGTAGGAGTTGCATCAAAAACCCTTTGGTTCAAGTTTACTTATGAATGTTCTGTGAATCAGATTAGTTATCTAGACTTAAGGCTAAAACAAAATGATTTAGAAGAGCATGACCCATTGACTTGTTTTTATGATAGCAGTTGTCATTTTGAATATCCATTAAGCTCTTTACCATAAAAAGAGCTAATATGGGTTCATAGAGCTTGTAGTAAATGGGCGGATTTTCAGAATGAGACAAGTATTTTGAAATGGTTATAAAAGAGCTGACACTGAGAAGGCATGTTGGGGAAGTAGCATCATTTCCAGACAGGATCTGATAAAAACTGATGGTAAATATTTTGTGAAAGAAGATAGAAAGCGATATGGCAATAATCACAAAAAATAATAAGAGCACTGATATATATTTTGTGATTGAATATTGTTTGTTTAGTTCAGTGATGACTAGTTTAGGGAATACATATTGGGGTGTCTTAAGTCAGATCCCACTTTATCAGCTATGCTTGGAAGTTTTCTTACTTTATCAGTTTAAAGTTTTCTTACGAGATAAGAACATAGCTGACTGTGTCGTTTGTAGTCACTTTAAGAAACCATTAGTAAATGTGTTGGGTTGAGAATGCATTGGATGGATGGTGTCTTGTAGTTGCTGCAATACTTGTAGTTTGATTTCCCCATTATATAAAATTAATGGGGATAAATTATCATAAGAGGTAAATTTTCTTGTTTAAGTATGGGGGGTTATATATGCTATACTATGTTCATGTAAGAAACAACTAGATGCTTTAAAATAAGGATGCAGGAACATCATCATCATCCAGTCATCATCATATCCATCCATCCAATCATCATCATCATACCCATCCAGTCATCATCATATCCATCCATCCAATCATCATCATCATACCCATCCAGTCATATCCATCCATCCAATCATCATCATCATATCCATCCAGTCATATCCATCTATCCATCATCATCATCATCATCATCATCACATTCATCCATCCATTCATCCAGTCATCATCATCTGCTTGACTGTCACAGATTTTCTCTCAGTCCATCCACCTCTTTGTTGGATGCTCTTATTTCCTCTTACCCTCTTCCTGTCTGTTCCAAATCTTTTTCACGTGTCCAAACCACAGTATTCTCTT
The DNA here is from genome assembly GCF_019279795.1 of Protopterus annectens. NCBI lineage: Eukaryota > Metazoa > Chordata > Ceratodontiformes > Protopteridae > Protopterus > Protopterus annectens. The sequence goes on along the minus strand of NC_056729.1, from coordinate 170,985,041 downwards.
TGATCTTTTCTGCAATTGGAGCTACCTTGGCTTCTGCTTTTATGTCCTCCTTTCTTTATCTGTCCCACAGTGTGTATCCTACCAACCATCTCAGGCATTTCGTCACTATCAACTCTAGGTTTCTCAACTGATCTGCCTTTACTGCTCAGGTTTCTGTACCATACAGTAGTACTGGTCACACCACTGTTTTGTGCACCTTACTTTTCAACTTCTTTGACATTCTTCTGTCATACACTACCCCCTGACACTCTGTGCCAGTTGGCTGCAGCCCCTCTAGTTTAGCTTTGATTTTTTTTCATTCAGATTTTTCTTCTCTTCAACCACCCCTCCCAGATACTTGAAGCTGTTAACCTGTTCTACTGTTTCCCTCCTGTCTCAATTTGCAGCTTCATCTAATTACCCAAATTTGCTGCCATTACTACTGTCTTATCTGTACTTAGTTTCAAGATTCAACCCATGTGCCTTCAGTTTTGCATTCCTTTCCCCTATCCTTTGCTAAAGTGCATTGAGTAATATTATTTTACAAATCAGAGAGCCCAAATAGAGCAACATTTTGATAATGTCCATTCAGGTAAAACAGCTGCTTTTACATGTATACAGTTTTAGAGCAGGTGAAATGTTATGAAATATATAAATGGGCTATATATAGTTTAAAGGTTCCCATTCAGAAGCCTGAAACATCATAAGCCTGAAAATCAAAATCCTGAAACCAAAAGCCTGAAAATTCAGAATCCTGAAAACTCAAAATCCTGAAAGCCCAAAATCCTGAAAGACCAAAATCCTGAAACTCAAAATCCTGAAAACACAAATAATGCTAACATGTCACTATAAAGACACTAATATCTACCAACTGACCCTGACCCTAACCCTAAGGTCCGTCACTATCGCACACTCACCTGACCCGCGCCCTAAACCTAACTCACTTAAACCGCCCCTAACCCCAATATTTGTCACTATTGCATACATGCCTAACCTGCGCCCTAACCCTAACTCACTTAAACCGCCCCTAACCCTAAAATAAAACCAACCGCACACTTACCTGACCCCAACGCATGACCTAACACCACAGGGCTAACAATAGCAAAGCCACAATGACATCAGTATGTCTATTTTGTGTTTTCAGGATTTTGAGTTTCAGGATTTTGGTCTTTCAGGATTTTGGGCTTTCAGGATTTTGAGTTTTCAGGATTCTGAATTTTCAGGCTTTTGGTTTAAGGATTTTGATTTTCAGGCTTATGATGTTTCAGGCTTCTGAATGGGAACCAGTTTAAAATATGGTACTTTAAAACATAATGGATTAAATCAAGAATTAGAATGGAAATGTATACTAAATTAATTCAGTAACTGATTGTATTAATTGTATTTCATTGACTTTTCTTTTTAAACATTCTTGTTTTTTATGTATTGTACTATCTTGAAGACTGTGGCTGAGGCACTTGGAGTGTGATGCAATAACGTTTTTTGTTTTATACTGCTGTTATTTTGCTGCTTTTGCTATATAATTATTGTTTTTCATTATAAACATTAAACAAAGAAAATGCAGCAGTAAGAGGTATAACTGTATTATAGTGCAAGGATGCACCGTGATCATGCTATATTTGGAAAAAGACAAGCCAGTTAAGTGCCAGAGTGGTGTGAGATCCAACCTTAACAAATGTTAAGCACCCCTGCTGAAGTTGTTAAGGTTGGGCCCCACACTAGGCAGTCAAATCTGCCCATACTGATCAGCAAACAGCAGCAGAAAAAAGATTTGGTTCTGCCCTGCTCTCTGTGCCAGTAAGGTGTCCCCTCCTCATACAAAATAAAAAAGCTACTTGAATAACATGTCTTTGCCTGCATTTTCTCAGCTGGATAGAAGCTCTGAAACTAAAATATATGTCACTTTTCAGTAACTTCAGTTCTCCTTGATTATCTGAAAACCATGGACTTTGAGGAACAAATCAAACAAATGAGGCAAAAATCTGGACAACTAGGAGGTATGGAAGGTGAGTGTAAACGCCATGGAACTTGTGTGCTACAATGCCTTTCTGACAGCACTTGTTAAGTGCTTTATGGCTTTGAAAGACAGCAAAGCAGTTAGCGTTTTTTTTTTTTTTACTATTACTAGTAGTAAATGGAGCAGATAAAGCTCCACGCACTACAAAGAATTATGATCGGATCTCTGATCACTCAAGGTGAATTTCTTGGCATCCATGTCTTGAACACATAAACAGGTTATGATTGGCGAACCAGTCATAATCCTCTATGATGCACAATTACACACACACCACTGAATTAAATTTTATTTCATACCAAGTGTAGTGAAGTACTGCGGTGGTGGTGCTGCGGTAGCGTTTTCGCCTGACAGTATGATGTTGTCCTGTTCGATTCTCAGCTAAAGCATCTTCTGTGTTGAGACATGCGTGAATGGGCGAACCTTCATTGAAGGTTGTGCGTCAGAGCTGGCAACTCGGTACATAAAAATCTACTGCCAATCATTAGCGGACCGGAGTGCTGCTGTGGCGACCCCCAACCGGGAAAAGCCGAAAGATACAACAACAACCAAGTGAAGTGATAAAATGCTGCATTAATGTGATCATAATGTATCGTGCTGACTCCTACTGAAGTTATTTTTATTTCCTTGACTGTGTAATCAAACTTTTTAAATAGTTACCCTTAAATCACCCAGTGGATAGCTAACTGACTCATAGACAGGACCAAGGAAGTTAGAATTTTGGCATCCACCTCTACAAAGATGCCAGTCACAAGCACAGTCCCTCAGGGATTGGTCCTAAGACTGCTCCTTGTTGGCATTTACTTCAAGACCATGTCAATGGCTTCTGGCTGACTAAATTTGCAGATGATTGCAAATTAGGAGCAGTCATTGAATCCCACATCAGCACAAACGTTCTACAGGAAGGGATGAGAAAGACAGACAACTGGTGTCAGAATCATGAACTAAAACTAAATGCCAAGAAATGCATAACAGTATCCATTGGGAGCTCCTCCAGTCCTGGTAAATATCATATTGACAACACACCCCTAAGAGTTGACCTAGTAGGGACTTGGGGACACACACAGACAGTAATCTAGCCTTTGACCATCATGTGTCTACAGTAGTAAGGAAATAATTTGCTGTTGTGTAAATTATAAACAAACATATGTCATCTAGGTCCAAGGAAGTCCTTGTTCCACAGTATTCACCATTAATCATACCTAGCATTGAATACAATGTCCCCCTTTGGTATCTACCTAACCTGGCACATCCAACAACTGGAACATCCAGTAATATTCCTCACTAAAAGAATATAGTGCATACCCCTGTCTTCTGTTTCCTACAGGTTGTTGAGGGGAGATCTGTGCCTAGCATACAAGGCATTGTCAGACCTCACTCTGATGGACCTCCTGCATATCCACAAAACAAACAGCTCCAGAATTACCCATTCTAAAGACATAAACCATGGCTGTGATATTAATAGGACTTACTGGAGAGACAGGCATATATTCCAGAGACTACCCTGTGTACAGAACAGGCTCGCCATCTATGTGAGGCAGAGTTCCTCCTTAACCCAAGTCAAGTGTAACTTGGATAACTGGATGGGGGACTGGAAATTCACCCCTGGTATTGACAGTTGTCTCTCTAGTAGACACAGGCAGCCTGTAAATGGTTCATCACCCAGGCCCCTGCTTGTAAATGTTTCATCGCCCAAGCCCCTGCTTACACTTATCAAGGGTACCTTATTATGAATATGAATGATATAAAACAGATGGTTTAGCATTATCAATCTCCATAACAATAGTTTACCCCAAGTAGGCTAACTCAGATATGTAAGTATGAGAAGCTAGGCTCTTATGGTCCTTTCAGCCCCTCACTGAATATTGTGTAGGTTACATCTCAAAGTATGTCAGGCTCTTTTATAAGGTGCTTAATCTCTTCACTCTTGAAAGCTTGGAGGGCCACAGGCATTTCTCTACTCATACTTAGGCCTCAATATGTGCTCCCTGTTGTACTGCTCAGTTACACTCAGAATACTAATCTACTGCAAATTGCCCCCAAAAAGATCTGTAGATTTATTACAAGGTAGCTCCACCAAACCACCATGGCATATCACTGAAGAAGGTTAAATGGCTACCTTTAACAGCCAAGACCAGCTTACTTTAGTCTCTCTCACCTCCAGACTGTTTCACCTTGATTACTGCCTCCCCCTTGTTCATTGGTTGAAAGTTGGCAGTCCTTGCAACCCACAGAGGTCTGAAGACTTGGAAGATTTGGCCCTCAAAAGAGTGGCATTTGAGACTGCTGCTAGCAAGAAAGCTAACTTGGAATCCACTTTCCACCCAGATTAAAAATGTAAAGGACTGTTACTGAATTCATGGAAAACTTGGACTATTGAATGAATGTAAATGTAGGAATTCTACTGAAAATTGTCACTATCTTCTGCTACCTTCTTTTATTGAGAGTCGTTAAACATATCTATCTATCCATCTATCTGTATACACACACACCCAATGGTTAGTAGTAGGTTGAAAAAAAAGATGCTGTAATGTAGGTCCAAATATTTTATAAAAAACACACAATAAAGTAAATGCTTTTTACTCTTTTGCACTCTAAAAGGTGTGCTGAGACTTCATCAGACTATATTTGCGTATATATGTATGTATGCACATACTGTAATTCATCACACATCCTTGTTATTGAAAGTGTGCCAGGCATGTATAAGTTATCGAAAGTGGAATTTATCAAATGCACACTTTACTGAGTGGTGTTTTTTTTCTAGAAATGTGAAATATGGTTTATGGGAGGAACATAGGGATAAATATGGGTTTCAGTGGCTAACTTTATTAATCCTAGACTTCAATGTTTTGGCATTAGAGGTAGCAAGTATTTGCAGGTTAGGGTTAGAGTAGCATCAAAGTTAGGGGATGATTGCTAGGAGGGTATGTAAGAATGTTTGGGGGTTAGGTTAAGAGTAAGGGCTTGGTAAGGGGATCAATGATAGGAGTTTATTTGTGAGTTGTTTGCAGGGTAGAGTCAGATTCAGGTCTAGATAAGATGATAGGTGTACTTTTTTATATGTGTATTTTTGTGTGTAAGTTTTGTCTGAGCTGTTTTGTGTAGTGGCGGTGTTACAGAAAGGGTTTTCCTAAGACAAGGTGTCAGGTTAGGGTTAGGTGCAGGGTTACGGCTAGGGATACCTATACTACCTTAATAATGTGTAAATTTGGTCTGAATGTTGTGGTATGGTTTTGTTGTGGGATCAGAATAAGAATCTGTTTGTTTTCCTTTTTTTGATTTTGGTTTTAGCTTCCATATGTTTGCTTTTGGAAATGTCGTCTTTGATTATTGAGATTCAAAGTTTCTCCATTTTGATTAAATGTCATGAACCCATATGTATGTGTGTGTGTGTGTATATATAATATATATATATATATATATATATATATATATATATATATATACATATACTTAATGCTGTATACTGACTACTTGTCTTACAGTTGCATTGTCATATCTTTGTCATTGATAATGCAGTCCAGGTTATGGATACTAGCTCACCTGCCATTTTAAATGTAAAGTAAAATAAAAACAGAAATAAAATACTAAAAGTACAAAATGTTTACAGTTACACCACATGAACATATTGGTTAATGGTGGAATGGTTACAGACACACACAAAATTAAGCCAGTGATGTACAGACGCACACAAAATTAAGCCCACTGATTTACATTTTCAGACTGACTCCTTCACTACTTCTTACTGGGAAGTTATTTCAAGCTGCAATGCCAGTCACTAGTAACACCCCATCCAGTGGAGTTGGCAACATAACTGCAAACACTGTGCCTGATGACATGTCTGGATGAAGGATCCATAAGAACATTCTAAGTAAGATTTCACAATCAGTGATGTAATGCAAAGGTCCTCTAGAGGTATTTTGTGGTACATGCAGGAACAATGTTATGGAAACTTACATGTGCTGACAGGCATCCCACTACATTTTTAGTATGTGTACAAATACCATAGTAACCTGCAATGGGCTTACAGGAGCATCACAGTACAACTGTGCCCAGAAAGAATGCTTTTACTGGCACAAAAGTATCTTCAAAGCCAAGATCATTCAGTGACAATGCTGATAAGACTCTTCACATGCCATGGACTTGCAGTGGAAACCAGAGAAATAATTTAAGATTTTATGCTGGGTTACACATGCAAATGCAAAAAAAAAGTGCATGATGCTGAACTATGCAAATTATTATATTGCTTTGCAATTTTGTTCTTGAAATTTTTATTGCTGAAAGAAGATGCAGAATAATGTAACTATATGTGTGCCATTGCAAAGACCCAAATTTATTTGCTGAGATTTGTAGCATGGAGGTTGGGTTCTCTAATGCAGTACTTCACTATATTTAAAAGTAGAGGCTAACACAGGATTTCAATAAATCCTACACAGAGTGATTTTCTATGTAAGCATAGTGGCACAGCCCCAACACGGAAACCGGCAGCCGTGTGATCCAGTAAACAGAGCAGAGGAGCGTGCACGAGCATACAGACATGGAAGTGTCCGCGGAATGCAAATCACATCATCAGAAGGTGAATTTCATGCAAATAAGGTCAAATGAGGGTGCTGGACTTGTCTAGCAAGCAGATAGGTAGTCTTGCAGACCCTGTGTTGGTGTCCGTGTACAAGAAATCAAAAACTGAAAAGGGGCTGTAAAAGCCCATTTAGAAGGTCAGGGATTGCATATTAGGGACAAATATGTCCAAAACTATGCCCTGTATGTGCAAAAAATAATGCAAAATAATAAAAAAAAAATTTTAATAGCCATATCTCATTTGCGTGCCAGTGCGTGGTGCGCAAACATGCCGTTATGCAAAAAAAAAAAAATTAAAAACTGTAAAATCCAAAAACAAGACATTTGTGAGAATAATGCATTATAGGGCCCTGCAAGTAGATATCAGTGATTGCTAAGGAGGTAGACCCTGGAACAGTGAAGTATCCAGGTTGTGTGCATGGATTAGTTTGCAAATGAATAGCAAAAATGGGGTACTGTGTCTGCAGATAAAATTGGTGTAGCCTCTGAACTGTGTTAGCATCCACAGAAGAGGTAGCTGGGGGTATGTCACATTATTTTTAAGCAGATTGGAGCTCAGCGGCACCTGTTTGCCTGCTGCTTAGGGGAGGGGGGGTGTCCAGTGCTGCTAAGATTTGTTTAGCTATGGGGTGCATATTTTAGCTGATTTAATCTATGCTGAGCATGCCTGTGCATGGGGGTGTGTCCAGACTGCTGAGCAGTGTTTATATTAATGGAGTGGGTTTGCGAGCTGTGCCGCAGTGCTTATCAGGGAAGGTATTTAAAAAAAAAAAAAAGATAATAGCCTGTGAAAGCCAGTCATGTATAAAGTACTGTTAAGCCCTGTTCCACAGACACTGGGCCATTCAAACCCCTCAATGATATACCTGACAGGTGGAATGCATCATAGTTAGCCAATCACACAGACTGCATCTGCAGCACACCACTATAGTGTATGTATATACCCTACAATCTGATTTTTCCCACATACTCTGCACCATTGGAGTACACACTTGGGAATTTTAACTGACAGAATGCTAGGGGCTACTGCTGCTCTGTTACATCTGTATGTGCTAGAGGCTGAGGGCAGTGCTGATGCTGCTGCTGAATATAGGCCTAGACTGAGAAGGAGAAGAGTGTTTAGACTGAGGGTAACCTTCCAGGGGCTACATGAGCTGGAGATTGTAGAATGCTACAGGGTGGACAGGGACGTACTACAAGAACTCACTGAGCTTTGCTGCCCTAAGACCTAGTGCCAACAGAGAGGAACCCATCCCAGTGGAAACAAAGGTATGTGTAGCCCTTCGAATATTAGCTATAGGTGCTTTTCAACTGGGGACATGATGGGGTTCTCGCAGGCATCAACGCCCAGGGTACTCCACCAGTTCCTGGCTGCTATGCAAACACATGCCAGTGAGCACATCTATTTGTCCCACACCTCTGAGGAGAGGGCCAGCAGCATGCATCTCTTCCACCATGTAGCACACTACCCTAAGGTACTGGGGGCCATAGACTGCACTCATATGCACATCAAAAAACCACGCAGTGTGGAGGATAGTGTCTACGTCAACCACAAGGGGCATCACTCTATCAACTGCCAGGTCGTATGCAATGCCCAGGGCATTATCATGAGTGTGCGGGCTGGCAGCCCTGGCAGTTATCACGACACCAATATCTGGCACGCATCACAGCTGTTTGCCAGGGGGGACATCCCATACGGCTATCTACTGCGGGATGCTGGGTATGCACTGGAACCATGAATGATGACACCCATCAGAAATACACACACACCTACCGAAGAACACCATGTGCACAAACTAGGAACATCAGCGACCATGTGTTTGGGCTGCTTAAGTCATGGTTCCACTGTCTCAATATATCCAGTGGAGCCCTGCAGTACTCTCCAGCACAGATATTCACAGTATGTGCCATGCTACACAATATGATCCTGTGGAAACAGAAGCAGCAGAAACATCACAGGGAAGTGGCAAACAGCCATCCACCAGTGCCAGGGTCCCCACAGCCACAGGGGGACTCAAAGGAGGAACCCCTTGAGCCTGTCTCTGTAAGGAGATGTAGACATGCCCAGTATGCTCTGGCCTTGCAAAGAGGCAACGCATAGCACATGCACTTACAACCTAGGGTCCTAGGGACTGACACCTCTCTGACTCACATACTTAGTAAAATGGATGCCACCCACACCACACAACCTGTACCTTACCACATATTGACTGCGTGCATCTGACAGAGCCAGCCCTGAAACACTGCTGCTGGTACAAGCTAAGTCACTCTTCTTTACAACAAATGTATGGGGTACTAGACTATGGTAGCATAAGTATGAACCAGCTGCATGTATGCAAGGGAATAGAGTGAGCTACTGGGCTACCTGCAGAGAACTAACAGCTGTGTGGGACAACAGGTACTCTCTGTCAAATACTGTCTGCCTCATAATATGCAGTAGGCCACAAGGCAGCAAAATCCACTGCACTATGCAAGGGAAATGCCAAACAGTGGGGCCATAGGACAGATGTATGACTGTCAGTGCTTGAGTCCCCTACCCCTAAGATAGCCTTGTTCCCATACAACTGCAGTAACAGTATGTTAGTAAGGTCATAGCAGCAGACCACACAGTCCCTGGGCTGTCCCAAACAACTGGCGACACGTTCATATTTCTTCAATATGCAGTGGTCAAAGTGTATGTCTGTCTGCTGCTGTTAGTGTTAGGAATTAAACTTCACTTTCTGGTGGCTGGTGTGACTTAGTGGGCTAAGTACATTTGCATGGTAGATGGTGTTCATGGTTCGAAGTTGGCTGCACCTACAATTTTGCATGTGAGCTACTCCTATGGTAGGAGTCACACAGACTTATAAAATATGTCACTATTTGTTACTGCAAGAAAGCTGGACAATTCCAGAGAGAATGAATGGACAGGGGGCCACCTCTATGGACATTACACATGCACTGAATAATCTAGAAGGTGGCTAGTATAACAGCAGGGTGTAACAAGTCAGAGTAGCAGCAGGATGTACAGGCCATAACTTTGTCAGTACCTACAACAAGTCAGTGAGCACCATGTAGTTGTATATTATCAAAACAACACAACTGTCTGAGGAGCAGAGCAGACATATAGGGCAGAATTCTGGACATCATGCAAAATATGTACAGTCAGAGGTGAGAAGTCTGTAATCCTGTGTGAGATGTTATAGCATGTACCCCAGTCACAGCATACCTACAACAACTAAGAGCATGAAATATGGACAAAGCCATGAACAGGAGTGGGGCAAAGGCCCATGTGTAAGAGAAGGATTAACTAGTGGCCACACAAATGTAGACAGTGCAGAGAATAACAGGTTGTCCAGTAGCATAGGTTCCTTGCTGTGGATGGAGTCAGTAAATCAACAGTCTGTCATCAGTGCCTATCATCAATCTATAATAACTTGCCACTGATGTACCATAAAAATCACAATGCTATGTAAAACGTACCAGACATATGATGCAAAGCCCTGTACTGTCGATTACAATCTGTACACACCCTAGCTATGATTCAGATATTGTGCGCAGCACACAGCTCGGGAATCCCTTGGATATAATATCAGGGAGGTGCTGGACTGATGAATCTGGTGCAGCAGCCAATTGGATGTAGCACACAAAATCCTGGAGTAGAGTACAGATAGGTCTGCCCTGGAGTCACCTTGTAAGTACAGACGGTCACAATGGGCATGCTGCTACCCTTAGGTAATTTTGGCCCATATCTGATGATTCCTATGCCTAAAGAACCGAGATGTTAATATATCACTGTGCATACAGACAGGTATGTATAATTATCCCCCTCAGACATGATTACCCTTATCTATCAGTATGTGGCACACACACACACATATATATATATATATATATATATATATATATATATATATATATATATATATATATGTGTGTGTCTGTATGTATCTATCTATCTATATATATATATATATATATATATATATATCTATATATATATATATATCTATATATATCTATATATATATATATATATATATATAGAGATATATATATATATATATAGATATATATATAGATATATATAGATATATATAGATATATATATAGATATCTATATAGATATATAGATATATATATATAAGAGATTTTATTTATTTATTTTATTGCATTTGCTTACCGGGAAAGTCCACTGGGCCTAAAAGAGCCCATTTTCAGTGGAGGCCTGGGGAGAAAAGCTCCAATGAGATACAGAAAAAATATAAACATTAATTACTGCAGAAGTAGAAACAGTGTTACAGATAGTAAATATAGTAACATATACAGAATATATATATATATAAAAGCAGGAATCTAGTTTGTTTGAGTACAGTAATATATACAGAAAATATACATTAAAGTAGAATTCAGTGAATTCAATCAGAGTGGTATAAACAGATATACAGATATATATATATATATATATATATATATATATATATATATATATATATATCGGTATTGTACCAGTATCAACAAGTGAAGATAAAAATAAATATGGAGAAAGTATCATCAGCCACCAGTAGCAAAAGACATAGAAGTTTAGTAATCATATAAGGAGAGTGAAGAGGTTAGGCTATAGAGCAGGAACATAACCAGGAAGAGTTGAGGTAATTTTCAGTATTTCTTTGAAGGTAGTGGTGCTGCCTGTGTTTCTTAAAGAAGGTGGAAGTGAGTTCCATAGTTTGGCGATGGTGAAGGAATAGAGTAGTTGACCAGCAGGTAAGGTGGGCTTATTTACTTTTAGAAGTAGATGATTTTCAGATCTTAGATGCCTGCTGGGATGGTATTTGGCAAGCAGAGTTGAGAGAGCAGGACAATCTGTGGATCTGTAGATTATTTTGTGCACAGTAGTTAGTTGGATGAATGAGAGATGGTGGGGGAGTTCCAGCCACCCTAATTGTTTCAGTGACTTACAGTGGTGGGATGAGAATTTGGCCTTGGTGGCAAATTTTGCTATTCTGTTGTAACACATAGCAAGTTTGGATTTTGTAGAATTTTGGATATTAGTGAGGAGAGGGGCATCATAAAGGAGAGAGGGTAATAAAAAGGTAGTTGCAAAGGTTTGTCTAGTAGATAGGCTAAGAAAGTGTTGGTGCCTGTAGAGCATACCAAGCTTTTGGTGTGTTTTTTTGATGTTATTGTTTGTGTAGGTCAAAGTTAAGGTTTTCATCTATAATAATGCCTAATAATTTAGTGTGTGGGACAACTTCTATAGTGGTATTGTCTTGGGCTGGTATAGTGAAAAGTTTTTTTATCAAATGGAGTGGTTTTCCTAGGAGTAAAAATTACTAGGTTTTTTTTTTTTTTTTGGATTTAGGACAAGATGATTGTTAAGCATCCAAGATTCAGTAGAGGTGAGGGCATTCTGGGTAATTTGCTGGAGTTCAGAGCTGTAATTTGCAGTGCATATTATTATAAAGTCATCAGTATACTGGATTACTGAGCATTGTGGGAGAGTGGTATGAAAGTTGTTAATAAGGATGCTAAATAAGAGAGGACCAAGTATGGAGCCCTGGGGTACCCCTGTGGAAGTATTGAGGAAGGGAGAGTAAGATTGTTGCCATTTGGTGGATTACTGCCTATTGGAGAGAGAGCTGTTGAACCATTGTAGGGTAGAGGGAAAAATGTGGAGGGTGGATAGTTTAGAGCGGAGGATAGTGTGGGAAATGGTATCAAAAGCTTTGGAGAGGTCAAAGAAAAGTGAAGCAATTATTTTACCAGACTCGCATGCCCAGTTAACTGCATCAGGGAAGGATAGGAGGGCAGTAGTGGTGCTGTGTCCTGGTCTGAAACTATGCTGAGTTGGTGATAAAATTTGATTTTCATGCAGGTGGTTGAGGAGTTGGGCATGGATGCATTTTTCCAGTATTTTAGAGAGGGGTGAGAATTGCTATGGGTCGAAAGTTTGTGGTTTCTGTGTTGGTGCCACCTGTGTGTAAGGGGAGAATGAATGCTTTTTTCCAGATGTCTGGGACAAGGGATTATTTAATTGATCTGTTAATGACTATGCTGATGGGATAAGCTATAGAGTTTGATGCTAACTGCAGGAAGCGTGGGTGTAGATTGTCAGGGGCCAGAGTACAGAGTTTTTGCTTAAGTAAAAGTTTTTTTATTGTGCTGGTGGGTATGGGGGAGAATTTTAGGTTAGGGTTAAAGGTAGACTTGTTTTCTGAGATGATTTGGTCTCCAGCTGTCTTGGTGTAGTGCTGTTAACTGTAGGAAAGATGGTTAGGTTAGCTATGGTGTCAGTGAAGTAGAAATTGAAGAGGGTAGCAAGCTCAATGGGGGGTTTTGTGGTTCAGGGGATGGATTGCTTTGAGAGCCTGGGTGTAATAGTTGGCTGATAGAGGACCAGAATTTTTGGGGATTATTTTTATGTTGGCTTTGTAGGTGGTAGGAGTGGTCTATCAGTGGTTATTAGATGTTTTGCCTGGTTACGGAGTTGCTTGTAATGTAGTAGAGTTGAGGGGTCTTTGTTTTTCTTCCATGATTTCCAGATTTTATTCCTTGTGGACATTACTTCTTTGGTGGAATTTGAGAACCAGCATGCATGGTTATGTTTTATTCATTTTTGGCGGGTGGGTGCTTGCCTATTTAGGATATCTAGAAATGTTGAGTTAAAGAATTCAACAGCCTCATTAAGTGGTAGGGATTTGTGGGGTTTCCAGTTTACTTTAGCTAAGGTTTCATTAAATATGGATGATTGGAACTTAGTAAAATTAACATATATCTCCACATAAAGGTGTACAGTGATGTAGTGCTGCAGCCACTTGTGCATCAAATATAACTGGTGACGCTTGCAAGTAGTACTGTGAGCTGTAATGTGTACTAGTAGGTAGGCAGGAGTTCTAATCTCACATAACCCACCTTGTGTGTGTGGGTATGTATATGTACATATTTCCCATACAGCAGTTCAGACATCCCTATCAGGCCTATGTCTGTGCAAAGGTCAATCACTTTATGACCCTCTGACTAGTGGCCTCCCACTCCCTGTCAACAGCTGCTGATGTCATCCACCTTAACAGCAGAGGCAGACACTGTTAGAATGCATAAGCTCTGTGGTGCATATAAGTATGTAGTAAAATAGTATGAACTACTAGATAGGTGGGGGTTCTAATCTCAAAAAGGGCAACTGTGTGTGTTTGTGTGTGCGAGCATGAATATACCCCCTTGAAGCAATGTATCTGTCTCATCTATCTCTGTGCATTGGTTATACATTTTCAGGCCCTGTCAACCCCCCCATTGCCCTCCTTTACCGGGCCTGGTGATGTCATCCATCTTAACACTGGCAGACACTCTCAGAATACATAATGTTCGTGGTGCATGTGATAAGTACATAGTACTAAAGTGTCTACTACTAGATAGGTAGGGCAACTGTGTATGTAAATATACCCCCTTGCAGCAGTGTGTCTGTGTTGCAATGGTTATACATTTTCAGGCCTTGTCAACCTCCCATTACCCTCCTTTACAGGGCCTGCTGATGTCATCCACCTTAACTGCACTGGTAGACACTCTCAGAACACAGAAGCTTTATGGTGCATGTGATAAGTACGTAGTACTATAGTATATACTACTTGATAGGTAGGGGTTCTAATCTCATAAAGGGCAACTGTGTGTGTGTGTGTGTGTGTGTGTGTGTGTGTGTGTGTGTGTGTGTGTGTGTGTGTGTGTAAATATACCCCTGTGCAGCATTGTCTGTCTTGTCTATGTGTGTGCATTGATGCATGTTTCAGTCTGTCATGAAAGCACAGTCGCATTCCAAACGCAACACCAGACAGCTGCTCAGGATCATGTATGCATCACTGTCTGACATCTGTGACTCCCTCCACCACACTGGTGACACCATGCATCATTACACTGACGTAGTGAACAGACAGTGGGTTGAGACATTATCAGTCCTTGACCGCACATTGTGATAGAACATGTGGTGAGAATAGGGTGTTGGACACATGACCATAGGTCAGCAACATCTGCTGAGAGTCCACGTGGCCATGCACACTCACTCCCATAGTGGCAGTACCTCCAGCACTACAGAAGTGGATCTACTGCTGTAGGCCCCCCACCAGTGGCAGCACAGTCCCAGGCCACAGCTGCACCCATTTGCCATGCAGCATTTACCATGTCAGTTGCCCTGTGATGGATCTGCTCTTAGCTTCGGTGCTGTTGCCCTACGCGGTTCACTGCTGTGACAAGGTCAGCCCACATTGCAGAACTTTGCTCATGATTGTGGTGAGTCCTGGAGAGCAGAATGGCATGATGCAGTCTTAGGCCATCCAGGATAACATCATTTTCCACAGCTGTAAATAGCGGGTGCCTCCATCTATACATTCTGTCTGAAAGACAAGAATAGAGGAACACATCACAGGACTACAGACATTTCTCTCTACTATGTACACACCCTGCACATGCACATTGGCCTGCACTATGCACTGCTACATCCCACATCATACACTACCATCTATCAACACAGTCTATATGTGGCTATCAGCAACAAAGTAGCAATACCAGTTATGTCCCTGTGTGCTGTGATGGAGTGTGCTGAATGTCTACACTCCCATCAATGGCATCTACTGTGTTGTGTCCCCTATGGCCGACATCCCAGTACCATGTCTGACAGCCACTGTTCGACAAATAGGTGTGTGTTGTTATGAGTATATGGGGATAGTCCCGCAACAGCCATGTGCCACAGTGACAGACAGCAATGCAAATGTGCTGTAGGGTATCTTCCCTGTAGGTATCCTACTTCTCCAGTACACAGATGTATGCAGAATGTGTATGTGTGTCTGATATATGTGGTCCCTTTCCCAGAAACATGTGAATGTCTGGCAAATAGTTGGACAATAATTGTTGATTGTTCTTAGACTGTGGAGAATCTGGCTGTCACATGCCAGAACCCTCAAAAAACAATTTATACTACATTAATATCTGTTACTATATTCACACCTGTACATTGTATGATCATTATGTACATTCTGTTGCTGAGGTTGGGCCTGTGTCCTCCCACTACTAATGGTGATGACCTGCAGTATGGGGTTGCCAGGTATGGTAGCCATAGCTGCCAAGCGATGAGATATGAATGTTGACAACACAGTGACCCAGCCACAGTCGATCAGGGACAGTCAGGGACACCAGTACAATGTCTGGGCTATTCCTGTGTGACATTCACAGACCAAGAGGAACTGAGTGACAGTATATCATGTGATATGCCATCTGTGTCCACTATTACTCACTGTCACTATATTTAACACACAGTCTGGTGGCATTCGTGCAGGAGCCGGCCATTGGAGGGAGTGACAGGGCCACAGCTGTGATCTAAGTCACTCCAGGCAGAATTTTAAGGCCTGGCTGTAGCTTTTGGACAGCAGATTATCAGCAAAATATCATTCCCAAAGATATACTACAGGCCTCCTGTTGTAACCCCTGTTCCCCATAACTGCATCCTCCCATCTGCGTCCCATTAGATGGGGACTTGTATTACATACCTGGTAGAGTGCTGTACTCCTTTTGTGCAGAAGTCCTGAAAAAAATGATTTTGAAAATGCAGTCTAGCTTGATAAAGCAAAGTACTGACCTGTTTACCATAGGCAGCTGCTTGCCTTTTGTAGGTAACGTTCAATAGCAGGTGATTGCCTGTGCACCAATCAGTGGCTCAGACTTGCTAACTGCATACAGAACAGCTGGGATGCAATTTCATTAGCCAATGACATGGCACAATAGTGCAATATTTAAGGCCTTCATGTAGACCTTGGCCCCCTTTCCAAGGCTTTGAGAAGGACATTCCTGAGGTATGGAGACTACAGCATTGCAGAGGGTAGGTAAAAATACTGTCCACTGTTAGGATTTATGTGGTATGTCCACAGTTTTGCATGTTATGTTTGGGTATTGCCACATGACTTTCTGATTATGTGGCAATTCAGTGTTAAATAATGTGGGTTGAGGTCAGTAAGGGGGACGATAGATGTGTGTCATACGTCATACACATCAGAATAAGCATGCTGCTGCAGTAGATCATGGTCTATCAGTTGTGTATGTTTGTAGAGGCAGACTGTGACACATGTCCCTGTTACTTGACATCTGCCCCCCTATCCCTTCTTGTATTCGTGTAGTGTGGATAACTTGTTCTAGGGGGTAAGGTAGGTTGGTAGCAGGTAGTTGAACATACTGCTGGATATGTTGCAGGCTGCAGCTGCTGGGTTTTGCCCAGAACTCATACTGAGGAGTATGAAGAAATTGGAGGACAGCAGGCTGTGTGTGTCAGTGAGGGAGCAGTGCCAGCTCTGTTACAGCAGAGCCAGGGTGAGGGTACCCCTAACAGTCCAGGTGAGGCATGTGCTTAAGGTACATATGTTATGTAACAGCACCAACTGGGGAGTGTTTGGTGACATATAGGTGGTCTATACGTATTTGTGCAGTGTGTCCCTACTTACAGGCCTTTGATATGCTGAGGAGTATGAAGAAATTGGAGGACAGCAGGCTGTGTGTCAGTGAGGGAGCAGTGTCAGCTCTGTTGTTACAGCAGAGCCAGGGTGAGGGTACCCCTAACAGTCCAGGTGAGGCATGTGCTTAAGGTACATATGTTATGTAACAGCACCAACTGGGGAGTGTTTGGTGACATAGGTGGTCTATACGTATTTGTGCAGTGTGTCCCTACTTACAGGCCTTTGATATGCTAAGATGGAAATGCAGTAGCAACAACCTGCTTTGGTTAAAATTGCAGGACTCATTATTTGTTGTATTCATATGCATGTCATTGAAGTGCAACACACTGGGTTTGAACCCAGTACTATGGGTGGCAAAATGTACAGCATGCTAGGGATTTAACAGACTGAGATACTGCGTTGATTTTGCAGCAGCTGTATCTGCAAGATATATGTGCATGGATACAGTCTGTTACACAGGAATTGCATTAGCATGTGTGCTTGGATAGGTATGATGTGTGACACTGAACTGTCTGTCATGATTTTCTAACCTCACTCTGTACTGACCTGTTAGTGCTTTAATGCACAGAAAAGGTTTTGTGACAACTGTGCCAAAAGTAGGCAGCACAGCTGTGGTGATTCTGCAACAGTCTGTGCAGTTGACAGCTATACCTGCTCTCCCAGGCCTCAAGTACATACATCATTATTTATTTGGCTGTGTACTGGTTTGGTGACTGCATCACAGTCCCAGGTACACTGCCAATTTTCCCATTATATGTACAAGCAGTGTGTCATTGGCATTCAGGATATGTTTATGGAAACGCCTGTTTTACTTTACAGCTGAGTGGCCTAGTGGGCATAATGCACTATGCTGTAGTTGACAGGGTTCTGGGTACGAGACGTGGCAGGGGAAATTATTTTGTAGATGTGCCTAACAGTATCAGAAACAGAGAAGGTGATTAAGGCAGTTTTAATCAGTGTTAAGTGGGTCTGAATGGCACACCGTGTCGCTTAGCTCCGCTTAAACCCATGCTAATTTAAAAAAAAAACAAAAATAAAAAGGGGTGATAGGAAAGTGGTGAAATGGGTGCAAGCAGGTGGAAAAACATACTGAAAGACAGGTAGGGATGTGCAGGACAGGTGTTGGAAAGGACCATAGCTCTCCATTTCTTCTACAGCAACAGCTGTGCAGGTTGTAGACAATTTGGAATATGGAGCCTCTGAGGGCAGCATAAATGTGTTGATTCATTCATGTAATGATTAAAGTGTTTCCAGTGGATGTGGGTGCAAAATGGTGAGCTATGTATGGAGGCAATATATTTTTTGTTTTGTGGGACAGATGCCCATTTTTTTTTAAGAAGAGAGTGGGATGTTGGGGTAGGGATATAGGTAAGTATGTGGAAATAAGTTGGGTAGGAGAGGTAGCATTTGCAAAGAGACAAGACAGCATACAGGGGTGGTGTGTGACACATGAGGGGGGTAAACACCTTGGATGGGGAGGGTGTTGTGGAATCAGAGAGTCATGTGCCCCCAGACGGCAGCAGTGAGACTGAGCTCCCTATCCATGGGCAGTCAACACTGCTCGTTCATTGTCCCAAAGGTGGCTGTGCTGGGGGCTGGGCACTGGGGCCACCTTACCCCACCAGGTTGGTCAGTCTGCCCTCAATATGATGTAGACAATCCTCATAGCCATGGTGCATGATCCTGTACACCATCCCTGGTAACTGTTGCTGGGTGACAACTTCTCCTCCTTGACCATTCCCGGCGGGGACGGGCCCCATACCCTGAGGCAGTTCCACCCATATGTGGTGCAGGATTAGCAGAGGGGGCAACACCAGGTTGGGCCCCAGACATGCTGGGACCCTGTGCCATGGCCAGCTGAGGTAGGGTAGTCTGATCGTCAGGAACCGGCCTACCCAGTTGAGCTATGGTGTTGAGGTTTTTCAAAGTGTATAGGTTAGTATTGAACAGAACATTTAGTTAGTTATAACAGCATGCTGGAGTGTTGCACATAAACCAGTAACATAACATTGCATAGCATATGGAACACAACAATAAGTGGGATAACAGTCAGTATTGTAACAGCATGCCAGTAACAGTTATGGCATAAGGCCAACAACATAGGTAATTCAACAAGGTATGTTAGCATGCAACCATTGTAATACATAACAATAATAAAACACAAGGTCCAACACAATGTTTTGAGAACAACATATGTTAAAAGTAAACCATACCTGCTGCATAACAATTGTAAATTATGATGCAGATAAGGGGTGGGGGAGAAGAGAAATACATTCCATTACTACCAGTATAGGCTATATTGTTTGCAACAGTACTCTTGTATACTCTACAGATCTGCCCTTATGTTATGTATACAAGTGTCCTATAGCTTCTGTAGCACCTACATACTTTTAAGCTATTCACATGGGACAGTACGGGCCAAACCATAACACCTATGGGTACACAACTACAGGGAACTATTACTTGTTAGGGGGACTTATATAACTACTAAGGATTACTGTGGACTGATGTAGTGTGACTGTGCTAGTGACATAAATCAAGTGGATGATAAATCTGTGTCCAAGGGATTTGACAACAGTGATCACAGTCTGTGACAGTGTGACACTATTGTTCACAATACAGAGTTTACCTATCATGCCGTCCTTGGCAGGCATGGAGTTAGACTATCAGCAGACATTCACAGACACACCAGGCATATAGCCATACCAAGATTAAACAGTTTATTTTATTGACTTTTATTACTGTTGTACTTGTTGACTTTATTTACTGACGTCTTATCAACTTGCTGATCAATGCTGTTAACACTCTGGTACATCTGAACACAGACATTATTAACCCATTCAAACAGCTACTACAGTCATTTATTTACCTGTAATTCCTGTGGGGAGAATGTCTGTTAGCAATACATAAATGTTTCTGTAAATATTTAGTAGTACCTGTCCCTGGATTCGATCCCCGGTCTGTGTGTGACAAAATATACATCACACCTAATATTTCTCAAACTCAGCTACTGAGTCACTGCTGAATATTAGTTGACTGATATGTGCCTAGAGCTCACCTGGTAACAAAATATGACCTGGTAATAGAGGTATAGTGTTATAAAAGACTGCAGTGACACTTGAACACACATGCATGAGATTCATGCATGACAGAGATAGTAGGTGAACTGTAGATTAATACATGGAATGCAGGTGTAGACAATTAACCTCTAGTGGGTGGGAATATGTGTGATGTATACAGACCATATCAGAGTGCTTGGTTGGCTACCTGACCCATATACAGTTGCAGATGGTATATTTACAGTCTACAGCTATTACAGTTTCATACTAGCCTACAGCAGTGTACCTAAGAGCAGGAATGCATATAGCTGTAATGTAATGGTTAACACAAGACAATCCTGAGTCACACACTATACCTTGGGCATTTCTATTATTGGTTCAGATCTTAGTGCAGAACAAATATCATAATGCATTATATGTTGTACTACAGCTCCACATCTACAATTTAGCAAAACACTCTTTATTAGCTAACCTTCAGTCACTTAGTGGTATTATTAATGTTTTTACTTCACAGCAGATGTAATACTTGATTTCATGACCAACAGCCCAAAATATACACATATTGCACAACACAGCTTTGTTAAGGGTGACTTCATGCAGTGATTGGTATATGTCTGCAGTCTTTGATAAACTGTTCATGTAATGCAGGTGTTGCAATTCCATAATTAATGCAGTAGAAACTTTATTTCCTTAACTTTAGTAATGCAGCAGGAACTGTATTTCCTTAACATTGTTAATGTAGTAGACACTTTATTTCCTTAATATTATCAGGTTTCATGCTTTCATCTTTATTGAACTGTACCTGGTATTACTCACTTATATCAGACCAGGTCTATGACCATATTCATTGCAGTACAATCAAAAGTGAATATACTTACTGGCAGTTGCTAATTTACTCTTTCTTGTTTATATGACTATAGATTGCAAGATACATCTGTACTCACCACACTCGGTGCCTTGTATGGGCCTCCAGGTTGAGAGCTCTCTCCTCTGCAGCTGTGGGGAGAGAAACACACCATTATGTGTACCTGTCTGTCACACATTCAGAGTAGAATTGGATAAAATGATGATAAAACTGGTGGGACATTCCTGTCTCTAGCATCTTGGACCCAGGTGGCCAAGAAATCCCTCTTATGATGCTTCAGGTTATCATAATGATTACCCACCTGCTCACCTGTATGGGGGATACCAGTTACACTGGTGAGATCATGTGCCAGCCAGTCTCAGGCCTCCGATTTGTACTCTGACCCCTGGTACTGGCCCTGCAGAAGCTGGACTTCATTGTATTTTACAAGGAGTCCAACCATGACCCTGGACTCTAGAATGCCCCACTGCTGCGCCCAGAAGCACACACCCTCTCCAACTTCTGCAATAGTTCCTGCCAAGTAAAAACTCCAACAGGTTATGGCTGTATTCCCACCTGTTGCACTTAAATAAGGCTGTTTTCCCACCCTTTACCACCACTGGGCCATTTTTAAAAATGTGGTGCTTCTCTTACCACCACTCAAACCTGCTGAGCTCAGCTGAGCAGTGCTTAAACTGGCAATGCTTAGCAGTGCACAAACCAGCTTAGCTGAACTGGCCAATGCTTAAATGTGCATTGGTTATCAGTGCTTCACACCACTTAGCAATGTGTAAACCAGCTGAGCACTGCAAAACCATTCCTTGTTTAACCAGTGCTTGGCTGGGCATAGCTGTGCTTAGTGGAGCTTGGCTAAGTGCAGCAAAGCAGGATTTAATAATAGATTTTATAATTGTGTAATCACAAACTGAAATGCTTAATAACACGTCTGTGCATACATACATTATTCCATCAAGGGTTTACACATACTTCTCATAATTGCATATTTGCAACATAAATGCTTCATACCCTGTGTATTCATATAAAATTCAACCAAGGTTTAATAGTGCTTCTCATAAATGTGTATTTACAAACTAAATTTAATAACCTGTCTGTGTAATCAAAAAAAAATTAATCAGGATTTAAAAGATGTCTCATACTGTGTATTTACAAAATAACTTGTGTGTGTATTTGAACCTTGCACCTACTACACATAAGACTGTCATTCTAACCATATGGCTACATGGCCATGTGAAATGCTGTTATACTTTTACATATATCTCTACACTATGTTTAAGCATCGCTAAGCACCAAGGCACGCCACGCAAACCCGCTCAGCTATGCTTAAACTTGAACTTTCCTAAATAAATGTATCTGGTTTCTATTTTTAGATGTCTGGCACATGTCCATTGCTAAGCAACATGCTGCACCATGCAAACACACAAAAAAAAAATACATTTATAACAAATTAACTTTTTTATTACATATACATACACTGCTATCCGACACTTGACAGTGCAGGGGGTGTGTTACTAATCACTGGACACAGTAACACACTCCCTATCCCTACACTGATTCACTAACTGTGTTACATGGGTTTCCCTCAGTAATGTGCCTTCATTAATATGCAAAGCGTGCTGCCAAGGGGATCCGCATACACGGCCACGGTACCTTCAGTGTAGGCCTTCCACTGTTCCTACATGGATTTTATTAAATGCCCAGATAAGTCTATTCTATATTTTAGTGTAATAAATAAAAGGATGAAACCAGTGTTTGAGTATCTTCTCTTGTAGAGAACAATGCTGTATTCAAACAATGTTTGAGGACCTCTCTTGTAGAGAACAGTTCTGTATTAAAAGAGCATTTGTGGTACCTCGTGACAGCAGCACTGTAGTTTCTGTTAATCTCTAGAGGATGTAATTTCATATACTGACTGTACTGTCATTCCACATAGGGGCAGGGAATGTGGGCATTTACTGGTGTGAAGCTCTTACCCTTCTGTGGTAGAATGTTTACTTTTGATTAAGTTGGCAGGCCATCCTTATATGGAGAAAAGTCAGTCAGTTATACCTGTAAAACAAAACTGTGTATATCCATCTAAAATATTAAGCTACAGCGCAACTCAGAAGAGTAATAGCACCTGTATAATTTATTTTAAAAGAAGTGAAAATATCCAGGTCACTGATTTCTTCAAAAGTTTTCAGTCAGTGCACTTCTATCTGTATATAGTTATGTATACCATAATGTACAAGGTTTAAACTCTCATTTATCAGATTTTCATTTCAAGGCTGCTTTAAGCTGATGAAACAACTTATTCTGAAACTGCATTATCCATGATTGCTTAAGCTGCTGTCAAGGTCAGAGACTGACTGTCATGCCATCATGAGGCTTACACTCGCCGGGTGATTTCATAGAACATTCATATCATTATTAAATCTACTCTGGACTTAAACTGCATGGCTCATTTCTCATCACCTATGCTCTGCTCTTTCACGCAATGCTTTTCTGTCTTTTGGGCTTTTGTAATATTTCTCCAGAAGGACAAAAACTTGTTTCCAACTTATGATTTTTGTGAAACTTTTTAAATAATACTGTCATCAAAATATGAATTAATTGAATAATTTCCTAGAAGGAGTGCTATAAACTAAGCTACTTAAGGAAATACAAGTTAATACACTTCTCTAATTAGTTTTGCACACCATGCACTGCACTTAAAGGATAAATATTTTATGAATTTAGTATGCATGAAACATTTACAGGAAATACAGTTAACATTTTACTCTGCATGTACCTACAAGTTAAAGAGGCTAATTTTGTTAATCATAGACTTCAATGCTGATAGATTATTTGTTCTTAGATGTTATCCTTTTTTAAAAGATGATCACACATCATTACAACAAAAAGATGGTCACACATCATTACAGCTTACTAGTTTGTTCTAACAGCATAATCACATAAATTATTATGGGCAATGTAATTTGAAGTATGCATAAATCATGAGTAACAAATTATAAGCTCACAAGAAATAATCAAATTTTAATAACATGGGTTCATTTAATAAAGGACTCTCGAGAACAAGAAATCACTGCTTAAATAGTATGGATTTGCTGATTCAAAACTGAACAGGCAGTTTTAATATTCAAATATACCTAACAACTCTAGAATAATATTCATTTCAAAATAAAGTTATGAGAAATATGACATGGGAATATACAATTAGATGACAGATAACATTTGGCTGGTATGCCTCCTACATTAATATGTCAAAACCTTGTAATATCTACCCTCTGTCTGACCTCCCTGACCCTGTTTTTACATGAGGTGCTTTTGTAATCATCCCCTCTTGCTCAAAAACCTACCATAATTTATTTGCTTCTTTTTCTAACTCTTCTGGAAGCTAATTATGGGGTAAACCACTACCCCTTCACATAATAATACTGTATTGCATTTTTTTTCATTTCTCTTTATCCTTTCTTTATATACTCTTTTGTCCCTCATTTTCATTTAAACTGATCCCTTTATGTATCTTATTTACTCTGTGATTATTGTTCATAGGTGTTTACTAGGCTAACAGCCACAAGAGTCTTTTTAAGCATAGCCATGCATCCCAAGTCTCTGACAAGTTCTGATACCCTTAAGTGTAAGTATGGGCCTGGGAGACGAACCATTTACAAGTTGCCTGTGTCCATTAGAGACATAGGTGCCAAACCAGGGATGAATTTCCTTTTTCCCATCCAATTGTGCAAGTTGCACTTGAAATGAGTTAGGGAGGAACTCTGCTTCACATGGACAGGGAGCCTGTTCCATAGATGGGGTATTCTCTGGGATACATACCTATCTCTTCAGCAAGTCCTCTTTATATCACAGGCATGATTTAAGTCTTTAGAACGGGTAATTCTGGTACTGTTTGTTTTGTGGATATGCAGGAGGTCCATCAGAGTGAGGTCTGACAATGCCCTGTATGCAAGGCATAGATCTCCCTTCAAAAGCTTGTAGGAGACAGAATACAGGGATAGGGCCTTGAAGTGGTCTGCATAGGACATATTTTAGTGAGGAACCTCTGTGGATGTTCTAGTTGTTGGATATGCCTGGTTAAGTACATACCAAAGGCAGCATTGTACTAAATGATAGGTCTGATGAATGCCAAATACAGTGTAACAATGACTTCCTTGGACTTAGATGCAATACCTTTGTTTAAAAGTTGCACAGCATAGAATGATTTTCTCACTACTGTAGACATGTGATGATCAAAGGCTAGATTACTATCTATGTGTGTCCCTAAGTCCCTGACTGCTGGGTCATCTCTAAGGCGTGTGTTGTCAATATCACAGTTACCAGGGTTGGATGACTTCCTAAAGGCTACTATTATGCATTTATTGGCATTTAGTTTTAGTCCATGGCTCTGACACCAGTTGTTTGTCTGTGTCAGCCCCTCCTGGAGAACATTTGTATCAGTGTGAGATTCAATGACAGCTCCTAATTTGCAATCACCTGCAAATTTAGTCAGCCAGAGACCACTGACATTGGTCTTGATTTCTGAGAAGTAAACTCCAAAAAGGAGCGGTCCAAGAACTGATCCCTAAGGGACTCCACTTGTGACTGGCCTCTTTGTAGAGGTGGACTCCCCAAGTCTAATTTCCTGGGTCCTGTCAGTGAGACAGTTCTCTATCTGCTGGGTGACATACGGGTATGTACCTACCCTCTTGTGTTTGTCAACAATGCTCGAGTGGGGTATTGTGTCAAATGCCTTGGCCAGGTCAAGGTA
Organism: Protopterus annectens; assembly: GCF_019279795.1. Classification (NCBI taxonomy): domain Eukaryota; kingdom Metazoa; phylum Chordata; order Ceratodontiformes; family Protopteridae; genus Protopterus; species Protopterus annectens. The sequence continues at coordinate 170,959,342 of NC_056729.1, read as the reverse complement.
GGCAGTGTGAACAATTTTGCCCTCATCCATTGCTTTGGTGACCTTCTCATAGAAATCCATCAGGTTGATTAGGCATGATCTGACCTTGACGGAACCAAACTGGGTTGGGTCCAGTGGCTGGAGGTTTACTATATCTCTATTGATTATCTCCATGATAATTCTTTCCATGGCTTTACATATAAGATTAGTTTGACTTATGGGTCTGTAGTTTCCAAGGTCTGTAGATGGCCCACCTTTGTGCAGAGGGATGACTGTTGCCTTTCTCCATTCATGAGGCATGAAACCTGTTTGGAGGCTACAGTTAAATAGTAATTCCAGAGGCCCTGATAGGTCATGTTTCATTCTATTTAGAAGGCATCCTGGGATATTGTCTGGGCCCATTGATGCAGTGTTCTCAGTCATTGTATGTTTGTAAGGCAACACCTCCTCCTTTTTTTCTTTTCCAGGAGTGCATACTGAGGTCCTGTGGTCCCACTTCTCACTGCAGTCTTATGTGATCTTGTCTAATCTGCCTACATCTTGCTATCCTAAAAGATGATCCCAAGAATTTGGCAAAATACTAAATAGATCCCTTTCAGTAATGGATTCCCTTCAGTTGATCAAACTACCAAAATGCCAAACGTTATATGGCCGAGACCGTATAACTGATATTTCAGAGGTTTGAACAGAGTGAATGGAGATCACCATACATTGTGGAATGGGAAATTTGCCATTTTCCTCAATGTAATGCAATCTCGGAGTTGGTATATTTAATTAGCAGGGGGTGGAGGTGTGCAGGGGGGCTTGCCCTCCCTGCAAACCCCTCCCCCCAAAAAATGTTTTTATTTTACTTTCGAACTTCCGAAATGTCAGTTATATGGTCTCGGCCATATAATATTTGCCATTTTAGCAGTTCAATCAAATGAAGGTAATCCCCAGTAATATGTACATTGGTATCAAACATTTTATCCATCCTTCTGCTGAATATAACCCTTGCTGTCTCCAGTGTTGTTTACTGTTTGTTGAATTTATTTTTCACACTGACCATTATTAGGTATTTTGCTCATAGATCCTACACCTCTCTAGTTTCCATTACTCTTATTCAGTTTTCTATTCTATCTCTGAGTTTCCATGAGATAAGCAGATTATTGCAGTACTTCTACTGCAAAATCCGGCTGCTGTACTATTGTCACAAACTGACGAGTGTTTCCATATTGTTTTCACATCTTCAAGCATGACCACTAGGTGGAACCTAAATGTATGTTTTGTATATAGTACTAGTCCATGCTGAAAAGTTGAAATTGGCTCATATTGCAGCCCTGTCAACCCCCACCCATGGAGTTTACTAGGCAATTGTGGGAGGAGAAACAGAATTAAATTACTAGGCTTTTTTCATACCACATATGCATGCACACACACCTATGGACAATTTAGAATCACCAGGCAATCGTCTGCATGCCTCCAGAGGCGGGAAACCTGCAGCACCCGGATAAATCCCACACAGATAGACACAGGTACCTATAAAAAGCTCACTTTATGGGTGTACTTAAAAAGTGATTGTTCAAAGCACCTAGCTGAGTTCAAAATGAATATATTCAAGCATTTAATCATTTTAGGGAGAGGTGAGCACAATACACTGCAGCACTGCCAACAAGTAACAACTGGTCCACAGCTCTGGGTCATAACACAGATGGCACAGAATGAAAATGGCACATACGGTATCACATACATGTATACCTTTCAACATCTCAGTGCAATAATCCTGCATAAAAAAAATAATGGTGGTCAAAGGCCCAAAATGAAATACAGATTTTAAGTATTGGTCCTACAAACTTTGAAAGTTGCTGGAATAACAGGTTTTGCATTGGTATACATTTTCTGAAAAGTATGACTCCAGAAATTCAAGTATATGTCATCATTTAGTAACTTCATTCCTAAATGATTTGATGGAAAAGCACAAATTTTATGAGGAACAGACCAGAATTATGAGGCAAAAATCTGGACATTCTGCAAAATTCAGGACAGTTGACAGAGATGTACCCAAGCAATGCAAGGACTGGCTATGCAGTGCATCAGACATCACTATAACTCATATAGGTTGGGGGGGCTCTTTCACAGGTGGGGGAACACAGTGACAAGTGACTACAGCACTATAATATGGAGTATGGTCATGGGAGGTGAACAAAGTAACCATATAATTTGGGAGGTTGTGGGTAGTCAGGGATCACCTCATCTAACAGTGGGATCATGCTGCCACAATGTAGCAGTGTCCACTGTGCTGCCTTGCTTTGTTGAGGCTGGATACAGTCTATGGTTGGGAAGGGAAAGAACTACAGGATTGTGTGCATACATACTGTATGTGTGGCATCAGCCATGACCTGTACATCACTTTGTTTGCAGATTGACCACAAGTAACTCTGTTGCTATTTCAGCAAGAGTCTGTGCAGTCTGACTTAAAATGGCTTGTGCCTGGCCCACCTTGTATCCAGACCCATCCATGGCTACAGACTGCAGGGTTTGTACAGACAGACCTGATGGCAGTTGCAGTGTGTCTCATGGAGGCTCTTAGAGGCAACATTTACTGACAACAGCCTTAGCATCACTGTGTGTCCCATATCCCTATATTCGATGCTGCTGTGCAGTTAGTGTATATCTTCCTGCAAGGCACAAAGTGCACACCCACCATCTGCACAGTGCTGTGGACACCTATGCCTGGATTCTGGCCAGTACATTTGCTGTAGCTATATCAGAGACAATCCTGGAGTTATAACAGTACCCCCTTCCCTCCACGTCTGTCCTCTATCACTGGTATGCTCACTACAGAGTTGTTGCTCATGTCAGTCTTCCTTTGGGTGGGGACACTGTTGGAGCCCATTGGGGCCACTTGGGTACAGGATGCCTGTCATGCCCTAGTGAGGCTCTGTGCTCAGCCTGTAGCTCTACAGTGGCTTCTGGAATGGTGGATGTGGTTGACCCCCTCCAGCCTTAGTGTTGCAGATAATGCCACTGTGTAACTGGACTGTGCTAGTTGGACATTGTCTTTAGCCACAATTGACCTGCTGACATCAGTTTTATGTTGTCCTCTTTTACTGGACCATCCATTAGTGTAAGCAGTGAATGCATAAACACACACATGACACCACTGTCAACCTGCGCACAAATGTCTGCATAACCACCAATGGGACACAGAGTGCTGCAAATGAAAATAATACTATAACAGAAGTACCATGTTATCAGGCTTGCTGCAGTTGCAGAACAGAGGTACTTGGTACAGAGTCTTCACTTCAAATATGCAGTGGTGTGTGCTACAGTGTGCTGTAATGGGTATTCCTAACCCATTACTTCTCCTACTGACACATGGTGAGTTTGTGCCACCCATAGGTATGGTCAGTTAGTGTCATCAACCTCAGTGACCCATTTCTGTATTGGTGGTCTGTCATCTGTGGTGCACCTGTCTCAATGTTTCATGCCTTTTCCTTTTTGCAGAGTGTCATATGAGTAACCCTTAATTACACCTGTTTTGGATATCTACTATGGACAACCACAGCATTCACATTCTGTACCGGTCCCCGCCAACCTTGTCCTGATAATGGCTTTTCTGCAGCCCCTTTATCCAAGAAGTACATGCGATTTGTGCAAAGTACCTGTGATAGAACTTCATTTTACTAGTGGGTGTACTTTTCAAACATTTGCCTCCTTTGGGTGGTCAAGCAAGTAAAAGTACACCTGACAACAGACCAGTCAGTGAGTGGGCATACATGGTATGCTGTGGCATGCATATGAGTATGCCCATGGCTTACCTCATTTGCACACCTGGTTAATGCCTGCAGTTAGTGCTGTGCACAGCCTCATCCCTTCATTTAAGTACTGTACTCCTACCTCTACATATATTCCTGGAACCACACAACATCTGCAGCATATATTTCACACTATTTCCTATGGTCACAGCTTGAAACCCCTTCCCTGCCCAGGCAGAAGGTATTTTGCCATGCCAGTGTCATGTGGTTCCACTTATACATATATACCATGACATCTGCCTTAATTTCCCTGACATCCTCTGCAGGGCTTGGTGTTGCTGCTGCTGAGTACTTTGCCAGGCAAGACTCCATTAATTCTGCAAACTTCCATGTCTAAAGAGGCTTTAGTCAAAATTCTCTGCTTTGAAACTGATTGGTTGTAAATATGTTTTACATAAAATGGTGTTGATGCATTATATCATGCTAACAAGGGGCAGTTGCAATAAAGCAGTCAAATAGTGCCTCTGTGTGTATACCACTGTTGCTGTGTAATGCATTACCTGTACATGTCTGAGCAAGCTATGCATGTCACACTGAGAACAAAGCACATGGCCTTTATGCTGATAAATACAGAATTTGTATATGTGTAGTGCCATCGTGCAGTGCTGCTCTACATGTCACGTGATTCACATGTCTACCTTATTGCTTCCAAAGTGGATCTACCAAGTGGTTGTGGTTGCCTCAGTTACTAGGAAGAGCAGTTCTTCTGAGTGGTTTGCCATGGAGAGCAGGATGTTCCTTTTCTTCCTGTGGAGATACATTGAGGAGCACCTGCTGGACCAGTATGATGACCCTTTGAAGAAGGAAAATATGTACTATCAACTGGGCCAGGTGCTGAGTGATGCTACTGGCATCATTCATACTGGAGACCAGTGCCATCATTGAGATAATAACCTGGTTTGCTGTCACCTTAGTGTTGAGGAGGGTAGTTCATTCCCAAGGCACATGTATTCCTACCTCTGTAGCATGGGTCAGGTTCTGCAATGACTGGTGGAGTCACACAACCACTAGCCCCCCATGGGCCTCCAGTGTCTCAACTGGACCATAATATTGACCACCCAGGTAACTAATACTTGGGTTTGTTGCTTTCTGGGCCAGCTTGACATCCAAACATATAAGTAACCTACCCTATTCACTTCCTGAAGTGTTTCCCTTCCTTAACTGTTATTCCCCATTCTTTTTCATTGTCCAACCTTCATCACCCTCACCAACTCTCCACCTTCTTTATGTTCCTTGTACATCCACTGCCCTTTCCACCTTTTTTTTGTGTACCGCCCCTGTCTGTCTGTCTCTGTGTTCTCTATTTGCCTCTGTCCCTCTATCCAATCCACAAAAAATCCCTTTGTATTTTCCCACCTAAACTTCTTTATGTAAAACTTACAAAAGGGAATTCTTTCCTGAAAAGAATTACCCTTCCCCTCCCCCATTCATACCTTATGGTTACCCCTCTGTGTTTACTTCAGCTTGCTGTTCTCTTATTTCCTGCTTTCCTATCCACCCCATTTCATTACCATTTATATGTTGAAATGGGTTGCCACTGTCTTATGTATAACCACATTGGCCTTTTTTTGGGCACTCTACTCCGCTATTCTGCCCTTCTTGTGGTGACCAGATGCCAGCTGCAGCTATACGCTGCTGTATTGTGTGGACAAGCATGTAGTAACTTGGCTGTACTAGCCTGCCTTCGCTGAGATGTCCACCCCATTGGCCATATATACTGCTGTAGCATTACTCCTGTACAGTAATATGGCACTGCTCAACCCATTACCACTGTGCCTCTATTTTTTATGCAGATCTTTGGTATGCAGACACTATCTTCTGCCTGATCCATGCCTGATTAGCTCTGTAATGCTTTACAAAACAACACCCTTGAATATTAATACTGTGCAGGCATGCAGCACTTGTCTGTGAATCTCATCCATTGTTTCTTCACAAGGAACAGAAATAGAGCAGTGTTGTCATTATAAAAGACTCCAAACTCTAAAACTGACTACATTTAAAAAGTCTTATTTTAAGCTTGATACCAGAGCAGAACGGAATGTCCAGTGAGTGTATTCTTTGGCAAACAGGAACACTCTTAGTGCTAGAAAAATAATAGCACCCCCTCCTCAAAACAAACACAGTCATCAGAGATCTGAGCACATTTGTTGACAAAGAGCTCTCTTCTGAACATTATGTCACCACGGATGTTAGTAATCAGTTGGGTTAAATAGAAGAAATTACTAAAGGTATTTCCTCATGGTCCAAGGATGTCATCACATGTCCCTACTCCTCTGTCATAGGTCCATAATTGAAGCAATGCTCTCTTTGGAATGCACATGTTCAAACATTTGATCCAACCTGAAATACCCCATTGATTCCTCATATAATACATGAAGGGTCTGTGGGGCATTAGCTGTGCATAACACCTGAAAACTCAAACTTTACCTACATAGTATACCTAAAAGTTTTATCTCTCTCATATGTCCCATACAGACTCCTTAAGGACAACCTCTGCCTGGCCTACAAGTCCTAAAACAAGTGTGTTCTGAGTGACCTCCTTCATATATACAAAACAAGCTACACTATAAACACGTGCACAAAACGTCTTAACCTACACCACAACATGCACCAAATATGCTAATTTGATACAGACCTTACTCAAATTATTTGTCTTCTTCATATTAAAAAAATGATTCTGTCTTCATATTAAAAGAGTAGTTCCCTGACCCTCTTCAAACACTGCCTGGATGTGTATGCACAAATACTACCATGGTCTCACCTCACAAACCCTCATGAAAAGTGGTAGTAAGTAGCAGGAATTGTAGTGAGTAGGCAACAGATGATCTCCCAAATCAATTTCCTAGTAAAGAACATATGAATCTATTAAACGAGTACACAGTGTACAGTTACAGTTGCAATGCATTAAACGGCAGTATGCAGTCAATCAAGGCAACCACCTGCACACTCGAGCAGTAGGTAATTTACAGACTCAGAGTTGATCTTCCTCATTTCTGTGAAGCAGTCAGTTTGTATATTTGTACAGGAAGGGATTCACATATGCAGTGGTAATAATTCGTAGAATCATAAAGTGGATGATCGCACATTTATACAGTGCAGTCTAGTAAGCCAAGCAGGTAGAATTCAGTGTACAGTGAAGTTGAAAAGTTTAACAAAGCAGTGATGCCTGAAATTTCATTTGATATCTCTGAACAGTATGCTGATTTATTTTAAAGCTTGTCTGTATTTTGGATGAGTACAGTATCCAAAAAAAAAAAATCCATATGTTATACCAGTTATTCATGCAGTATAATGGTTCCTGTAGCACCAAGCATAAACACTGAACAAGAATTAGGATGGAATGACAAAATGGGCATAACTGAACTGTAGTCTTGGCCTGTTCTATAGGGGAAGAGTACAGTGGCCACTATAAAGCCAGACAAAAGTATGTATTAGTCTGCAGGACTTGTAACCCCCCCCCCTATTTTTAATCATCAGCCCCCTACTAACTAATGGACCTATTCATTCCCTATCACTGTTGTGAAAGTTGGTGTGGAGAGGCTATCACTTAGTCAACCATCAGGGCTGATTCACTATTTTCTTGCTAAGCCTTAACCCCCTGCATGCTCTTGGCAAAGGAAGGTGTCAGAAAAATATGTATTAGTATATGTATTAGTACTGTGCTTAGTGCATTTAGAGCTTGAAAAGGGTTAACACATTTATTCTATTTTGCACTGCATAAATCTGTACAAATTGCTGAAGCTTTCTGACCTTGTATTGTCATGAAATATGCGCAGCTAAAATCTTTGCTTATGACTTGGAAATTTACTGAGAAGCAGATGATTTTTGCTTGTGTCAGGAAAATAATGAATAGAACAATACCACTTGTATAAATGTTATGAAACTTAGACAAGGAGTTCTGCTTGTGCTGTGAGAAAATACACAGCTGCAGAAGCTATAGATAATTAGAACAAAGACTGCTTGAAAATATGAACTGCAATCAGCATTTGCTTGTGTCTGAGCTAGAAAAGTACGTTGAAATGTAACACATGCATTAGAACTATACAATAGAAGCTTGTAATGGGCTAGTCCCCACCAAGGCCAGGTTGTTTTTCTCAAAAGTTTCTCACAAATCTAGTCATGTCAGCAGAAAATCTGAGTAACATCTGCTGTAGAACAATACTGAAAGTTGTGTTTGATTACGTCAGCTATAGAAGGCCATGTCTTGTAAAACAGTATAAGAATAGCATACTTCCTGTTAGTAGTTAGGCAAAATCCTGTATTTGCATGTTTTTGTCTCCTTGCTGCAAGTTATTAAATGTGCCTTAACTGAACCTTATGTGTATTGGTCTTTGAAGTTTTTTCCTTTGACAGATTGGTCCTTCGGACCGGAAACCCTCACTTCGCCTCGGATCAGACAGGCCAGGTGGCTTGAAACCGTACGGGGAAGAAACCACATCGGTTCTTATTTGAAAAGCCCTCCGACTGAATTGTCGTACAAAAGAGGCCAGCCACTTTCTGATCTGCGACTGAAGGATGGGTTTACATGAACCAGGTGATCAATCACGAAGGCTCAGGTAAGGTGAATCTACCTTTTTTTCTGTTTTAGATCAGGGACTAGATTTGCATTGTTTTTATCAGGACTATATTTTTATAAGTCAGGGACAAAAAAAAGATTGCTGTCTTGCCATAGATCAGGGAAACAGAGCAGGTAGGCAGTCATTCTGAAGAGACTATAACAAAATCCGTGGTACCACGTTAAAAATAAGGAGTTACATAACGATTAAAAGGGTAGAACAAAATGGGTACTAATTGCACAAAAAGATCCCAAAATCCGCCGTTAACCGAAGACGTGAAATACATGCAGTCACAGCGTGCTGATAATATTAAATACTATTCAAAATGGGTTAATAAGTATGAATTTGATGGTAAATTAGAAAAATCCTCGCTTATCAAACTTGTCAAACAGCTTAAAACCAATTCCAAAGGTCGGGTAAAAAAGCAATGTCAATTAGGAATTACTCAGGCACACAGGTGGATTGAGGAAGTGGCACACAGGTGGATTGAGGAAGTAAACCGTAGGGAACAAAAAAACAATAATTCAAAAGCAATGTTTTTAGATAAGGAGGACAATAACTTAGTAATAGCATCAGCCCCTCCGCCTCCCTTACCAGAATATGAAGCAAGTGAACAAGTTAGTCCACCCCCGCGATATCCTGCTGTCACTGTAAATATAGATACTACAAAAGCAAAACCGTTTATTAGAGATCCCGTCAAGACGAGGTCTCGAACATGGGCAGGTAATTCAAAAGGGGACATTGGGCTATATCAAATGGGTAGGAATTCACGATCTATGAGTGAAGAAGAAATATGCCCACTTATAGAAGTGCCTAATCCTTAGGCAGGGCAAGAAGGTCAGGCCCAACTATCCCAGTGCATAGACCCTGAACTCCGGAAGACATCCAGAAAGCCACTGAGGGAATTCCCCATCCAAAAGTTAATTTCAGAAAGTTCTTAGAAGATTTGCAAGGAATGAGGCTAAGTTATAATTTAAACGGAGAAGAGGTAGAAAAAGTAGTCAGACAAATTGTGGGACCAGATTGGCACATGATTAGTGGTGACTGGAATCCCCGTGACGCTGCACACAGGCCCCTCCCACATAGCAGCGCAGAGCTAGACAACAGAGTGAAAGGTCTTACAGACTGTCTCTCTGAGAAATGGAAGCCTAGGGCAGACTGGACTTGCATTAATACATCCAACAAGAAGGCGAAACTGTTGCAGATATTATGCCAGACTGTTAGAATGTTTTAATAACCATTGTGGAATGTAGGTTCCTGAAGATCAGACACAAGATTCCCCATATGAGCAGCAGTTAAAGAATGCATTTTTGAAAGGCAGTATTGCACCCATAAGCAGTTTTATTACAAAGCACATGGTAGATCATCGTACAAGCAGGTTACAGTCATTACTTGAATATGCTAGACATGCCGAAAGGCATTTTAATAGCAAAAAGAAAAAGCCCAAGTATTTTCCATAGAAGATGGAGCAGAAGTTTATGTAGTACAGTCCAGGAAAAAGGGCAAGAGAAATGCCCAGGGAAACAAACAATCTGATCAGCGATCAGAGGACTTTGAAGGGCGAAAGAAAAGGGGTGAATGTTTTAAATGCGGTAAAAAGGGACACTTGGCAAGGGATTGCAAGAAAAACAAGAAGGCAGCCACGGAAGACAAGGAGGGTGAGGACTGACTATATGATAGTCAGGAATCACTAGAAGGGGATAGCAGACATATGACAAATGAAAATGTGATAGAGGGAGTAGAGAATGTGACAGAAGGAATGGAGGAAGTTACGGATAGTGAAGAAAATGAAATATTGGATTTAGCTGTATTGAGCTTAGAGCTCTATTTAGCAGACATGAAACCAGAGGTTACACTCCTGGTAGAAGGGAGGGAAGTCAGATTCTTGTGTGACTCAGGGGCATCATGGACCCTGATACATCCCTCCAAACTGCCAGAGGATTCAGAGTCACCTGATTACATATTAGTGAAAGCAGCTAATGGACAGCTGTATCGGGAGCCCCTCTCCCATAATATTGCAATAACTGATCCTGTTACAGGATTGACCCAGAAAAGCAAAATTGTTGTTTCTGCAAAATGCCCAGTAAATCTCTTGGGCAGAGACCTTATGCAGCTATTTGGTATAGCAGTAGTTCCGACTATGCAGGGTATGGAAGCACAGTGACAAATTGATACCTTTGCAGTGCAATCGGAGGGTGAAATGTTTTATTGGTACAGCCAGGACTTGGTTACGACTGGTGCAGGGGCAGTAACCGAAGAGTTGATGAATGTAGCCATCAGCAAGTTCCCCTCCCTTGACATTGATAAACAGCATTTGTTGCACTGTACTCTGTATTATTGTAACACACCAGGACCTGATAAGGAATATGAGCAAGAATTGTTTAGATATCATGCAAACAGATTGATATTACGTAATCTGTACTGGGACACAGAAGGGAACAGTGTAGCCAGCTGTTCATTGCCCCAGGAGTTCTTTGCACTTTATAAATCTAATCGATTACCACATGTTAGCTTAACTAAGGACAAGAATGTAAAATGGGTAGACTTAGGAGAAAAAGTCACGAGATGGGAAAAACAGACAGAGTTAGAACTGTCAGAACAGGGAATACAAATGCAGAAGTTGAATTGGATAACTCAGACCCACCCAGCTGTACACTTGCAGTCTAGCAAGGACAGCTGATTAGCACTCCTATTGAAGGAGGAAGAGAATGCTTTACAGAATATACCAGAAACTCTTTGGTCAACAGGAAAGTCAGAATTAGGGCTTATTCGTACAGCGGGACCAGTTACTATTACGCCAAAGTCAGCATTTAGACCACAGAAAAGACTGTATCCCTTAAGAAAAGATGCAGAGGTAGGAATCAAACCTATTATAACAGCTTTACTTAAGGAAGGGGTGCTGGTGGAATCTCCTGATTCACCATGTAACACACCCTTGTTTCCTGTTAAGAAAGCAAATGGAGAATGGCGTATGGTCCAAGATTTACAAGCTGTAAATGACGCAGTAATACCAAGGGCACCTATGGTGCCAGACCCACACACCCTGTTGAATGATTTAAAACCTCAACAGAAATATTTTTCTGTGGTAGATATCAGCAATGCGTTCTTCTCGATACCGATACACCCTGACAGCCAGTATTGGTTTGCATTCACATTTCAGGGGAAAAGGTATACATATACGCGACTACCACAGGGATATTGTGAAAGTCCGACAATATTCTCACAAGAAATGGCAAGCAACTTGGCAGGATTTACCCCACCGAGAGGTAGTCAGATTTTACTTTATGTTGATGACATCCTGCTGGCGGCTCCCACCCAGCAAGATTGTAAAGAAGATACCATGGCGCTATTACAATTTTTAGCCACTGAAGGGCATAAAGTAAACAAAAATAAACTGCAGCTTCGGAAAAAACAAGTTAAATACCTAGGATATGTAATATCCGAGGAGGGTAGGACATTAGATGAGGACAGAAAAATAGCAATTTTACAAGCACCAAAACCCACTACCAAGAAGGAAATTATGTCCTTCCTGGCTACGACTAATTTTTGTCGGAGCTGGATTCCAAACTATGTCTTGGAATCTGCACCGCTGACTAACCTGATTTATAAAAAGCCTATTGTTAAATAAATTTGTTAGAGTCAGACTGTAAAAATCATTGAGTTATTCAAACACAATGTCAATTAATAACAAACAATAATGCAGGAGCAACTCAGATATCACTAATGTACATTAGGAGGCAAAAAACCATACACAAAGTTTGTATAGAATTTTGACTGCTTTATTGACCAAAACACATTGGTTATATACATTTCATTATCAGTTTTGCCCACCTTACTGGTGTGGTCAGTGACAGGGTCTTTACATCATAGTTATTCATAAAAACTGCTGATTTTGTGTTTTCAAAAGTCCTTTTCCCATGAGAAAGTTGCAGCCTTGCAGACAGCTGGTCAGTCACGATGACCTCCTGAGGATGTAGCCAATTCAAGGTTCTCTGATTAGTTCAAATACAATAGATGTAAGTCTTCCTTAAAGCCTTCTTTTGTTTCTCTTGTCCAGCTGCGCACTATCAGAGATAGTGCTGACAAGGCTACTTCCTGGTGGAGGCAGGAAAGAAGACTTACATGCAAACAGATTTATTATTTTCCAACTTTGCAAAATAATCTTTACTTGAAAGACATGAGCCAGACTGCATCTGCAAGCTGCCAAGGTCAAATTTCTGATTACACTGCAGCTTGTGCTTCAAGCAATAATATGCAGGTTCATTTTACTGTTATTCTAGTAAGACAGAATTAAATGCATTAAGTACATTTATTCCTAACTAAAGCACACATTTCTCTATATATTTGATCATACAACTTATATGTGTTTGGATGATTAAATACACATCTTCTAAGCAGCACACATTGTAAATATATTTTTCTAGGCAGCATGTATGTAAATATATTTTCTAAGCAACACATTGTAAATATATTTTTCTAGGCAGCATGTAGATTTTTCTAACATTCTCCCTCCTTTTAATGCATTTTATTCTGTTTAAAACATAAACAATATTATTTCATTCCTCAGCCTTTCCTTTCAAGGGCTTTCAGCTAAGTAAGTCATTGGTTTTATATTTCAGAAAAAGCATTATTTGAAATTAATCTTTTAATTTCAACACTTTGGTAAAGAGTTTCAGTAGCAGATATATCAACAAATTTTTGATTAATCTTTTCATGCAGGGAATTTCACAGTAAACACATGTTCCTATTAGGAGTATACCCACACAAATAGCAATTAAATGTTTAATAGGATGGAACCCCACCGCCACCAAACAGATTCTGGAAAAAGTCCGTCAGTGGGTTTGGGCCTGGTTTAGTCATTGCTGATACTTGCTGAATTACCTCTAGGTGGTCATTGATTTCATGTTGGTTGTCTGGAATGTACGCACAGCATTCTTCTTCGTGTACCACCTCTTGCCGCTAGGGTGAAGTAAAGAGCCATTCGATTTTGTAGCACAACAGTTTTTATTGCATTCAGTTCATTAGTCACCAATTCTAGGGTGGAAAAGTTGCATTGTTCATGACTTTTTGACAGCTTTCTCAGCTCCCAGATCGATTTGACTGCTCCATAGGCTGGTGGCATTCCTGCCCTGGATATAACACTGTTGTCCAGGTTCATATGAGTCAATTTACTTTTGTCTTTCACTGAATTATGGCCTTTTTAACCAGCTTCGATTTTACCAACTGGATTCACAGGGTTTTTCTCACTGGACCTTCAGATTCTCGAGCTGTTTCCTTACGTTTCATATTTTACCCAAAGGCAATTCTGCAGTATGTCTTATTGCTGAAACCAGATAACCCAAAAACAACTGCGGACCAATTCTCAGGTAACCATTTATATGCCTTTTTCCCACAAATAAAATCATTACTTTGGTACTGATACGTGTTATCCCTGCATGAAACATTTTCCTATTCCTAATAGACAATTGCTTAGTTAAGACTAGATTGTCACATACTGCATTTAATGTAGTTTTCATTGAACTCAGATATGAATCATGGTTTGTATTACAAACAGTACCCCACTTTTGACTTTAATGTAACATTTATAAGACATTGTTATATTACCATTACTCCAGCCCACCTGGAGGGTATTACTCTCATACAATTTCTTTTTGTGTGAACAGGTAAAAATAAAGCAATTTTGTCCTGTGATGTCACGGTGCCTGTGTCAAATAACAGGTTTTCCCAAGTTTCATTTATTCCCAAGGGGACAGCAGACATTAAAAGTCCTCCATATGCTGTGGGTATTGCAGTACAGACCCAGCAATTTGAAATGTTCATAGTCTCTACATAAACTCGTTTCATAGCCAGGTATGTGTTAAAGTTTGGGTGCCAGTCTGTAGCCAGTCCTTCATCACGTTTTATTAACTTTACTTCTGTAGTTATATGCAAGAAAAACCATAACAACAAAAAAGGTTACTACAAACATAGTTATTAAGTGTATGATCAGTAGGCCAGTGAACCAATGTCTCTGGGGTTGTTTCACATTTTTATTTATTCTGCCTCTGGCCATTCTGTTCCTGTGGTATGTCCAAACTGAATTTCTTAACAGGTTTGCAATGGGTTAAATGAACCCAAGATGATCTCTCAGCAATTTTCACTGCAGTGGGTGTTGCCAACAGTACCTGGTACGGACCTTCCCACCTTGGACTCGCCCAGTTCTTTTTCTTTATGACTTTCAGCCAAATCCAGGACCCCGGGGTCAGCACGGCTTCTGGTTTTGTTTCTTGTTTATCTGAAAAAGAGTTCAACTGCAAAACAGTCTTATTTATAACAGTTTCTTTATTTAATTAGCTAGTGAACTGTCAGCCTCCAGCCCTGCAGGCATGAGAGCTTTTTACTGAGGCACATAATATGCCCTTCCAAATACTACTTTAAAGGGGATCAAACCCTTTACATTTGTTACTGTTTTTCATGCTCAGCAATGCTAGAGGTAAACAGCAAATCCAATTCTTCTGAGTCTTACTCATCAACTTTCTTAACTTGTTTTTTTAAAATCCCATTGTACCTCTCCACCAGTCCTGCTGACTGTGGGTGGTAAGCACAGTGATTCCTTAAGGAAAAGCTTCTACCCATTTTGAAAACATATCTATGATCACTAAACAGTATTTTTCCCTCCACATTTATTCAACTCTATGAAGTCCATACAAATAGTATGGAATGGATATGGTGGTGTAGGGAAACTCCCTTGCTTGTTTTAAATGCTCCTTGTGCATGGTGCTTTGTTACAAGTATGACAAGCTGCACAAAATTTTATTGTATA
This sequence comes from Protopterus annectens, assembly GCF_019279795.1. Classification (NCBI taxonomy): domain Eukaryota; kingdom Metazoa; phylum Chordata; order Ceratodontiformes; family Protopteridae; genus Protopterus; species Protopterus annectens. The sequence goes on along the minus strand of NC_056729.1, from coordinate 170,944,208 downwards.
ATTTATGTATCCATATGTTTGGAATATTTTATTTACTAACTGTACCATCCCCCCTGTTGAGACATGGCTCTGCCCATGGCTCAACAAAGCTGCATTTTTAAATAAATTAGGCGGTAATATTAAATTGCACCTTGTTTTACCCAGTTTTGTTTTTTTTTTTGCTGTTGTAGTAAGCATTTGCATTGTTTTTAACATGTTTAAATCTAAAATCTCAAAGGGCTGTAATTTTTCAAAAATAAAGTTCCTGAGTCTGAGGCTGCTTGTTTTGCAGCTGCATCAGCTCGTGCATTACCTTTGAAATCTTATCCTGTTGTTTTGTATGAGCTACACATTTACAAATAGCTACTTTAGTAGGCAACTGAATAGATTCTAATAGCTCCAAAATAAATTGCGCATGATTAATAGGTTTTTCACTGGATGTAATCATCCCTCTATTTTTTTTTATTATTGTGCAAACACATGCACTGTAGAAAAAGCATACTGATTATCAGTATATATGTTTACTTTTTGCCTTTTACTAAAATACATGCTTCTGTCAAGATTACCAGTTCTGCTGCTTGAGCATACAAGTTGTGTGGCAAAGTTTGTGCTTCTAAATTTTTAGTGTCTGTAACTACTGCATACCCCACCAGATTTTTTCCTGTAGGACCCCTTCTGCATGAGCCATTCACGTAATATGTCACCTCAGCATTGTCCAAGGGCATATCTGTAAGATCTTGTCTAGGTAAAGCTAACTGTTTATATGAGGTTGACTCAGCAGTATGGTCATACATGAAAGATGTCTAGCAGGAGAAAGGTATGCAACTTTTTCTTGTGGCAGAATTATTGCAACTGCATGAGGCATTCTCAATGTGAGAGGGTGGAATAACACCATTGAGGCTGAAGCCTGTACTGCCATTGCTGCTGCAACTACTGCTTGTACACAGTGAGGCAAAGATTGCACCACTGGGTCTAACTGTAGTAAGCTATGGGGCATTGCTTATCCCCATGTTGCTGCTTTAATACTGATGTCATGTACCATTGCTTACAATCTATGGTCTAAAAAACGTTTGTGATAACTTGAAGTCTTAAAACTAATGAAGAAGCTATTAACTGCTTCAACCTGCAGAAAGCCATTTCTGCTTTTGTTTTCATTGTAAAATAATTTGGTACCCAGTTCCAACAAAAATTAGTTGTACCTAGGAAAGACATTATTTCTTTTTTAGTTGTTGGTTTGGGTGCTTGCAAAATTGCTGTTTTTTTTTTTTTCCCTTTTCTCTTTTCCCACTATTTAGTATTTTACCTTTACTGAATATCACATATTCCAGGTATCTAACCTGTGTTTTTTTTTTTTTTTTTCCCAAGGTTTGTAACTTACTCTTGTTTACTTTGTGTCCTTGTATTACTAAAAATTTTAACAATGCTACTGTATTCACCCTGCACTGCTGCTGGGTGCTGCTAGCAAGATGTCATTTACATAAAGTAGTACTTGGCTGCCCCTGGTGGAAAACCCTGCCAGGTTGCTAGCCATCTTTGTGCGAATATCGTTGGACTTTCACTATATCCCTGTGGTAGTCGGGTCGTATACCTTTTGCCCTGAAATGTAAATGCAAACCAATGCTGGCTGTCAGGGTGGATAGGTATTGAGAAAAATGCATTGCTAATATCTACCACAGTGAAATATTTCTGTTGCGGCTTCAAATCATTTAATAAGGTATGTGGGTCTGGCACCGTAGGTGCTCTTGGTATTACTGCATTATTCACAGCTTATAAATCTTGTACCATCTGCCATTCCCGTTTGCTTTTTCTTAACAGGAAATAGGGGTGTATCACATGGTGAATCAGGAGATTCTACCAGTACTCCTTTTTTGAGTAATGCTGCTTATTATAGGCTTAATTTCTACTTTTGCATTCTTTCCCAAAATGTATTGTTTTTTTCTGTGGTCTAAAAGCTGACTTTGGGGTAATTGTAACTGGTCCTGCTGCTTGAATAAGCCCTACATTTGACTTGCCTGTTGACCACAGAGTTGTTGGAATTTTACACAAGGCCTTTTCTTTTTCTTTTAATAAAAATGCTAATCAGCTGTCCTTACTAGATTGCAAGTGTACAGCTGTATGTGTCTGTGTCAACCAATTCAGTTTTGTTTTCATATCCCTTGTCCTGACATTTTTAAATCAGTCTGTTTTCCCATTTTGTTACCTTTTTTCTAAGTCTGCCCATTTAAAACTTTTGTTTTGTCAAGCTGACATGTGGCAGTCTATTGGACTTATACAATCTCATGAACTCCTGAGGTAATGAACAGCTTACTACACTGTTTCCCTCAGTATCCCAGCATAAAGTTTGTAATATTAATTTGTCAGCAGGATTTTTACTTATATTTTTTTATTAGGTCCTGGTGTGCTACAGTAGTATGGAGTACAATGTAACAAGTGCTGCTGATCAGTGTCAAGGGAGGGTACCTTACTGATGGCTACGTTTATCAGTTCTTTGGTTACTGCCCTGGACCAATCATAACTAGGTCCTGGCTGTACCAATAATAGGCTTCACCCTCTGATCACACCACAAGAGCATTCATTCGTCTTTGTGCTTCCATACCCTGCATGGTAGGAACTACTGCTATGCCAAATATCTGCACAAGGTCTTTTCCCAGTAAGTTTACTGGATATTTTGCAGAAACTACAATTTTACTTTTCTGAGTCATACCTGAAACAGGGTCAGTTATTGCTATATTATGGGAAAGTGGTTCCCTGTATAGCTGTCTATTTGCTGCTTTTACTAATATATAATTAGGTGATTTAGAATGTTTTGGTAACTTGGAGGGTGTATCAAAGTCCGTGACGCTCCTGAGTCACACAGGAATTTGACCTTTCTTCCCTCCACCAGAAGTGTTACTTCTGGTTTTGTATTGCTAGGTAGAGCTCCAGGCTCAACAATGCTAAATCTAAAATTTTATTTTCATTTTATTCTTTACATCTGTTTGTACTTCCTCTATTCCCTCTACTACATTCACATTTTCTTTTTGTTTATTAACCTTTCCTGATGATTTTTGGTTATTATCACTATTATATAGTCAGTCCACATCTCCTTTATCTTCTGTTATTGCTTTCTTATTTTGTTTATAGTCCCTAGCTAGATGCCCTTTTTACCTGACTGTAATACAAATACTTCAGCTCCGTCTTCAACAGTGAAGACTTGTGCCCTTTTTTTCTTTTACTATTAAAGTGTCTTTCAGTACGTCTAGCATACTCAAGTAAGGCTTGCAGCCTGCTTGTTCAGTGATTTATCATATGCCTTGTAATAAAACTACTAACAGAGGCAATGCAACCTTTTAAAATGTATATATATATATATATTTTTTAATTGTTATTTTAAGCTTTTAATAATCTAGCATAATATCCATCTACTGTCTCATTTTCCTGTTGTAGGCATTAATTAATGCAAGTCCAGTCTACTCTAAGTTTTCATTTTCAGAGATTCTGTCTGTTAGACCTTTTACTTTGTTGTCTAAAAATGTTTCAGAATTTTTTAAGCTTTTGTTTTTTTTTGCCTGACGCCCTGCATCAGATTAAAACTTGTTTAAGGAGTTTAACTAGTGAAAGTTTATCTAGTTTACTATCAAATTTATAGTTGTTAACACATTTTGCAAAATATCTCACATTATCTGCTCTCTGTAATTGCATATATTTTGCATCTTCTGTTCAGGGCGGGGCACGTGACCCTTTAGTGCATTCGTTTCCCATGTCTCTGAAAGAAAAAGAAGAGAGAGAGAGAGAGAGAGAGAGAGAGAGAGAAAAACAACAACAGAACTGTTACGTAACCCTTTCTCTTGTACCACGTGGTATCTCTATTCCCGTATTCACAGTAGTGTCTAGAATGACTGTTTACTTTGTTTTGCTTTATTTCCTGATCTATGACTCAAGATACAATACTTGACTACCTCTCTCCCTGCTATCACAAACCTTAGCAATAGCACAGTGTAACCTGGTCCCTGATCTAAAACAAAACAAAGAGAGGAATTCTGCTTACCCGAGCCTCCTGCTTATGTTTGATAGGCTTTTAGGACCCAGTTTTCCGCCGCCACAGATCAGATAAGTGGACAGCCTCTTTAGCACGACAATTCAGTCGGAGGTCTTTCCTTCTTCTGCAGACTTCAATACCACCTATATATTCTGACCTGTAGCTTACCAAGGGAATTCCGCACGATTAGGACCAAGATGTTAAATAAATTTGTTAGAGTCAGACTGTAAAAATCATTGAGTTATTCAAACACAATGTCAATTAATAACAAACAATAATGCAGGAGCAACTCAGATATCACTAATGTACATTAGGAGGCAAAAAACCATACACAAAGTTTGTATAGAATTTTGACTGCTTTATTGACCAAAACACATTGGTTATATACATTTCATTATCAGTTTTGCCCACCTTACTGGTGTGGTCAGTGACAGGGTCTTTACATCATAGTTATTCATAAAAACTGCTGATTTTGTGTTTTTCAAAAAGTCCTTTTCCCATGAGAAAGTTGCAGCCTTGCAGACAGCTGGTCAGTCACGATGACCTCCTGAGGATGTAGCCAATTCAAGGTTCTCTGATTAGTTCAAATACAATAGATGTAAGTCTTCCTTAAAGCCTTCTTTTGTTTCTCTTGTCCCCAGCTGGGCACTATCAGAGATAGTGCAAGGCTACTTCCTGGTGGAGGCAGGAAAGAAGACTTACATGCAAACAGATTTATTATTTTCCAACTTTGCAAAATAATCTTTACTTGAAAGACATGAGCCAGACTGCATCTGCAAGCTGCCAAGGTCAAATTTCTGATTACACTGCAGCTTGTGCTTCAAGCAATAATATGCAGGTTCATTTTTACTGTTATTCTAGTAAGACAGAATTAAATGCATTAAGTACATTTATTCCTAACTAAAGCACACATTTCTCTATATATTTGATCATACAACTTATATGTGTTTGGATGATTAAATACACATCTTCCTAAGCAGCACACATTGTAAATATATTTTTCTAGGCAGCATGTAGATTTTTCTAACACCTATGGCAGCACAGGATTTGTTACAATGGACACCAGAAGCAGAATCTGCTTTTTGCAAACTGAAACAGTTAATAGCATCTTCATTAGTTTTGGGATTACCAAACTATCATAAACATTTTTTCCAAACTGTAGATTGTAAGCAAGGTTATATGACATCAGTGTTAACACAGCAGCATGGGGACAAACAACACCCTATTGCTTATTATTCATCACAACTGGACCCAGTGGCACGGCCTTTACCTCACTGTGTACAAGCAGTAGTTGCAGCTGCAATGGCAGTACAGGTTTCGGCCTCAGTAGTTTTGTTCCACCCTCTCACATTGAGAGTGCCTCATTCAGTTGCGATTATTTTACTGCAAGAGAAGGTAACATATCTTTCCCCTGCTAGGCATCTTTCCTGTATGACTATATTGTTGAGCCAACCTCATATGACAATTGAACGATGTACGACTTTGAACCCTTCTACCTTGTTCCCAACCCCTGCAGATGGCACACCACACAGCTGCCTGCAGGTGATTGAGCAAAAGACACTGCCTAGAAAAGATCTCACGGATGTCCCCTTGGATGATGCTGAGATGACATACTACATGGATGGCTCGTTCAAAAAGGGTCCTGCAGGACAGAACCTAGTAGGATATGCAGTAGTTTCTGATACTGACATTATAGAAGCAAACTCTTTACCACACAATTTATCTGCACAGGCAGCAGAATTGATTGCCTTGACACGGGCATGTACCTTAGCAAAGGATAAATGTGTGAACATTTTTACTGATAGCCAGTACGCTTTTTCTACTGTACATGTTTTTGCGCAACAGTGAAAAAATCGAGGAATGATAACATCTACTGGCAAACCAATCAATCATGCACAGTTTATTTTAGATCTCTTAGAATCTATTCAGTTACCTCAGAAAGTAGCTATTTGCAAATGCACAGCTCATACCAAGCAACAGGATAGGATTTCAAAAGATAATGCGAGAGCTGATACAGCTGCAAAGCAGGCAGCTTCAGAAGTATTTCTTTTGAATGAGGAATTACAACCCTCTGAGATTTTAGATGTAGAAATGTTAAAGACAATGCAGACACTTACTACGCAAGCTGAAAAACAAAGATGGGTAAAACGAGGAGCAATTCTCGAAACGGGGCTGTACATCTCTAAAGAAGGGAAACCGATATTGCCATCTAATTTGTTTAGATATGCAGCTTTGTTGAGCCATGGGCAGTGCCATGTCTCAACAGGGGGGATGGTACAGCTGGTGAACCAAGTGTTCATGACATACGGATTCTTAAACTACTCTAAAAAATTTTGTTCGATGTGCCACGTTTGTAATAAACATCATGCACAAGGGGCGTTAAAGCCCAAGCAAGGGAGTTTCCCTACACCACCGTATCCGTTTCATATTATCTGTATGGATTTTAAAGAATTGAACAAATGTGAAAATAAGTAGTACTGTCTTGTCATTGTAGATATGTTTTCCAGATGGGTGGAAGCCTTTCTGACTAAAAATCCAGATGCGGCAACCGTGGTGAAAATTCTGGTTAAAGAAACCATTCCTAGATTTGGCATTCTGGAAAGGATCTACAGTGACAAAGGCGCACACTTCGTAAACCAGACCATACAACAGTTAAGTAAACATTTTGGTATTTCTTTAAAAAAATCACTGTGCATACCACCCACAATCTGCAGCGCTAGTAGAGAGGCATAATGGGATTTTAAAGAGTAAGCTAAGGAAGTTAATAGTAGAAACGCAGAGGAATTGGGTGTACTGTCTGCCCCTGGCACTATTGAGCATGAAAACTGTTCCAAATGCAAAAGGATTGACTCCTTTTGAAAAACTATTTGGAAGGGCTTATTATATAACTCAGTGGAAACCTCTCATGCCCACAGACTAGGAAGCCGACTGTACACTCGCAGAATACATGAGAAATCTGTTAAATTCTAAACATTTATTGCAGTCAAATTCTGTTTCAGATAAAGAACAAACCAGACCGTCAGAAGTGGCAGTGGTCCAAGGTACCTGGATCTGGGTGAAGACAATAAAGAAAAAGAATTGGGCATCACCAAAGTGAGAAGGTCCATATCAAGTGCTTCTGTTGACACCCACTGCAGTCAAGATAGCAGAGCGTGCCTCCTGGATCCACCTGACGCACTGCAAACTAGTCAAAAACTTTAAACTGGACAAAAATCTTGTCACATGCCAAGAGTAAAAATGATAGAGTCCAGAAGAAACAGGAATGCAGAACAACCCTTTTCTCAGAAGTATTACATAATCATCCTGTTAACTGTATTAGTGACAATAATCTTTTTGTTGTGGCCTTTCCTTTTCCCAGCCACACAGACTGAACTGAATAAACGTGAAGCGTTACTCATAGACTGGCATCCAAACTTTAACACTTACCAGGCAATTAAATATGTGTATGCTGAGACTTTCAATGTTTCGAATTGCTGGATTTGCACAGCTTTGCCGACAGCATACGGGGGGTTATTAATGACTACGGTCCCTCCAGGGGTCAATGAGACCTGGGAAAATTTGATCTATGATACCTCAACCATTACATCACAAGATAAAATAGCATTGCACTTGTTTGTTCCACAAAAGGGAACTGTGTGTTTTTATAAAAATTATACTGTTCAAGTGGGTTGGAGCAATTGCAATGTGACTGTTCCTTATAAATGTTACACTAAAGGTAACAATGCAGATTTTTATTGTAATGCAAACTATGATTCATTTTTTGGATTGATGCACAAAACAATTGATGAAGTAAAACATAATTCTGTTCTTTATAAACAACTGTCTATAATTGATAGAAAAATGTTTCATGCAGTATAAGTGTATATTCATAGCAAAGTTACTACTAAAGTAGAGGACTGTTATTTTCTGTGTGGCAGAAAGGCATACAAATGGTTACCTGAGAATTGGTCCGGCAGTTGTTTTTTGGGTTACCTGGTTCGGCCATACGACACACTGCAGTTTTGCCTGGACGAAAAATTCGAAATGTCCGAGAGGTCGTCAAGAAACCTGTAAATCCAGTGGGACAAATCGATGCGCGTTGGAAAAACCATCATTCTATAGGTAATGGACTGACACATATGGACTTAAGTGATAGTGTTATATCGTGGTCAGGCATATTACCAGCATATGGAGCAGTGAAATCGATCTGGGAGCTAAGAAAACTGTCTAAACTTCTCAAAGTGATGAGCAACGCAACTTTTTCTGCTCTCGAATTGGTGACTGATGAACTGAATGCCATGAGAACTGTAGTGCTTCAAAACCGCATGGCTCTCAACTTCACCCTAGCGGCGAGAGGTGGTACTTGCACTTTAATCCAGGAAGAGTGCTGTTCGTATATTCCTGACCACAAACACGAGATAGACAATCATCTTGAGGTAATTCAGCAAGTGTTGGCCATGACCAAACCAGGCCCAAACCCACTGACGGACTTTTTCCAGAAATGGTTTGGGGGGTGGGGTACCATCCTAATGAACATCCTGATTGCCATTTGTGTAGGAATGCTCCTACTGGGAGTATGTATTTGTTGTGGCATCCCCTGCATGAAAAGACTGATTAAAGATTTTATAGACCTGTCAGTTTTTGAGACCTTATATCAAAGTGCTGAGTTTGAAGAACTATTGAAAAACTGATATGCTTTCATAAGTTTAAACTGAATGACTCTCTTAACTGCAAATCCTGAGTAGGAAGAGGTTAGGAGAAGAAAAAAAACTGTTTATGCTTATTTTGAAAGTAGAATAAAAGTATTAAAAAGAGGAAAATGTCAGAAAAATATGTATTAGTATATGTATTAGTAATGTGCTTAGTGCATTTAGAGCTTGAAAAGGGTTAACACATTTATTCTATTTTACACTGCATAAATCTGTACAAATTGCAGAAGCTTTCTGACCTTGTATTGTCATGAAATATGTGCAGCTAAAATCTTTGCTTATGCCTTGGAAATTTACTGAGAAGCAGATGATTTCTGCTTGTGTCAGGAAAATAATGAATAGAACAGTACCACTTGTATAAATGTTATGAAACTTAGACAAGGAGTTCCGCTTGTGCTGTGAGAAAATACACAGCTGCAGAAGCTATAGATAATTAGAACAAAGACTGCTTGAAAATATGAACTGCAATCAGCATTTGTTTGTGTCTGAGCTAGAAAAGTATGTTGAAATGTAACACATGCATTAGAACTATACAATAGTAGCTTGTAACGGGCTAGTCCCCACCAAGGCCAGGTTGTTTTTCTCAAAAGTTTCTCACAAATCTAGTCATGTCAGCAGAAAATCTGAGTAACATCTGCTGTAGAACAATACTGAAAGTTGTGTTTGATTATGTCAGCTATAGAAGGCCATGTCTTGTAAAACAGTATAAGAATAGCATACTTCCTGTTAGTAGTTAGGCAAAATCCTGTATTTGCATGTTTTTGTCTCCTTGATGCAAGTTATTAAATGTGCCTTAACTGAACCTTACGTGTATTGGTCTTTGAAGTTTTTTCCTTTGACAGAAGGTCATGCAGCAGGCTGACCTCATAAGACATCCCCTCACTGCTGCAAAGGGCATTGTCTCTACATAGCTTCACCCCCTCCCTGGGAAGCATGAGCAGTGGTTTTGCAGTCTCCATTAGGGAAATCACACCAGCTTCATATGCTGCTAAGTGTGTACAACCCTCCTCACCCTCAAGGTGAGGCAAGCAGGCTATGTTGCTTTACTCCTTCACCTCATTGCATAACACATCAATGCTGGGGTTGCTAATTGAGTCCAGTCACCTGCATCACAGGAAGAGCTATATTCTTCTGTGCCATGGAGCCAAGTTGAATAAAGCAAATCTCTCACCTCTTAATGACAGTTAGGAAGTTGTTTCAGTAAGTATTTTTGACTGTATGATGTAGACCAAGGTTTTCTGGCAAATCAGACTGGACACAGAAATATAAAGCTACATATGTTTAATACTATACTTGGAATGTACACATTCCTGAGAAAACCATTTTGAATTTCTTTGGCACCAGAGGTCTTTAAGAGGGTTGTGGCACAGATCATCAAAGTCTTGAAAGATGCTATGAATATCATTAATGAGGTACTACTTTGGGGTGAATCCAAGGTTAAACAGACTATGAGACTTATAAAGAAATAGAAAAAAAACTTAATAAGCTAAGACAGAATATCCTAAAAGTGAAGAAAGACAAATGTTAAATGTCTGTGACAATTGTCAGATTCATGGGAAACATTCTGATTAGTGAAGGCATTCAAACTGACCCTGAAACATTGAGCAATTGTTCATAGGGAGCAACCATCAGATGAATATTCACTGTTATAATTCCTGGGTATAGTGCAACACTAGGCAAGTTTGTGCTTAATCTCAGACGTTTACATGATACTGAGAAAGTTGCTCAAATTAGTCACTGTCCTGATCCCCCATCATGTTCCTGAGTTAATGGCTAGTGGCGTTACTTTACTCAATATGTCTATGGTACTGGTAAAAACTTCTACTTCTAATACTGGCTGTGGAAGATTTGGGTAGCCTATTTATTTATTGGCATTTGTTAACTGGGAAAGTCCACTAGGCCAAGCAGAGCCCATTTTCAGTGGAGGCCTGGGGACAAAAGTTCCACAAAGAAAATACAAATGAAATATCTAATACAATAGCAAATCTATATATAAAACAAAAACAGAATACTTTATAAGGCAAGAGGAAAAAAATTCCTCAGGGATTACAAAGGAGTGTCTAGTACAATGCAAGTCATACATTCAACAAAGTACAATCTAATAGTAGAAAACAATATAAAGCAGGAGAAAAATTCATAATAATTATAAATGAGTATCTCATACAGCTGAAGTCTTACATATCAGAAGTGTTAAGTCAACACAATTAGAACTATGCAGCAAGTCTAATCCTTGATTTTGCTGGTCAGAGGTCAACTAGGTCTAAGTTATGGCAGGAGGAGGCATAGAGCAGTTACAGATCCATTTAGAATGGAGATATGCCCGCAGAGCTGAATTGAATGAGGAGGTGCATTGAGTTGTGCAAATGTTAACAGGAAGAGAATTCCCTATTTTAGCTATGACCCATGAGTAAAGATGCTGGCCAGCAGGTAGATTAGATGTATGAATTTGGAGAAGTTGATTTTCTGATCTAAGGGGCCTATTAGGGTTATAATGGAACAACAGTGACTGTAGAGCAGGACAATCCTGAGGTTTGGTGATGAGTTTATATCTGATAGTAAGGTGAAGTAAGGTAAGGTGATGGGGAAACTCAAGCCAATTTAGCATTTTTAGAGGAATGCAGTGGTGGGTGGACTGAAGATTGGATGTAGCAAATGTTGCTATCTTGTCATAGCAAGTTTCTAGTTTGTTTTTGAGTGAGGATTGTAGGTTGGTTAGTATAGCTGCATCATATAGGAGGGAGGGAAGTAGGTAAGTTGAAGCTAGCCCTTTTTTAGTGGAGAGGGAGAGGAAATGCTTATTCCTATAGAGTAGTCCTAGTTTTCTGTGGGTCTTGCAGATGTTATGTACATGTAGGTCAAATTTTAAGCCTTCATCAATTATGACTCCTAGCAGTTTGGTATGTGTAACCAGTTCAGTCTTTGTGCTGTTTGTAGAAAGAATGTGGAATGGAGATTTATTTATTTATTTTTATTTATTCATATTTGTTGACTGGGAGTGTCCCTTTTCTTTGGGGTGAAAATAATAAACTTAGTTTTGTTCATAGGTTCATAGGTTGGTACTAGGCTATCAGCCCTAGGGCCTATACAAGCCTAGCCATAACAATTCCCTGGCTATTTCTTCCCACATTATTTACTTTCCTGGACCCCTTTCTAGCAGGGCGACTGACGTGATCCCTGGGGTGAATTTCCTTTCTCCCATCCAATCGTCAAGGTTCCTCTTGAAGAGGTCCAAAGAGACACTCTGCTTGACATGTATGGGCAATCTATTCCAGAGTCTGGGGAGTCTCTGGGTCAGGAACCTATCCCTCCAGCATGTTTTGTTTATTGTGATGACAAGGTTTAGATCCCTGGAGCGTGTAGCTCTGAGGGATTGGGATTTCTTTAAGTGTAGCATGTCCAACAGCTCTGGGTTTGACATGGCCTTGTATGTTAAGCAGAGATCACCTCTGAGTAGACGATATGTGACAGAGTATAGCTGGAGTTTTTAAGGCGGTCAGCGTAGGGCATCTGCTTTAGGCCTGTGATTCTTTTAGTGAGGTATTTCTGAGGCCTTTCCAGTTGTTGCAGATGTCTTGAGAGGTACATACCAAATGGGGCATTGTATTCTATAATGGGTCTAATGAGGGATGAGTACAGTGGGACAATGACCTCCTTTTTTCTGGATGAAAAGCCCTTCGTGATGAGGTGTGCCACATAGAAGGATTTCCTGACTGTTGTGGCGATGTGGTTATTGAAGGTGAGACCACTGTCCACCTGTGTCCCTAAGTCTCTTATCACACTTTCTGTGTTTAGTGTACTGCCACCTATATGGTAATTCATGGATACATGTTTTTCCCAAAGGGGATAACAATACATTTCTTGGCATTGAGCTTGAGCCCATGGCTCTGGCACCAAGCATCTGTTTCTGTAAGGCACTTTTGTAGAGTATCCACATCATTTGGGGATTCAATAATGGCTCCCAGTTTGCAGTCATCTGCAAACTTTGTTAGCCAGAGTCCCTTAGTGTTGACCTGTACTTCAGAGAAGTAGATGCCAAACAAGAGTGGCCCCAGGACTGAACCCTGAGGTACTCCACTTGTCACTTGTCTGGAGCTGGATTTGGAGTCGGCTACTTTTACAGTGTGGGTTCTATCAGTAAGCCATTTAGCAACCCATTGGGTGACATAGGGATTAATGCCCAACTTAGTAAGTTTATCTATGATTCCAGAGTGGGGGATGGTGTCAAAGGCCTTGGCAAGGTCTAGATAGGCTGTGTGGACCACCTTACCCTTGTCCATGGCTCTGGAGACTGATTCAAAGAAGTCAATCAGGTTCAGGAGACAAGATCGGCCCTTCACAAACCCAAACTGGGTGGGGTCCAGTGTTTGAAGGTTGCCAATGTCTTTGTTTATAAGTTCCATGATAATACGCTCCATGGCCTTGCAGATAAGGCTTGTCAGACTGATAGGACGGTAGTTTCCAGGATCCAAGTTGGATCCCCCCTTGTGGATTGGGATAACTGTAGCTCTGCGCCACTCAGTGGGCATGAAACCTGAGGTGAGGCTATGATTAAACATGACACTTAGGTGAGGTGCCAGTTCATATTGTAGTTCATGTAGTACACAGCCCGGGATGTCATCTGGTCCCATGGATGCTGTATTCTTGGCTTTAGAGAGTGCATTTTGTACCTGTGTGGCCGTTATTACTGGAATTTGGCAATCTTCTGGTATTGAGATGGGCCATTTAGGGGTGAGAGGGGGTGAAGTTGGCACTGAATCGATCTGCCAGGATATTGGCAATATCCTTCGGATCAGTATATTTAATGCCATTCTGTTTTAGCTCAGAGCAGATCTGAGCATTGCCATTTAGATTCTTGACATAGTTATAGAATGCTTTGTGGTTGTCTTTGGAATCTTTGGCAATTTTATTTTCATAACTAGCTTTGGAGGATTTTATGAGGCATCTCAGTTTCTTACTGAGGCTAGTAAGGGAGTTTTTTGCATCCTGAGATTTTCCTATTTTCTGCAAAAGTTTCTTCCTTTTGTTGTAAAGTTTGTTTATGGCAGGGGACCACCAGATTGGCTTCCTTTTTGGATGAGAGTATTTTGGTTCTATTTGGGATGGCATGATTCATGCATGAGTGGATGTGCTCGTACAGTGCCTTAGTGTAGGATTCAGCAGTTGAACTTTCAGTTCCCGTCTGCATGGGTGTCATGAAGTTTGTCACTTCTGACTTGAGTAGCATGAAGTTGGCTTTGGAGAAGTTTTTATGGTGGTTTCTTTACTGGGGGTGAGGTTGGATGTGGATGTTAAGGGTGATTAGCTTATGGTCAGACCTGACTAACGAGCGGGTGACCATAGGTATGCCGCATTGATTTCCCATGTTGGTAATGACCAGGTCTAGGATATTGGAGCCCCTGGTGGGACTATGGATTAGTTGATCCAGGGCGTTGGAATTTATGAATTCCAAGAACCGTTGCGCAAAGGTGTTGGGACATGAGTAGTTTTCCCAGTTAATGGCAGGGTAGTTAAAATCACCCAGTATTAGGGTGTTTGGTTCTATCTTAATATTTTCCAGTATGTTTAGAAAGGTGTAGTGAGAATCTTGGGGTATGGTGGGGGATCTGTAGCAAGCTACAATTTGGATTGCAGTCTTACCTAGTGTTAGTTGCACTTGGAGAATTTCAGACACATTGTGTTGGCCAACTAGCCTGGTGGTGTGAATATCCTTGGTGAATATTGACACTCCTCCACCTTTAGTGTTTCAGTCCTGGTTTGGTGGCTGAAAAGTGTGGTAAGAGCTGTAGCCTGGTATTGTAGGGGTGCTCTCTGGAGCCTTGAACCAGGTCTCAGTTACTGCACAGATATCGATGTTCTCCATTTTTAGGAGTGCCTCGAGAGAGTGCATTTTGAGGTTTAGACTTCTAGCATTGAGTAGCATTACCTTCAGATTTTGCATGCTTGTACCTGTTACGGTGGTGGTTTTGTCCTTTGAAGTTTGCCTAAAAAAGGCACTATAGGGGTGGCAAGTAGCCAGTAACAAGTTTGGACTTAGAGAGGTGGTTATTGTGGAGCTATGGAAGTAAAAGCAGTTTGGGTTATTTGCTGCACTTGAGCTGGATTGTCAGAAGAGCAGATAATTGTTGAGTCATCTGCATATTGAACTAACGACCCTTGGTGAATTGAAAGATGGAGGTTGTTAATAAAAATATTAAATAGGAGAGGGCCTAATATAGTACCTTGGGGAATGCCAGTTGGGTTATGAATGTATGGGGATACAGAGTGTTTCCATTTTACAGCTTGCACTCTATCAGTAAGGTAGCTGTTAAATCAGCTGAGAGAAGGAGTGGTTAGATGTATGTCATAGAGTTGAGAAAGGAGGAGAGTGTGAGAGACAGTGTCAAAGGGTTTTGACAGGTCTAAGAATAGAGTAGAAACAATGTCGCCTGAGTTACGGGCTTTGTTAACTATGACCAAGAAGGATATTAAAGCAGTAGAAGTATTATGGCCTGGTCTGAAACTATGCTGAGTTGGAGAAAGGATTTGGTTCTTGAGAAGGAATTGCACATTTTTCTAAGAGTTTAGAGATTGGTGATAGTATAGCTATAGGGAAAAAGTTTGTTATATCAGTTGCTGTCCCTCCTTTTTGGAGAGGTAGTATGATTGCTTTTTTCCACAGGCAGGGTACATAGGATTCTTGGATAGATCTGGTTATAATAATACTAATGGGATAAGCAATTGCATCAGCAGCAATTTTTAGAAATTCAACTGGTATACCATCAGCAGCGTTTGAGCAGGGCTTCAGTTTCATGAGAAGTTTTTTGATAGTTACAATAGGGACAGTGGAGAGCCTGAATTCAGGCAAGGAAGAGGATTTGAATAGGTTAGAACAAGTGGATGATGGGTGTGATTACATGAAGTAGTTTGATTAGATTTATTTGAAGAAGAGAGAGGTGACTGGGGCTGTTTTTTCAAAGAGAGCAGAGTATTATTAAGGAAGCTATTCATTGGGAGTGGTTGGGAAAAAGTGGTTGTAATTTGGCTATAATATCAATGAAGTTAGAATTAAAGATGCTTGCTATTTGATCTGAAGTTTTGTCAGGATAGGGGTAGGAATTAGTTTTTGTACCTGAATGTAGGAGAGTACTAATAGAAGACTAGAATAGCTTGGGGTTATTTTTACGAGTCTTTTGCAGGTTGAAGTAATACTCTCTCTTGTCTTTAGCTACACATTTTTTTGATATATTGTGGAGTTGTTTGTACTTTAAGTCTAAGTTATTCTTATTCTTATGCCAAAGCTTCCAAGTGCTATCCTTAGATATCATAATCTCTTTTGTGGCTCTAGTTATCCAAGGAGCATGATTAGATCTTATTGTTTTGGCTCGAATAGGTGCCAGGCTATCTGTAATTTCTAGGAAAGTGGAGTTAAAGGATAGTAAGGCATTGTCCAGGGGGAGGCTTTTAAAATGATTCCAGTTTAAACTTTTGAGGATATTGTTAAAAGTGACTGGGTCAAATTTAGATAGATTGCTGACTTGTTTGAAGTGATGTTGTTTTATGAGAGAAGGGATGAGTCGGATTATGTAGGCTGGGAGGTGATCAGTTAAAGAGTTAGAGAGGGTACCAGCTGAATGGATGTTTGAAGGGTGAGAGACTGGTACCCAGTCTAGAATAGTTCCTTCATTAATTTTGGTATTGAAACTGGGGGGGGGGGGGGTGGTAATAAGCTGAGTACAGTGAAACAGGTTAATATTGGTGAACGCAGTTTTTGAGGAAATAGTGGACCAATTAATATTTACATCCCCTAGGATTATAGTTTCATTTTTTATGGTGTCAGAGGCCCAGGCTAATACTTCTTCTAGAATTATGATATTATTGCCAGGGGGCATTTAAAGTACTATAATACAGAGATTTTTGGAGTTATTAATGTGTAGGAAGGAAACTAGAATCTCGGTATGTGGAAATTGTGGAATTTGGCCAGGGAAAGATAAAAAGTGAATGGTATTTGGGTAATGAAGGGCAACACCACCTCCTTTTTTATTAATTCTGTCTGTTCTTAGTACATTATAATTTGGTGGGAGAAATTCTGAGTCATTAATATGTGGTTTTAACCATGTTTAAGTAACAGCAAGAATGTCTGTTTTATTTTGTGCTAGCCAGGCATGCAGGTATGTGGTTTTATTGTGAATGCTTTGTAGGTTGGTGGTAATGTGAAGTGATTTCTTACAGCTTGAGTGGTTTACTGGGATTGTGGAATTTATTGTAGAAGGACCAGGGTTTGGATGGAAGTCACCACATAGGAGTAATGATAAGAGTATGTGAGACAGTCTATGGATGATGCCAGATTTATGAGAAATGATAAGTATGTAGAACATAAGAGTAGTTTAAGGTTTGGATAGTATAGTTTGTGGCAAGGATATAAATCTTAGAGCAGTGTAGAGGTGTCACACAATATAAGCTGGGATGAATGTTTTTCAGAATTAGGTTTAGTGGGTACTGAAATGGTGTTGAGTGTTGTGAATTGTAAAAAGATAACTAGTGCTGTTATGGAGTAGAAGTAGAATAGTATATTAGTAATGGTGAGAGCCATGTTAGGTGTTGGAGAAAGAATCTGAAGGTAGAAGTACAAGGCAGAAAGAGGCAAGAGATGTGATGTCAGCTGGGGGTGTGACCTAGTGGTTAAAAATCTAAGGAGAGCAGGAGTGTGTGGTAATGGGGGTAGGGTAGCGAAGAGAGCCCGAGCTTTGAGATGCCCAGGCATTGGAAACTCTAAATGATTTGTTAAGATAACAAAGACTGATGACTGCTGCTGCAATATATAATTGTGCACAAATGTATTATCCACATATTGTGCAATATCATATAATATAATACATGACTTGAAAAATGTGAACTGTATTTCTCATGACTGCCGTAGTATAGTATAGTATAGTTAATACAGTTTTGCATATAGCTACAATAACGTAAAGGGAGATATGGAATATATAAAGTTAAGCACCACTTTAGAAGCTCATACCCATAGGTCAGTTCAGACAACCAAAATTATTCTAGCAGACTATCAAAGCTGTAGTGGGTGCTAACGTTTTCTATAAAAAAGGCCTCCTTTGTACCTCTTGCACAAAACTTCCTAAAATATTAAAGAAAATATTAGTGATCTTCCTTTCTACTAACAACCTGGTCTTAATCAACATCCCTTCTACCAACTCATCAACACCACTCCACACATTACAACAGTCCCCTTTATTCTGCTTCCATAATATCAGTCATAAAACACTTCAGAACCTTCTACACAATATTTCCTGCAACTACAACCCACATTTTTGCATCCTTCTCCCCAAAGTACTAAGCAGCAAAAATCACCTGTTAAGCAAACCCATTGCTTTCATCTTAACTTGTAACTGATGACTACAATTGTACTTACAGCTTTAAGCATGCTCTTACAGGATCCCTTGCTAAGACCAGTGTTCCTTCTTCAGTAGAAGATTGCTATCCTATAGCCAACATATGCCCACTTACCAAAATACTACAAAAAAATTATATAACCAGATCGGAGAATACATTCTGTGTGTACTTTGTGACAGTAAGCATGTGTTTCACCCTAGTTTCAGTACACTTTTTACAATTTGCAAGCTTTTAAATGACATATTTTGAAATATGGACAATGGAGAAAGTGTTATAACTTTGAAGAAAGTTGTATTTAGTCAGAGATATGAAAAAATAAATAGAAAGAGGTCACAGAGGAGTCCCCACAAACTGCTGAAACAAGGGGTAGTCCTTTCCTCCCACTCTGAAGGGCTGATAACCAAACGATTCAGTGAAATGAATTTGGTAAATTCTCTTTCATTCAGACTTTCTGCAGATATCCATAGCAGGCCCTTCCAGTTGAAAAGGAAAATGGAATCACCTTCCTTAGGTGAAAGCACTGACATTATGCTAACATTTATATAAAGAATGTTGTTCCTATGGTAACATTTAATTTACTGGTATGTGGGAGCTTTTATTTTAAAGTCAGCTTGCCTGAGTTTAACTGTATCATAACAGAAGATAAGAATACTAATTTCTGTAAACTTTAGAATGAGTTGATTAAAAAAACTAATTTTCTTTTGGACCAGCATCATAACTCTCAGTGGCAAAAATAATACTTCCATGGAAAAACTGTTTCCCATTTTCAAGTCCCAGAGGGTAACTGACCTTCTCATTTGCTGCTTTATCTATTTAAAGGATAATTGGTCATCCCCATTTTTTCTGAACCCAATCACCCCCTAGGAAAGGTAAGTAAATCTCTATTAGATGACAAAAGTCCTGAAAAAACATCTGCTTTTGAAAGTGGAGTAAATTGTTCCTTTAGTATGTTGGCTTATAAGCAGAAGCCTAACAGTGGGGAAAAAACATCAAATTTAGGAAGGTATCACTATGGCAGCACAAAAGACAGGTGATAAGAACAAACACCTATTAGTCACCATCAATGCCCATCCCACACAGAGACACTACCTATCTAATATGGCACTCTATACCATTGTATGGCAGCCATCAGCTCAGATGTTGTCATGGTGATGAAAATGGACTAAGCCTCACAAACTTATGAAGGCCAATCCTGACAATGGCTGCAAGAATAATCCTTGATTCGATAAAGATATTTTAGAAAGTGTGCCATTCTTCATTAGTCCATCATCTGACAGAGGTGGACCTTGATAATTCTGGTCTGAAGTGATGCCAAAATGTCATTGATGGTTATTCTCAAACAATCAAATGAGAGCCCTTTCTCTCCACATCTAGGTGCATTGCTTAAGGATCCCTCATGGGGCTTATGCCAGTCTGCTTTTGTTCTTGATTTTTGCACATGTGCTTTGGGAACACAGAGGCAATGATAACTGTGTTTAAACAGAATGGCAACACTTTATTCTACTATTAATGAAGACTCTTCAAAAACATTCCTTAAAATAAGTGAAATAGTTCAAAATAGGGGGTTTTAATTAAATGTCAAAAATACAAGTGTAATAAGCTTTCAGTACAGTCCAACACTTCCAACAAACTACTAATCATGAAGAAAGAATGTATGAAAATTAAGGCTGTAGACTCAGTAAAGTATCTGATTGCACTACTATACTGTCACCTCACCTTTAGACAGCACATTCAGATGGCAATCTGAAAGGTATGCATACAGCTTGATGCACTCCTTTGCATCAATAACTACCTCAAAGATAACTGTAAGTGCATGTGCCATACTGCTGTTCAGGTGGCAAGACTTACACTTGAAAGTTCATTTCTGACCAAACTCCCACAAGGTCTCCTAGCCAATATAACCAAAGCCTATAATACACTTGCAAACTATGTTGTAGGGTCAGCTTCTGGGCAAATGGCTACACAGTCATAAGGAAACTCGATTGGAGGAGTCTGGGGAGCAAATTAAGTTACCACCACCTCTCAGTTCATACTAGTCCACAGGCTAATTTGCACTAAAATATGTTCTTATATACAGAATTGTTTTTTACGATGGTATACCTCCCCACATGAAATATAAGATTTGTTGATGATTTGACACTCATTGTTCCTGCTACTGCTAAAGTAACTGGGAAAAGGAAACAATACAGCTCCTCAGTAGAATGCAGTATATTTGACCCCCAGGGGTGCACCCAGTTGGTTTAGCTTTAAACTAAGGACTACTTCTTGCTTTACAGAAGCTTATAATTGGAGAAAGTATAGTGTCATCTAAAGGTTCATTTGTCTTCTAAAACCAACCATAGCATATTAGCTCCTGCACGACTTTGGCTGCAGTTCAACAACATAGAATGAATGTGATTCCTTGTTTCTAAACCTGTTTTATTTGAAAAAAAATCTTATCTAGTGATTTTGTAAACATCACAATACAAAATGTATGTACAAATCACTTCATATAATCCATATCTACTGCAGATTAATAGATTTATCTTTTTATTCTTCAATTAAAGAATTCATTGTTAAGAATTATCATAAATGTATACCTTGATACCTATTGTTCTTATTTCATTACTATATCTAGGATTACATCTACTCATATACCCCATTAGTAGGATATCCTCCTTTGTAGACCCATTGCAGACTAATAAGACTCACATTTATAGTTGTACATTGTATCATATTTTGTTGGTCTTTACTACTTACTGCATAAAATGGATGCATCTTACCAAAATAATAAAAAAATGCATCATTTATCTATCTTATACCAAACATTCTCTTTTCCCCAGTTATTTTATCATAGGCATGTTCAAGCCAATTATACTACTGCACTTATCTTATGTCTCTTACGGATCTATATTAGTTTGCTGAAGTCACTGTTCAGCGAACTCACATTCATCGACTCGTATTCAATGAAAATCACTTCTGCGATTTGCTGAATAATCCCAGGGCAATGAAATACTTGCCCTGCAGCACAACTTTACCCTTTTCTTCACTGTGGTGCGATCTCTGAGTTGGTATATATAGTTGGGGGTGGAGGGACAAACCCCTCCACTTGGGTGGGTTAGAGTTAACTAGATTTGGGTCTGCTGTACTGCAGGGCAAGTATTTGTATGCCCTAGGAGTATTCAGCAAATCGCTGAAGTGATTTTTGCTGAATACGGATTGATCAATTCCTCCATTGTATTTTACACCTTACCCATTTGTTCTTAATAATTACCATGGTAATCTGTCGATCATGTAATAACTCAGTATCATCAACACTGACTACCTGTAGGTATTTATATCTCTATATCTGTCTGTATGTCTGTTTGTCTATCTATCTATTTATCCTTCCAACAGTCCTGAAATATGCGTGAAGGGACTTAAGAGTCTTATTTACCTGTAGTATCTGATAAATGAGAGGCAGCATATTATTACCTTCTCCTTGCTCAGTCCGGTGAATGGTATGTCACACACACACACACACACACACACACACACACACACACACACACACACACACATACACACACACACACACGTATATATGCACATACAGACATGCATATGTAGTACCCCACACTGTAGACAGTCTCTTTGAAAAAAAAAAATAGAGTTTATTTCCATATTAAGCAAAATCAGCATATTGCTCTTTATTAACACCTAGCTTAAAATTTCTCAGAAAAATAGATCAGTTACGGACAGTCCAAAGGCTATGTACTCCAGCTTAGAGCATGCTGTGTTGCAGCTTTTTGTACATCCACATGCAGATCTCATTGGTATTCCTTGAGTAACCAGTTAAGCTCCTGCAGTTTCTGGGATAGATCCACTAATAGGTTCCTTGTATAGCACAGCTGCTTCTAGTCAAGGCTCCCCAGAACTCTCGACTCTTACCATTGAAAATCTCTTTTGAGCAGAGGGCAAATGTCTCTGAGGTCATGGGTTACATGTCTTCCTTATAAGAACTTTTCAAGTATTCCATATTATCCATGCTGTTACATGTTTTTACTGCCATATTAGATTGATTATCAGGTTTTTACCATAACATATATAATATAAAGAACATTAAAATAGCATTTTTGAGCCAGAAAAAAGGCACTATACTACAATGAATCAACAGGTCCTTACCAAATGGGATGGATTATGGGATTGTGATAACCCATCCACATTTGTGTGGGTATTGCCAGACCTGTGTCTGATTTTTAAATAAAATGGCTGCAAAGCCAAAGCCCACATACATAACTTGGCATTAACATCCCTTTGCTTGTATAACCATTGCAGGGGTGTGTGTTCAGTTAACATATAATATTGTATAAAAGTTAGTGTCCACTAAATAATGAGACACTGTTGCTGTATGGAATAGTATTTTACCTTAGCCCTACTCACGTATCAGAGTGTGCATTCCTTACCACCTACTTCGTGGGAGAGCACAGCCTCTAACCCTACTTCAGATGCATCAGTGTAAATAATAAAGGGTTTGTCAATGGCTGCTTTGACTAGCATTGAACACAAAATAATTTTCATCTGGTAGAAATGGTTAAAAGCATCATCTACTTCTATGGTCCACCTTATCTAGATGGGCTTCCTACCTTTTGTAAGGTTTGTTGAAGGGTAGGATATGATAGCAAAGTTAGTTATGAACTTTCTGTAGTAGCCTGCTAGCTCTAAGAATGCTTTCTCCTGACATCTCAACCCATACATAGTAACACAAAGCACACACCTACATTTGCAGAGGCTCTCAATAAAAATCTGCCCAAACAACAGAGACCTCCAAAGCAGAAATGCAAGTAACCCCCCCAACACTACCTAAATGACACATAGACCACAAAATCAGTGTGCCACTCAACCTCAGCCCATAAGGCAAAACAACTTACCCAACACACTAGTCATAGGTCAGGCACACTGATGTCCCACTCACCGGGCTAAACAAGGATAAAGTTACTGTCAGCTGCCTGTCGGGTGCCAGGATCTTCCACATAATGCAAGCACTCAGGTCACTCCACAACAAGTACAAATATGACTCTATAACTGTCCATGTTGGTGTGAATGATCTGCGACTTACCTCCCTGGAACACATGACAAGAGACATGGAGGAGCTCTCGGATCATGTAGCCCAGGCAGGTATGACCCTAGCCCTGAGTAGCATCTTGCCATTGCCCAGAATGCTACCGCAGTTCAAGGACAAAATGATTGACTTCAACAATTGGCTAAGTTTCTGGTGTCATTCTAAGAGGATCCAGTATCTGTCTGCCTGGGACGACATGATCGACAGACCACGATGTTTTGCCAGAGATGGCATGCATCTGTTGCCCCTGGGATTCCAGATACTGGCTAAGGGTCTTGCCACCCCTATAGTGCCTTATTTAGGCAAGGTTCAAACGACAAACCCACCACCATAGGAGGTACAAGCAAGCACATTCTGAGGGTAATGCTACTCAATGCTAGAAGTCTAAACCTCAAAATGTACTCACTCAAGGCACTCCTTAAAATGAAGAACATTGACATCTGTGCAGTAACAGAGACCTGGTTCAGGACTCCAGAGAGCACCCCTGCATTACCAGGCTATAATTCATACCACACCTTTCGGCCACCTAACCTGGACCGAAGCACTAAAGGAGGAGGCGTGTCCATATTCATTAAGGATATACACACCTCCAGGCTAGTTGCTCAACATAATGTATCCAAAATTATCCAAGTGCAACTAACACTGGGCAGGACTGCAATCCAGGTTGTTGCTTGTTACAGATCCCCCACCATGCCCCAGGATGCCCACTCCATGTCTCTTAATGCACTGGATAATATTAAGGTACAGCCCAATACCCTAATAATGGAATATTTCAACTACCCCACCATCAACTGGGAAAACTACTCATGTACTAACTCATTTGCTCAACGCTTTCTGGAATTCCTAAACTCCAATGCCCTGGATCAGCTTGTCCACACCCCCACCAAGGGTAGCAATATCCTGGACCTGCCAGAGGTCAACTTCTTGCTGGTCAGATCCAACCACAAGCTAATCACCCTAGATATCAATATCCCCCCCCACCCCCCAGTAAGGAAATCACCATAAAAAACTTCTCCAAAAGCCAACTTCATGCTTCTTAAGACAGAATTGGCAAACTTTACTACACCCATGCAGATGGATAATAGAGGTATGACTGCTGAATCCTATACAAATGCACTGTATAATCACTTACACAAGTGCATGGATCATGCCATCCCCAACAGAACCAAGATGCTATCCTCCAAAAAAGGAAGCCAATCTGCTGGTCCCCTGCCATAAACAAACTCTACAACAAAAGGAAGAAGCTGATGGAAAAATGCGTAAAATCACCTGATTGCAGGAACTCCCTGGTCAGCCTCAGTAAGAAGCTGAGATCCCTCATAAAATCATCCAAAGCTAGTTATAAAAATAAAATCACCACTGATTCTAAAGACAACCACAAAGCATTCTACAGCTATGTCAAGAATCTCAATGGAAACACTCAGATCTGCTCTGAGTTACAGCATAATGGCACTAGATATGCAGAACCAACTGATATTGCCAACATCCTGGCATATAGTTTCAGTGCAAACTTTACCCCCCATGGCCCATCTCTATACTGGAAGAATGCAAAGCCCCTGTAATCACAGATGCACAATTTTAGACCGCACTCTCCAAAGTCAAGAACATAGCATCCATGGGACCAGACAACATCACAGGATGCATTCTGCATGAACTATAGAACAAACTGGCACCCCACCTAAGTACCATGTTCAATCATAGCCTCACTTCAGGCTTTGAGCCCATTGAATGATGCACAGTGACGGTTATCCCACTCCACAAAGGGGGCACCACCACGGACCCCAGGAACTACCACCCCATTAGCCTGATGAGCCTGGTCTGCAAGGCCATGGGACGTATCATCTTGGAGCTTATAAACAAAGACATAGGAAACTTCCAAACTCAAGACCCCACTCAGTTTGGGTTTGTAAAGGGTAGATCATGTCTCCTAAACTTGTTTGACTTCTTTAAAGCAGTCACCAGAGTCGTAGATGAGGGTAAGGTGGTGCACACAGCCTATCTTGACCTCGCCAAGGTTTTTGACACTATCCCCCACTCCGGAATTATAGATAAGTTCACTAGACTAGGCATAAATCCCTATGTCACAAGATGGGTGGCCAACTGGCTCACTGACAGAATCCACACAGTGAAAGTAGCCGACTCCAAATCTGACTTCAGACCAGTGACAAGTGGAGTACCACAGGGTTCAGTCCTGGGTCCTCTCCTGTTTGGCATCTATTTCTTGGAAGTACAGGCTAGTGCTGCAGGTGTTTGGCTAACAAAGTTTGCAGATGACTGCAAACTAGGAGCCATAATGGAATCACTTAATGATGTGGACATTCTAAAAAGGGGCCTCACTGAGACTGATGCTTGGTGTCAAAGTCACGGCCTCAAGCTCAATACCAAGAAGTGCATTGTCATCCCTTTGGAAAAAATACTGTACCCATGAGCTACCACATAGGTGGTAGCCTACTAAACACTGAAAATGTGATGAGAGACCTTGGGACACAGATGGACAGTAGTCTATCCTTTGATAGTCACATCGCCACAGTAGTCAGGAAATCCTTCTATGTGGTTCACTTCATCACAAAAGGGTTCTCCTCCAGAAAAAAGGAGGTCATTGTCCATCTCTACTCATCCCTCATCAGACCCATCATAGAGTACAACGCCCCGTTTGGCATGTACCTAGCAAGACATCTACAACAATTAGAAAGGCCACAGAAATAACTCACTCAGAGGATTACTGGCCTCAAACAGATGCCATACGCAGACCGTCTCAAAAAACTCCAGCTCTTCTCCGTCGCTTATCACCAACTCAGAGGCGACCTCTGCCTAGCATACAAAGCCATGTCAAACCCAGATCTGCTGGACATGCTACACTTAAAGAAGCCCCAATCTGTCCAAGCCACATGCTCCAGGGACCTAAACCTTGTCACCACTATAAACAGAACATGCTGGGGGGATAGATTCCTGTCCCAGAGACTTCCCATACTCTGGAACAGACTGCCCATTCACATCAAGCAGAGCTCCTCATTAGCCCTCTTTAAAAGGAATCTTGACAATTGGATGGGAAATAAGAAATTCACGCCGGGGATCACTTCTGTGGCTCTGCTCAACAGAGGCGCAGGAAAATAATTTTCTTGGGTGGCGAAAGCCAGGGAACCTTTTTGGCTAGGCTTATATAGGCCCACTGGCCGATAGCCTAGTACCTACCTATGAACCTTTGAACCTATTTGCTAGCTGTTATAGGACAGTTCTTGGCTCTTTCTATGCATCTGTTTGTGATCTAACTTACCCCTCTCTCAATCACATATCCTAACCATCTGGCTTCTGTCATAAAAAAGCTTACTTTTGAGGACATGAACTGTAATTTCATTTTGTCTTAATGAGTAATGACAAAGATGTTGCAAGGAAAAATGGGACTCAGAGCAGCAACACAACCACCACCAAACTCCTCCAGAGAACCAAGATAACTGTACGATGGTAAAAGGCAGCCAAAAAACATCACAGTAAAAAATCAGCTGAATGTAAAAATACATAAAGGAACCAGAACCAGGTCCACTAATATAAAATATTAACCTAAGTGCTTTTGTCCTTGTCTAAAGACTTCATCAGGGATAATAAAACACTTAAACTGCAAGGCATTATATACAAACCTAAATCCAAACTAAAGCCTATATTTAATACATAAAAACATTTGCATCAAACTGTCAAAATTAGCAATCAAATATTGCCATAATGGTTAAGGTATTCACCTTATATGCACAAAGTGGATGGTTTAATTCCTACATGGGGTACAAACATACCAAGAACCAACAATGTTAAACATTTAAAAAATGAATGATTAGTCTAACATAGTGGAGCTATACTTCAGAACACTGTTAAGAGAAAGCATTTCATTCAGTCCTGGCTTAATAATAGCATTCAGTTTTCTTTGTCATTTTAATTCTTTTTGTTCTGGTAACAATTCACCATTGCCCCTCGTTCTGAAACATAAACTCTATCAATCACATAAAATAAAAATGTATTGAAACCAGGGCATTCAAGTGTGTATTTATAAAGAGACTTGGTGAATTTGCAATTTTTGATCTCATAAACATGTTCATATATACTTTCTTTTAATGCCCTAATTGTTTTGCCTATATAGAACACTGGACATACTGTACATGTTGCAATGTAAACTATCATCTTAGTGTTGCAACTACAAACCCCTGGACACATTAAGGTTTTGTTAGAACCTTCAACAGTCACATATGGTCCATCATTGGTGAACCTACAGTATTTACACCTGTCACACACAGTCATCTTTGAATGTCTATGATGTTTGTACTGACTACTATTTTTTCAAGAATATTTTTCAAATTGTCACCTTTTTTTGTAGGTCCCAAGTATCAGAGAGTATAGCTCTAATTTTTGGTGCTTGATAGTTATAAACTATAGCCACTTCTCCATGTTTATCATGGGTACTACCCTCTTCTCAGTTTTGATGTTAACAATATTCTCAGGGGATGTTTGTGTTATCAAAATAGGGGCAACTTTGTCAATCCTCCCTATGAGAATCTCATTTGCTACTGAATTCACTAAAAAAAGAGGGGTAACATCTCTCCAGGAACATATTACTTAATTTAAGTAGCTAGTATACACCATCAAAGTGCACAAAGATTAAAAATGTATATTAAAGGAACTGGTTCTGGTTCCTTTGTGTATTTTTACATCCAGTGAAAAGTTTTTTACTGTGACTGTTTTTTAGCTGCCTTTTACCATCTTACAGCTGTCTTGGTTCACTGAAGGATTTTAGTGGCAGTTGTGTTGCTGTTCTGAGTTGTCTTAATAAGTCCAACACAACTTATGCTTTGGTTAAAAGTGACTCTCAATCTTCTAAATAAATTATTATGTCATTAAAGAGTGCAACTACAATCTTCTGAATAAATTACTATGTCATCAAAGTATGTAGCTGAGTACCTGGCATGAGGTTTCAAAGCTTCATCCATAACCCTTTGAAAAGTGATAGGAGCTTCATAATGTTCAGAGGGTAAGACAGCATTGTAAACAAGACCGGGTACAAACAATATTGTCTCCTCTTCAGTTCCAGGGTGAGGGGAATCTGCAGAAACGCTTGGTTAAATCTTGGATGATCAAAACCCTTCTTTTACCTAGTCTCTCTATGAGATAATTCATTCCGGGCATAGATAAGTATGAAATTTGAGTATCTATATTCAGATTTCAGAAATCATTACAGAATCTTGTGAAACTGACCAGGTTAGGGACCAACACAACTGGACTTGTTCATTAACTTTTGGACTCCTCAGTAACTCCCACTTTAAGCATCTTTTTCACCTCTTTATCTATTGCTTTTATTTGGGATATTTGCTAACCTATATTGGTTTAAATTAATCTTCTGAGTCTGTATTTATTGTGTTCCATCAGATAGGTTAGAAAATAAGCTTGTTATTCTTAGTGCAAACTCTTTTTAATTTTTGGTTTGGGCCTGAGGCAGTATCTGAATAGAAGGAATAGAATTCCCTGATACAATACGGTGGTATCTATTTCAGTTCATAGACTGACTGCAGAAACTTTAGCTACCCCCCCTGGTTCTAACATATTTGTCCATTAGATCTTCTCTGGTTCTCTCTTGCCAGTATACCTTAGTTTTACTTCACTTTGTTCATTTTCTCCTTACCTTAGAGGTTCTTGCCATCAGGCTAGGAACTTATTTTCAGCAGAGGCGACTAGTATTGATTGTTTGTTCTCCATTTTAATCTTGCAGAGTCTGATATCCAGGTCTATATCAGTTCATTGAAACGTCTGAAGTTCGAACACCATATGTTCGAACTTCAAACCACGAACTGCAAAATCATTGAAGTCTTAAAACAGTGATTTCTTTCCCAGGGGAAAAAAAATCGCTGTTCCAAGAAACACACACGCTACACAAACACACCAAAACAGCATCAATCCACACACATACACTCAGAATCCTACATCTAACCCTACACTAAACTGTACATACACTACTACCTATCCACTTCCCTTAACCCAAACCCTAACCCTAAGGTCCGTCACTATCGCACACTCACCTGACCCACGCCCTAATCCTAACTCACCTATCCCGCCCTAACCCTAAAGTCTTTCACTATCGCACACCCACCTCACCCGCCCTCTAACCCTAACTCACCTAACCCGCGCCCTAACCCTAACATCCACATGATTGCACACTTACCTGAACCCGACCCGACCCGTAACTTCCCACCACAGTCCTGATACTCGCGAAGCCACAGAAATGGCCCACCGAATTCTTTCCCAGGGAAAGAATTCAGTGGGCGGTGCCTTCGCGATTACCAGTGTTCGAACTTTACAGTTCGAACATCTGGTATTCAATATTCAGCCATTTCAACAGACTGATATAAACCCTGATATCCTTATTATACAGCCTCTGTTGTGTGATTTCTGTCTTTTGTATACATTACATAACAGTTTTTAACCTGTCTTGCAAGTTTATAAAGTGTGATATAACACTTTTAAATGGGTTTTTCTCCTGATCCCAAGTCTCTTTTGTTATGTCCAGCAAGCCTTGAGAATGTCTTTCATACAGTAACTCAAATGGAACAAGTTGTGTTGGAGCACCTGTCTAAATGTAAACAAGAGGTAGTGACATAACTGATAACAGAACTTAACCGTACCGCTCCATGGACTTCAGAGTTTTATTAAAGTGCCACACTAAGTCATCAGTTTGAGGGTGGTACAGTGAAATTCTGCTTGACTTTAAAATGATGGTAAAACTGGTGCATTATTCTGAACATAAATGGGGCTTCCTGGTCTGTGAGCATTTCTTTGGATATCCCTGTCCTGAAGAATGTGGCTCTTGAGTTATCACTAGCTTTCTGCAAAGGCACTGTTTCAGTAACACAGAAAGTAACACTAATTGTCTGGCTTTTAGAGTCATAAATTCATAAATTGTTACTAGGCTGACAACCTGGTGGGGGGCTTTCTAAGCCTAGAAGTGTTCCTGAAAGATTAATGATGTCCTGGATCCAAACAGGGCACTGAGGTCCAGGCATTTATAAGCTACCTCTGTTCATAAGGGACATGGGTCCCAGGCCTGGTGTAGATTTCCTATTCACCATTCACTGGTCTAGGTTGTGCTTAACCTGGGTAATAGACAAACTCAGTTTTGACATGGATGAGAAGCCTGTTCCATAGAAAGGGCAGTTTCTGGGACACATATGTGTTCTTCCAGCATGTTCTGTTTAAGTGATAGACAAAATTCAGGTCCTTATATCTTGTATTTCTGGTACTATTTAACTTACAAATATGCAAGAGATTCACAAGTGTGGGGTTTGCAGATGCCTTGTAAGCCAGGCATAAATCACCTATCCGCAATATATAGGAGACTGAGAAGAGGAAAGGACTTTAAGGTGCTCTGCATAAGGCAGGTTTGTTGCGCCTTGTATCCTTTTTGTAAGGAACTTCTGATGTCACTCTAGTTGCTGCATATGCCTGGCCAGGTAAATACCAAAGGGGCCTTTGTACTCTCTGACTGGTCTGATAAGGGTGGAGTACAGTAGGATAATGATATCTTTGGACCTAGATACCATGCCCTTACTTATAAGCTATGCAAAATAAAAGGATTTCCCCACCACTGTGGCCATGTGGTGGTTGAAGGTAAAGCTACTGTGTATGGGACCACTGGGTTGACTCTTAGGGGCATATTATTTGCATGGTAATTAACTGTAGTGTTTGACTTCCCAAAGTGCATTTCTTAGCATTGATTTTAAGACCATGGCTTTGGCACAATTTGTTAGTCAGAGACAGACCTTCTTGAAGAATGCTAGTGTCTGCAGGGTAGTTGATGATAACCCCCAACCTGCAATCATCTGCAAACTTAGACAGCCATAAACCTTCAGCATTTGCTTCCATTTTAGACAAATACATACCAAAAAGGAGCGGCCCAGTACCGAGCTCTGTGGGACTCTGCTACTGACTGGCCTCTTGATGAAGGTGGCCTCACCTGTTTTGACTTCCTGGGTCCTATCAGTATGCCAGTTGGTTATCCAGGGAGTGACACAAGTGTTTAAACCTAAATTAGTGAGCTTGTTTATAATGCCTGTGTGGGGTATTGTATCAGAAGCCTTGGCCAGGTCGAGGTGAGCTGTGTGAGCAGTCTTACCTTAATCCGATGCTTTGGTGACCCTCTCAAAAAAGGCCACCAGATGTAATAGGCATCACTGTCCTTTAACAAAGCCGAACTGTGATGGTTCCAACATTTGCAGGTTACCTGTGTCATTGTATACCATGTCCATGATGAGTTTTTCCATGGCCTTACATATGAGGCTGTTAAGATTTATAGGCCTGTAGTCACCTGGATCAGGGGTTAGCCCTCCTTCGTGCATGGGAATGACCGTAGTCATCTTCCATTCCTTGAGCACAATACCTGACTCTAGGCTTCAATTGAAAAGTTATTCAAGTGGACCAGAGAGGTTATGTTTCATGCTATTTATTAAACATCCTGGGATGTTATGGGGGCCCATTGATGCATTGTTTTTCGGCTTGGAAAGTGCACTGATGACCTGTTCCCTAGTAATAGTTGGGGGGATTGTGGTATGCGGTATTTTCTTTGGACTATCATTGCATGAGTGGGGGAAGAAATTTGAGCTGAACCAGTCAGCGAAAAAGTTGGCAATGTCCTCCGGTTCAGTGTGGGTGATGCCATTTACAAAAAGTTCTGTGCATTGTTTCCCCTGAGGTCACAGACATAGTTATAGAAGGCTTTGTGGTTGTCCCTTGCCTGAAAAGTTGTTTTGTATCAAATTTAGCCTTTGAAGTATTAATTAACCCTCTTAGCTGCCTATTAAAATTGGCCAGGGGGCTTTAAGTATGTATGGCTTTGTTCTTCCTTCACTTGGTG
The DNA here is from genome assembly GCF_019279795.1 of Protopterus annectens. Classification (NCBI taxonomy): domain Eukaryota; kingdom Metazoa; phylum Chordata; order Ceratodontiformes; family Protopteridae; genus Protopterus; species Protopterus annectens. The sequence continues at coordinate 170,912,181 of NC_056729.1, read as the reverse complement.
AAGATTTTTTTTTCTTTTGTTGTATAACCAATTGATATTGTGATTCTACGAGGGTGGCTTGTTTTTTGAGTTTGCCTTATTCTTAATATGAATGCGCATAGCTTGCTCTATACAGCTATCAATATGGCTGTACAGAGATTTTGTAAATAGCTCAGTATATGCTATGGTGTTTACTGGATTTGATTGTGCTTGGAATTTAGCCAATGTGTCACTTAACAGACAGAGGTTAGCCCTGGAATAGTTCTTAAAGGTTTTTGTTTTGTTGAATCCCCAGATATAATTTTTATTTCAAGTAATACTGCCTCGTGGTCAGATCTGACGAGTGAAGACATTACATTGGGTGAGGAACATCGGCTACTCATATTCATGAGTACAAGGCCAAGGATGTTTGTAGTCCTAGCGGGAGAATAGACCAACTGTTCCTGGATGTTGGTATTAAAGTGTAGGAATTGCTGGGCTTGAGCATTAGAAGTGGTGTAGGATTCCGAATCTACAGAGGGGTGGCTGAAATCCACCATGAATATCATATTGGTTTAAATGGTGAGGGGCATTGAGATAGGTAGTACGGGTTTCCTGGGATATGGAGCGGGACCTATAGGTTGCAAGGATATGGTGTGAGACCCTGTTTATGGTGAGTTGCACATGTATTTATTCCAGTGGGTCATAATCTTTAACTAGGCTGGATGTGAGATTGGTTTTAATACAGACTGAGACTCCTTCACCTTTAGTTCCCTCCTGTGCAGTAGCTGGCCTAAAGCTGTGCTTTAGCATTTTTTTTTTTTTTTGCAAATACACTGTTTCAAAATACTTAGTGACAAAGTCAATAAGTCTGGTAATAGTGGCATGGGAGCAGAAATATATTTCTCTTCGGTGTTCTCAGGTTGCTGGAAAATGTATGGGATATTGCTAGTTGATAGGTGTATTATATGGAATGACCCACATTCTAAGATTGTGAAGTTTATAAAGAATATTAATACAACTATTTGTTTTTTTAAATTTACATATAATTTTAATTCAAAATATATGAATGAATTAGATGTCATGATTACTAAATCCCAAGATGGTTTCTTATTGAATATTTATAGGAATCCAGCCTTTGCTAATGCATATTTACATTATAACAATAGTCATCCATTGGCATAAAAAAGAGCCTAGTAAAAGGTCAGTTAGGGTAGTTGCGATGACATAAGCGAAACATATGTTTATTACTGAGAGAGACAAAGTATTAGATATGTTCCTGGACCAAGTCTACCCTAAGGATTTTTATATAATATAAGGGACAACATAACAAATCAATGAGATTCATTAAGAGTGGATAATGTGACCCAGAAAAATCCATTTGAGAGAGATAAGGTTTTTCACTATAATGTAGATTCTACGAGTATTAAGCAGATTATAAACAAAAGCTTAAACATTTTTTAAAACCAGTTAAGAATTACATGGCTTGCTGAAAGAAAAGAATATCAAACAAGAGTCTGAAAGGATGAACATCAACAACCTATTAAGTATTATAAAAATAAAAAATTAGCACAAAATGTGGTAGCTGTAGGCAATGCACTTATGTATGGGAAGGCAAATTTATAAATATTACTTATGAAGGGAAACCAAAAGTTCACCTTCTGGATGATAACTGTGGTACCCAAGGCATTCTGTACATTACAGTATGTTCACATTGTAATTCATACTATGTGGGTAAGACTGAAAAACTTGTAGAAGTGCATTTATGAAGGCTCCCTATTAAAACCGCGAAGGTCCACTTACCCGAATACAGAAATGTTGACACGTATTCATCGAACCGCGAAAACACAGATCGTCCTGAAGTGCGAAATCCGAAATGTCGAATCGTCATGGTTGGCCCTTCTGCGGTATAGCTCTGTAAGGTAAGTGTGCGATAGTTATGGACCTTAGGGTTAGGGTGCGGGTTAAGGTAAGTGCATAGATGGTAATGTATGTGAGGTTTAGTGTAGAGTTGGAAGTAGGGTTTTGTTAAGTGCATGTGTGTGGATTATTTATTTTGTTTGGGTATAGCTTCTTAGGGTAAATGTGCGATAGTTACGGACCTTAGGGTTAGGGTGCAGGTTAAGGTAAGTGCATAGATGGTAGTATATGCAAGATTTAGTTTAGGGTTAAAAGTAGGCTTTAGTTTAGGGTTGGAAGTAGGGTTTTGGTTCGTGTATGTATGTGGTTTATTTATTTTGTTTGGGTAGGTAGTATGTAGTGGGCGGTGGGGTTGAACAATTATGATGGTTCGAGTTTTTGAATTTCATGGTTTAGGGCATTCAGTGTATTCGCGGTTCGCATAATGTGTCTGTGTTTACGTATTCGGTGAATAGGACTTTCGTAGTTCTAATATAGACCCTTTATGAACACTATTGTGATATTGCTAGGGAAAACATCAATAATGCATTTACAGGCATTGTTTGATTTGTTCCACCTTTTCTACATTTAACTTTGCTGTTTTAGAAAAAAAAATCATTTTAATGTGAGAGGTGGTCATTGGGAAGCAAAGACTGAATATAAAGAGTTATTATGGCATTTTAGAATAAATGCTACTATGGCAGCAGGTTTGAATGACTGTATATAAAATAGTGTTTTGAAACCTTGTTCTGCAAGAATGTACTTATATATTTACTTTACAGCAACCTTTTTATTAATGATTTTTTATCTTTAGAGATTTTTAGTAGATGTAATTATCTTATATAATAATGTATGCATTGCTATGGTTTTAACAGATTGTGATTTTACAGTTAAATTACTGTGATGTAATAAATTGTGGTTCTGATGAACTACATTAAAAATATATGAGTTGGACAAAATTGTTGAATCATTAAACTTTATTTATATTAGTTTGTCTCATTGTGTTTATAGTGATTTGGTGATAAGTCCTTGCAGCATACTATTGTGGTTATATGTGGAAGTCCTTGGTGTCTACCCCAGTATTGCCAGATTTGTACATTAGTCAATTAGTTAGAGAGTTTAGGAACAGTATACACACACAGCACACACACACACACACACACACACACACACAAAATCATGTATGCACACACAGATATTACCACAGACAGCGAACATACCTCGACTTGATCATATATATACATACACAGACACACACACACACACACACACACACACACACACACACACACACACACACACACACACACACACACACACACACACGCACACACACACCCAACCAGCTACCCTACTGATCTTCAAACTAACTCCTGTACTACACCCTCTGAGGCAGACACACAGATTCAAAAACATGCACACAATCATGTAATCACACACATATACATATGCACACACACCCCAACGCTGCCTATTTGCTAAACTCCCCAGCACTTACCTCTAATGCTATGTCACCCATTGAAGGTAATGAGTAAATGTGAGAATTTACATGAGTTTATGAGAGCGGATGGCTGTAAAGCTTTACTTAGCCAAGCAGGTCTATGAATCACTTGGCTGCACAGAGCACTTAAAGCAGGCATTTGGGAGAGGGGGGCACACATGCTGATTATCGTATGCCTCTCCCCTAGAATGCCTCAGTGGAACTGATCATAAGCCAGACAGAGAGACAACCCACAGTGGTGCTGCACCTCTTTGAGTGTAGCAGGGCTGTCTAAGAATACAAAATAATTACTGCCCATTTAAAAAAAAGTGCTTACTACTGATGGTAACCTGTTTGAGTCCCGGCATTTATTTGCAATAAATCTGCTGATACAATTGCAAATTTTTGGATTACCTATTCTGCTACTGAAGAAATCGAAATAAAAAGACTTACTGGTGAATTGGCTGACACAAGATTCTGGATGATAATGTTATTGATTACGAGTTTATAGAAACTGAACTACATGTATGTACTAAGGCATAATGTGGGTCAGAATGTAAAAAGATGATTTCAGGTAGAAAAATGATGCAGCATATAAAAGATGTTTTTGTAAAAATGTGTCTTACTTGTATCCAAACACCTACATAGAATTAAACTGTGCAGAAAGCAGGAACAGAAAATAGCCTCTGTAGTGCAAAAATTCCTTACAAAAACAATGGGAATACACATCAAGAAGGAAAATCTATTTATGGATCATTCAAAAACCAAAAACAGTAATTCAGGAGACAAACTTAACTGCAAAGGTAGAGCAGATACACCAGCTGTTCTATAGTACATATCTTATAAGCTAATATATGCTAAAACTGATTTAGTTTGGGTTCTAAGTTTAGGAAAAGAAACAGCTGCTGACTTTTAAAAGTCAGAGTTGTCTATTAAAAATCTTGAGAGGAAGTATAGCCTATTACAAATCTTGAGAGGAAGAATAATTATATTTATTGAAAAGAAAAATGCTGGCTGGCACACTAGTGTAAAGCATATTAAATTAGAAGAATAAAAAAGTATGCTGACCATGGCAAATTCAAATAAATAAGATACTTGACTAAACGCATTCTGATGTCTAAAATTTTAACTCCTTCCTTCCCCCCTTCTATTTCAGAATTTGTCTTACTTAATAACATTTCAGTGCCCTGTCTTCAGCATACCCCTTCAGATAATCCATTCAACCCTATAGGCAGACCTCTGGCTCAGAGGATTTATAAACAGCAATAAGATATAGCCTGAAGTTTATAATTTATTGTAAATGTAATGCACAGAGCAAGAATGTAATCCCTCTCGGTTAGGAGTCCCAGAATTATGAGTCATTTTCTTAGGTTTACAGCAGTTCTATTTGCCTGTGTGAGATCTAAATTTGTATTACGTCAATGAAAGAGATGCAGTAAAAATAAACTTTTGTTTGTTGTGGAGGGGAATATAGGTTTAGAACACTGCTTATTAGTAATTCTCATTTGTCAGACCATAGAAGATTACATGGAAGTTATTTTAGGAGCACAGTGGGTTGTGTTCTGTTCTTTTTTCCCTGGTTTAATGATCACTCACCTATCTTAATGTTTTATTTAATACCAGTTCTAGTTCTATGTTGAATTAGTTTCTTGACATAGGTTTTGCTATACAAATTGCACAGTGGCACTGTGATTTCCTGGTTGTATAAACAATAAGGTAGTATTCACAGTCATTATGCATACGTGCAACAGGTATGTGCACTGTCTGCACATAAGCACAGACGAGATGTGATTCACAGACATATGCTGCACATATGTGCAACCCTTCAAAAGTTACAAAGGCAGTTGAATGCAAATGAGCATATAATGATATGTAAATGAGATGTATGTAAATCCTGCACCAATAGTATGATAATAGGCTACCTTTCTCACTTTTTGTGATCCAGAGTCATATTTTTCTATGCAAGTGCTTGCTATGCACATAGGTTATATAAAGGCAAGCACCTCCACTTCCTTTCACTTTACTGGAACTGTGGGAATGCATGGTTCTTCTATTCCTGTGGATACCAAATTATTGCCCTGACTATACTTGACACATGGACCTTTCAGAAACAGAAGGGAAGATGTTTGCTATCTCTCAGGCTTCTACCTTGAGGATACTGCAGAATTTAAAGAATATGTAACGGAAAATATTATAGAGTTGCTGAGAAGTTAGAAATTTCTTCAGAAGGGATAGCTAGGCAGTGGGATAAAATAAAACTGAAGTTTAAAAATACAGTAGAAATATGAGAGGAAGAGATATGAGAAAGAGGGCAGCACAGTAGCACAGTGGATAGTATAGCTCTCAACCTCTAAGAACAAGAAATCTGGACAAAGCCATATATAATGGGCGGACAAAGGCCCAAAAATAGGGACACATTTTAAATATTGCTCTTACAAGCATAGAAAGTTGATAGAATAACATATTTTGCATTAGGATGAATTTTCTGAAGAGTATGAAGTCTGTAACTCAAAGGTCTGTCATTATTTTCTGACTTCAGTCCTTAATGATTTGCCAGAAAACCAAAATTTTATAAGGAGCAGACCAAAAATATGAGGCAAATATCTGGACATTCTGTGAAAATCTGTACAGTTGAGAGGTATGGTGGATAGCTTTGTTGCCTTACAGCAAGAGGTTCTCAGCTTCAATTATTGGCTGGGGTGTCTTCTGTGTGGAGTCTACATGTCCTCCCTGTGCCAGTGTAGGTTTCCTCTGGGTGCTTCAGTTTCCTGCCACATTCCAAAGTCATGCAGTAGGTGGAATGGACACTCTAAATTCGATGTGTGTGTGTGTGTGTGTGTGTGTGTGTGTGTGTGTGTGTGTGTGTGTGTGTGTGTGTGTGTGTGTGGGGGGTATGGAAGAACAACCACATCAGGGCAAGCCACCTAGCATTGTGAACCTTGTCTCTAGATGGTTGTCACTGGTGAAGTGACACCCCAACCCATGAGCAAAAATGGGAAAAGGGATTGTGGATAGATGACAGATGGACAGATGGATGGATGGGTGGATGGATGGATGGATGTATGGATATATGGCAAAGAAGTAATAGGAAGTATTTAGAGGGGTGTCAATGGTTAAAGTATTGCAGTAAAATGGGACTCTCACAGAACAAGAAGAGGAGCAGTTGTTGAGTGCCAAAGGGAAAAATAAAGAAAAATGTGTCTAATAATGTATGAGTTTAGAAAGGCTGCTGTTAAGCAACTATTTTTGATAACTCCAGAGCACAAAACCTCTTAGCACTATGACTTAAGCAGCTGAAAGTAGAATGATTTTTTGACAGACTTAGGGAACCTGTTACAAGACAAATAACCAGAGTCTAGAGGTAATAGAGATATTTTGAAAATTCTGTGAAAGTTTGTATAAAGCAGAGGCATGTAAAAACCAGGAAAAGGTACAAATGGAAATATTAATTAAAATATCTATTAAACATGTGACTGTGACAAGACTAGAGGAAGACAAGGCACAAGAATGAATAGCTAAGATAGGAAGGGATGAAATAAAAATGATAATGTTTACTCAACCAACAGGGAAGTTTCCAGGAACAGATAGTAATCCTGTGGAAGTTTAGTGGTTAGGAAGAAAGAAAATGATAAAGATCTGCAAAGTTTAACAATATTTTAAAAGAGACAGTACCAGCATCTTGAAAGAAAGCTGTGGTGGCTATATTACCCAAACAGGGTAAAGACCCTTCAGACCCAGCTTCCTATAGTACATTTAAAATTTAAACCACAATTATAAGTTATTTATATCTATACTAGCTAAGAGAATGGCAAAGGTTTTGCCAAAGTTGATAGATGTGGATCATAGTGGTTTTACGGAAGAGAGGAAACCATTTGACAATATTAATGGAAAATGAAGATCCAGAGTTACACAGGGTGCAAGAAAAGACCACTACTGTTGGGGGGTCTTGATGTAGAGAAAGTATTTGATAGAATTAACTGGGGTTTTATGAGATGGGCAATAGTAACATTTGCATTCTGGTATTTGGCTTGGAGGATTAAGGAGCTGTTAGTGAGGTGTTTCATGTTGTCTAGGGTGCAAGGTTTGATTCCCTCAACCTCCATTGTCTAACTCTCTGACTCTGAGCAGGTCATTTGACCAGACACCATTCCTGGGCTGAGTCTGAAAGTGGTCCATGGAGATCAGTGCTCTACCCCGGAAAACAAATAAATAAATTCCCAGATAGAATAATGGGCTTAAGAAGGAAGATTAATGAAGGGTTAGAGGCAAACATTAATCTGGGAGGGTTTCTCTCTGACAAGTTATGTTTGAATAGATGAACCACACAGGGATATCCTGTTTCTCCTTTGCTATTTTCTTTATATTTAGAGCAATTAGCAAAGAAAAAAGGGACTCACAAATGTAAGGATGTAGCTGGTATGGTAACTAAGAAAAGTTAGCTTTATTTGCAGATGTCCTTATTTTATACATGATAAATCCAGAAAATTACATTCTGTTTTTGTGAAATATTTTGAGACAGTTTCAAGTTTTTTCAGGATATAACAAATAGAACCAATTCATACAAGTATAGTAAGCATACCTGTGTCATATTGCTGCTATAAAACATCAGAGAAGTTAGTGTCAGCAGGAACTCCTCTGATAGCTTGGTGGTGTAGTGTGGAAAATGATAGATTACACAGTAAAAAGGTTAGCAGTTTGGGTCTGCATGTTGCTGTCTTTTTTATATAGATGTGCAGTGGACAGACCCATTTAAGAGGATGATTGTAACTATTTATTTATACTTTGTGGTACCACATGTAGCTATGCATTCCATATATATGTATTTATGTAAGTGTATGGCCATGAATGGTTTATTGACACCATGCAGCGGCATACGCGTAAATAAACACCATGCAGCGGCATGCACCTACAAATAAATGCGAATGTACAAGAGCAGTAATTCTGGTGTACCTGCTTTATCATGTATTTTTTCTTTCTACTTATGCTGCCAGCTTTACACGATAGTCTGCTTACCGATGCCTTGCAGACTTAACAAGTGGGATACTCTGCAACTTCTGATTTTCAAGTTCTGGATGAAGGAATTATGTTTCAGTCTTTAGGTAGGTGCACTCGTATCTTTCTCTTTGTTGTCCTTACCCAAAGCAATCGTAGCTTGTTCTACAGTGAAGAACAGCATCAAACAGTTTTTAGAAAATAAGGCTAATTCTATAAGCACAGCAATAGCACAGATACAAAATAAAGTGCACAAGAAATGCCCCACAATATTTTGTCATATTTAGTATTCATGCCCCACTTAAAACCAATATGTATGTACTTATTTTTTGCATTGATACATAACAGTTGCAATTTTTACACCAAAATGTATGTTTAGACTGTCTAAATAGCTTGAAAACTCTGGTAGTCCTTTTTGAGTTATATAACTAGCCAGGAATGATTTAAAATAATTTCTTTGTCTTTACAACAATTTACTCTTTTTAATTTTCAAATGTTTAACCATTACTTTACTCTGTTTTAATGCACACAGTTATTGCATATTGCCACAGACTTGTTCCCTGTCACTGGTGTACTCAAAGCCCTTAACACAATTTCTTTTTAATAACTGCTGTGTATAAAATTCATTGTATATAAGTTGTTGCAGTTTCCTATATTATCAATTTTTTGAGTGGTTAATTTCATACTTATTGACAAGGAATTTTTTTTTTTTACATACAATTATGTGAAAATCATACTGTATGACCTTTAATGATAGATGTTTGTGTCCCAAAATCACTATTCATAAAACATTTTTGAATATAAATTATTTTGAAAGCCTTTTTCATTATGCATATCCACTTGTATTTTTTTTTTTTGCTGAAATCTACTTATGTAACCTCATAGCTTCTGCCTAACTCAGCAAAAGGTATCTTTCTTGGTTACTTTTCCATGAATTATTTATCACACTTTTCAGTCTTACCCTGCAGTCAGAAATAGTTCTTGACATATGCACCAGCTTCGGTGCCATTTTGTTGCACATGTGCATCACATCACATCACATTTCAAAGTTTAAGAGTCAGAACTGCTTGCGTATATGTCTCTGCATGTATAGAGTGCTGATATCTGCAAGGAAAAGCATATACACGTTTATGCAAGTCAGCATGCATCCACAACAGCAGATTATCTCTTCAAAACAACTTCTCTTCTATAGCTCCATCACTTTACGATTCCTACTTTTCAGGAACATAATGCGCTTAGAACTCTTTTAGGGTTTGTCATGAGTTAAAATTAGATAAAGAAAAGGCGTATTCTAGCAAGTGGAGATCTAGTCTGCAAATCATGCTAGCGTTAGGTCACTACAAAGAAACACTGAAATCTAGTAAATAGGTTCTAATCAATGTAGGAGAAGAAATTAAAATCAAACAAATTCTTTAAAGGAAAGAATGTTGTTTCAGTGATTTTTATTTACCTTAAAGCAAGCCAAGATTTTGAAGCAGCTATCAGTTTATCTTCAGAGAATTTATTCAGAAAGAGGAAAATGGAGTTAGAACTGTGTCAATGTTCCTATTTAGTTACACCATCCATTTATACACAAGACTTCATAAGTTAGCTATTGGAATTAGGGGTATGCAGTAATAGGAACTCTGAAGATATGACAAGTAATATAAGCAAATTAGTGTGCTGTGGAACCTTCTACCTCATCCATGCCCTGTTTCTCTGCTTGTTAATAGTGATACATTATCACTTTTGATAAAAGGGCCGAGAACCCTCCCAAAAGAATAACTTATACTAACTTCTTAGACTTTGTACTGATTTACATTTTTTCTGTTAGATTACAGAGCCCCAACATGCCTCTCAACCTGCACAAACCGAAAATAGGTATAAAGACCCTTGAAAAGTAGGTACATCCAGCCAAAAATCGGGACATCTAATTAGCATAAAATATGAATACCAAATAGCACATAACTCTTTCCTTTTCCAGTAGGAATGTGGGATACATCTCAGAAACAATTGTTTAAAACAGAAAGACAAACATAATGAAAACATATTAGCACATTATTCAGATACTGTGTAGACTCTGTAGACTTTATTCAACTGTATTACAAAATGTTACCACACAAGGTCATTTATTTTTTACTTCTGAACAATGGATATGTAAGATGTGTGTCCTTTTTCTTTAAATTTGTTGGTGCCACTAGTATGTTGTCCATGTGGCGAGGTTTCCTCTGTACTAGACTTCAAAAATTATGTGTGATGAGGGGGTTTAAAACATTGTGCATAGTGATAAATCAAGCCTGAAAACAGGATTATACCTTCAAAAATTGGTACACGGTATGCAGGAGTAAATCAGGCATGAGGTTAGGTATGTTCTTCTAAAATAGGGATAGTTGAGAGGCCTGGGCCACAAAACATAGTCACTAATATTGTCATACACATTTTGTATTACTATAAATTACTTCTACTGGTCTCTGATGAGTTTCAGTTTATGTACTTGTGAAAAGCACTGCAATTTTGTTAGGAATTTTGTTTTGTTCCTTAAAAGAAAAATGCATACAAAGTTTTACTAAACCTGTATTGCATCAAGATGAAAGTAAAAAAAAAGTTCCTTTTCTAGTGGTGTGTAATATATAAAACAAAACGTGCAAAATGGGGTATACCTACACATTTGCTAATGTGACAATGTATTGCAGATTAAAAAAAACATAAAAATAAACCCTTGCTTCTTGACTGTTTTGCACTATTGCAGAGTCTGTGGCTAAGTTGCTGAGTTAAGTCAAAATGTGATTCCTTGTTTGAGCTCTGGCTTTCTGAATCTTACCCCCACTCCAAAATGTAACTGAAAGAATAGGAAAGGTATCTTCTAAAATTCAAACTAAAGAGACAGACAATCCTGTTTGGAGACTTGTTAATGGAGGGACTATCTGCTAATACTGGTCAGTTAACAATAACCATTGCAGAAGTATAGCAGCTGTAGGAATGACGGCTAGAGGATACACTTAGAGACAAATCTTACTTATACTGTCTGTAAGGACTCAAAGAATTCAAGTTTGTGTTAAAGGCCGCAAACAGTAAGGGCACAGTATATCTTTAGCCAGAATAAAATTGTTTCTGGTTTTGAATCCTAAATAGTCTTTTGTCTGACCTGTAGCTACTTTTTTTAAGTGCCTTATTAACAATTTCTTGTGGAAGCCTTTTACTGTTTGCCCATTTACTTGAAAAATAAATAATTTCATATATTTACTTCTAGAAAATAATTTTATTATACAAATTTGAATTTCCCCAGGGGATTATAGCTTATTTATTGTTTAAAGGGTTTATACAATTTACATGTATCACCCAACAAAGAGGTAGAATGCTCACAGCTAATTGTTGCCATCTGAATATTTAAAAGTTGGCTTATTTTAAGGTTAAACTGAAAAGTGTGTTCTTGACTAATTAGTGGCTGAGTACCTTAAAGCTTCAGAAGGAGGGAATTCATGCTGGGGAGTCAGCATATACCCCCATTTTTCAGCAATATTGCATATGTGCTGTCAGGAAGTTTGCATTGAAAGGCACTGGGCTTGGTCTGAGGTGGGTGAAATCCTGGAGAAACAGTGATTGTAATATTAATCTTTTGTTGTGTATTGCTGAGTTTATCTAGATGTGGTAGGTACTGGCTATTACCCAAGGCAGCAGTGCATATTTACCATATACCCTTAAGGCCAATTACCCTTTTTGCACTAACGGTATGAATGATAGAACTTAGGTCCCCTATTACTTATATCACATCAGATATTGAGGAGGGTGGTGTGGGAGTTATAACATGTAATCTCTGTTCCTAGCATATTAATTGGAAGAAGCAGGTGGGATTATACACCTTTCTTCATGACAGTCTTGTACCTTTGTACAATGTATAGTTTGCACAAATGCATTACACCTATGACATGCCCATAACATAATACCAGGTTATCTTGCTTTTAATGTATATATATTATTTTTTGAATATTTCAAAACATATAATACTACCCTCATTCATAAACCCCAAAACATTTTTTATTTTAGCAACCCTTGTTGTATGATAATAAATACAAACATACACCTTATATAACAGCACTTAACATAGCATAACATTCTTTTGTTTTCTCCAATAACACACCCTCCTTTGGGAGAGACTAACACCCATTTCAACTGAAACCTCTCATAGTGCATATAATGACTGAGCATTTACTTTAATGAGCCATAAGACATAAATTGTGACTCCTGTCCTGCTCATCAGAAACTGACATAATCCACTTGTAAATATTATAAATATCATCATCTATTTGCACGATACTTTCTCCTATTCCTTCTTCACCCTTCTCCCTAAATCTTCAGAGCTTCCCTTTGTTTAAGCTTTGTTTCTTTACATCTCCCTTTTCTCTATGGAATTCCCTAATTAGCCTTACCCTTTTCACTGGATGACATATTCCTCCCACACTCCTTGAAAGCGCTGTCAGCAGTCTTTTCTTCATTACCCCCCTCCAACACTACTCCATTTGGAGGATCACCTCACATTTTTATTTGTCCATTCTTTTTTGAAGGAACATAGCAGAGAGTAAACAGAGCAGTAACAGCAGTAGAGTCAAGGAATCCTGCATTTCAGAACATGAATTACTAGAAGGAAATATTGCATGAACTAATATTTAAATCCTTTTCATGATGGTCTCTACATGCCCAACCTTAGCAGAGCATTAGAATAAAGCTGACAGGAGCCTGTTTTATTCAGTCTGTTGGCATTTGGCAGTAGAAAGGCACTTCAGAATATGTACTTGGCATGCAACACTATTCCAAGATAATGTTCACTTTTTCTTTGTACCTTTCACCCCCAGTGCTTACCAGCCATGAAGTCTCTCCCAAACAGATTTTATCCATTCATTTCCTCATGCTAGATAGCCCCAAAATGAGGATGAAAGACATCCAAGCGGATTGTCACCCAGGCAGTCACAAGTGTTGTTTGCACCCTCACTAGTATCCTAGCAACGATAGTATATTAGACAGGACTTAAGTCCTTGTCTAGGTGGGGGGATGAGTGACTTCACATCACCATTGGGATCACAACTCTCTCCTTGATGTGATTGAAAAATACCATGCATTCACAATAAGAGCTACTGCAGAAGGAGCTGTTGTCCCTTTCAGTGCCCCTCCTCTTCTTTGAGATTGTGACATTGAATGACCCTGGCACAGCCCTATTCCACAGGTCCAACAGACACTCAGGCTACTAATCCCACTTCAACCATCTGGCTATTTTTGGTTAAACAGCATAGAGTTTAAAACTATGCAAACAGGGACAGTGTTATGAACAGCCTGTGCCTGATATCTGACCAGCTATTATGTGTATGTATCCGTGACTGGTGTAGATTTGTCCCTGTCTACATTCAGTTTCCAGGCAGCAGGATATATTGTGTTCTCTGCTTTAGTGCAAGATGTACTTAAACTGTACTATCTAATAGCACTGTGAGGGATTCACCATGTCTCTTTTTGCAATAGCAGTGTACCTATGCCCTTCTGCTGGAATCCATAGCACTGGCATGTATCAGCTTTTTATATTTCTTGTCTTGTACCACTGATGTTGTTTGCTGAATACTCCACACTACTGTTGCTGAATGCTAAGCAGAATAATTTCCATTTTTCTCTGTCATGATTTTTCCTGGTTCATACCCTGCCATCCTCCTGTCTGAATCACTTTTTCACTGGGCATATCTTCAAGCATATCATATGTTCAAAAGTTTATAAGCAGACTTTCCAGTGTTATAGGCCTGAGAGGTGTTCAAAAAACAGTGACTTCATAAAGTAAGGATTGAATGTATCATTTTCCATCTGAATGTCCACATTTTTTTTAATTTCCTTAAGTTGTTTAAAAATCTTATTGTCTAAGACAATCTGTTCCAAATTTTAGGAATTTCAAAAGTATTTCATTTGCTTCTTTGTGAAGATGTGTGACTGTGCAGACAAAAATGAATATTATTATATTTATGAGATAAAGAATTACATTATATATCATAATTCAGTATGACCTGCAAATTCTCATCATTAAAAGCTTCAAAAGCTAAAATTACCTTCCCTTGGAAGTATCTGCAATGGAATGTCTACAAATTGAGTTTTCAACACCCATCCAAATAACTCAAACCCTTAATTGCTGGAATTTGTTTGGTAAATAATAAGTGTACTGATTCTAGCATATGCAGCAGTTTGTGCATATAAAAAGTGTTATTGCATTCCAATGGTGGTCTTATATATGATATATATATATATATATATATATAACTGACCTAATTCCTCTTATCTCTAAGAGACAGTGGTTCAAACATGACATCCATACTTCTCAAAGCTCTACTTTGGATTATTTTAACATGTTTTTTGAATGAAAATCTTGCTGCTAATGGTAAAACCAAAATCCATATATTTGTAAACAATACCTAGAGCTGTCCCATACAAAAATAAAGATTATTTTGGATGTTTTTCATTAAATATACCACTTTGCATTTGTTAGGACTAAATTGGGAACTGTAATTTTTAGCCCAAACATATAAATCCTTCAAGAATACATTAATTTGGCTTAATTAGCCAGAGTTGTTTGGCTTTCACCACCCATTTATCAAGATTCCTCTGAAGAGAGATGATGAGGTCTGCTCCTGGACTGGGATTTTATTTATTATTCCAGAGTGAAGGAGCCTCTTATGAGTCTCCTCCAGCATGTCTCCCTACTTATTTCAGTGCTGAGGTTCAAGTCTGCCTCTGGGGTATGCCACTGAGAAGAGAGCTGGAGTTTCTTTAACCGGGCAGCATATGGCATCTGTTTGATGAGGGATGAGTAAAGCACGATGACCTCCCCCTGATGAGATGTGAATCCCTTCATGATTAGGGCTATATATTTTTTTTTTTTTCTAACCACTTTGTACGGTTGTCAAATGAGAGATTACTATCAACTTGGGTGGCACCAGTTGTCTGTTCTATGAGGCCTTTTGGAGGATGCTTGTGTCGGCTGGAGGAACAGGAGACTGAGATCCCGGGACTGAGCTGATGCTTGGCTTCCGCGCTTGGAGTCTGACATGGCTCAGCAATTCTAACCATGTGGGGTTAGGTTTTGAGCAACCCTAACAGTGACATATAGTATGGGTTTATATTTTGAGCTTAAGCTCTCTATAAATGCCATGCCCCATTGGGTTATTATGCTTTTTTTCGCGAGGTCCAGGCAGGTGGACCACCTTCCCCCCGTCAATCGAGCCTTGGTGACTGTTTCAGAAAAATCGACCAGGTTTAAGAGGCAGGATCTGATCCAGGTCCAGATCCCCATCTTTTTTTTGGTCCAGTCATGATGATTTTCCATAGATGATTTGCAGACCAAGCTAGTCAGGCTTTATATAGATAGTTTAGGAGGCACCTGAGCACACACTTAGGAAGGGACACTGTTGCTGCACACACACCACTCTTACATATCCTGTGGTAAGGCTGAGATTGAACAGTAGTTTTATGTTTGGGTTTTAGCTCTTCTTGAGTTCTTTGGACCATTCTGAAAGATATCTGGGAATTCCCACCCAGGTTCATACACTTGGGGTCTGGAGCATAGAGTCCCATGTTGGTGATGATCAGGTCAGTATGTTTTCCCCTCTTGTGGGAGTGGTAACAAGTTGTTCCATAGCGTCTTTGTTTTTAGTTGTGAAGTCGCCCACTATAATGGTGTTTGAGAGAGATTCATATTTTCCAGTGTTCTCAGGAAGGCCGTGGGGGGTTCCTGGGTTTGGGAGGGTGGTCTGTAGCAGGCTATAAACTGGAAGGCAGCATGGTATGAGGTGTATAACCCTAGTGTGGGGGGGTACTCGGGAGCCTTGAACCAGGTTTATGTTACTGCACAGATCCATGTTCTCCATGCTAAGGAGAGTTTGAGACTTGGCATTTTGAGTAGCATTACTTAGTTTCTTATCCCTTGTGGTACCTATGGAGGTGGGTTTTTTCTTTTGAGCCTGCCTAAAAAAGGCACTATGGGGGTAGCAAGAGCCTTTGCCAATATCTGCTTGTGTTATGTGGGGGATCTGCACCCCGACAGGCAGCTCACATTGATCTTCTCCTTTTTCAGCCTGGTGATGTGTTGTTTATTAAGGGCTGCTGGGACTGTTCACACTGGCTTTGTGACTATGTGTGTTGCGTGTTTTTGTTTTGGGGTAGCGCTGTCATGGTAGGTGTATGGATTCAATTGTAGTGTAGTGTGTGTGGTCCTCTCTCCTGACAGGTTTCGCCAGTACTGTTGAGAGAGAGAGCCTCCCAGTTTGGCTATATGGTTGCATCAGGAGAGGGGTGTCTGTGTACATGAAGCAGTTGTAACATTAGTTTGTGAGGGTGGCTTTTTAATTTTTTAGTGCTGACTATATAATTGCTTTAGTGAGCAAGTGCAGGGGCCTATCTAGTCTCTATACTACAGCAAACAAGGTGTACCAATTCCAGTATGTGTCATTAGATGCTATGATGAATCCTATTTTCCAGTCATCCACATACTTATTAACAAGACTGGTATAAAAGTGTGGTCAAAAAACTAGATTGAAAAGAAAAGGTCTTGAAACTAAACCCTGAGAGATCCCATGGGTAACGGGTAAATAATCAGAATTAACACCTTGTATACAAACACAGTGGGAATGGTTATTCAGCCAGTTACTAATCAGTTTGTGATTAGTGATCAGTTATAGCTTAAAGTTATTCTCTGTTAAGGTTCTGTGTTCTGAATAGGCTGGCAAGGTGTCAATTGCCTTGACAAGATCCAGATGAATGACATCTGCAGTTAGAACCATATCCATCACATCACTAATTTGATCACAGACTGTTTCCAAATCCGTAAACCTGGATTTTCCTGAAGTAAAGCTGTGTTGCCATAAACCAATACAGTTGGAACTACAGTATAAGCAGGGTCTAACAGAAATGTGACAATATATCTTTAAAATGTTTGCATACTGTAGCAATGATGTCAAGCTTATTAACCCAGAATTCTCAATATTGTGTTTATTACATTTTTAAGTGCAGGTGTTATAGATGATTTTTTTCCAGGCCTTTTTTACATCCCCATTGTATAGCAGTCTATTATCTAAAATATTGAAAATTAATCTACTGTGTTTCTTATCAGATTCCATGGATACATTCTTGCTTGTCCTTTTTAATTCACCAAAAATTCAAAGTTTAGAGATAATGGGTCAGATGGCATTATCAAATGGGATACACATAATAAAACAATGGGTGATGTAACATTAAAAGTATTGGTAGAGTTAAGAAAACAGCTATTAAATTCTGTCCTGCTTATTGAAACGTGCATCCTAAGAAATGTAAAAATCCCCTGGTCTTCCACAACTCCCAAACCAGCCTCCCTCTATAAATCTTTTAAACTTCACTCAGTTAATCAGTTTCACTACTAAGCACAATAAATCCACAGGTTCATCATCCATAATAGACTGGATCCTAATAACCCAAACAACCTCAGTCATTTAGGTGTTCTCCCAGATGCCCTAAGTCAGAAGTGTAGCTTGCTGAACCAGTGCCCTCTGCCAGTACCATGAACCAGTCCCTACTCCCCCCCCCCCCACAAAAAAGAAAAACAAAAAAGACCCACTTCACCATAATTATATCTACACCCCCACCTCCAGCAAAAATAAAGAGCTTTTCTTTATACTGGCACACCAACCAACTGGCCAGATGCATGACATGCCCCCTCACTCCCTCCTGACCAGCTATTCAGGTCCCATTTCTGTGCCCTCCCTTGTCCTCCTTCAGCAAATTGTATTAACAAATATAATTTCTTTTAAACTGTAGCAAACTGCTTGCTACAGATGTAGCAAACAGTTGCAAAAGTTTATACCTTGGTTGCATAGTGCACCATGGTACTCATGTTTTAGTTAAAACAACATTTTCTTCTTTTAAACTGTAGCAAATAGTTGCTACAGTTTATACCCTGACTGCATGGAGTGCTACAGCAATCAGGTTTTAGTTAAAAAAGAGATTTTCTTTTCTTTTTTCTTTTTATTTATTTATTACTTTTAAACAGTAGCAAACTGATTGCTACAAGTTTTTTACAGTTTAGACTAAACAAGGAGTACTACAATGCAAAAGTTTGACTCCTTTTAAAAGCTGGTATTGCATTAAAGAGGGATCCAGATTGGCTGATCAGGCCTCCCAACACATTCTGCCCAAGCAGTTGCCTCTCTTGCCACACCCTAGCTATGTTATTGCCCTAAGTGACCACCATCCAATCTTTGCTCGCCACTCCCTACCTAAACACAGAAAGTCAGTAATCTACAAGCCTGTTGGGAATCTTTCTAACTTTAACAGAGATTCATTACTTACAACCCCCCCCCCCCCACACACACACACTAAAGCTCTTACCAATAGATGGAGCTGTTCACCATTTTAACAATACTTTTTTAAGCATTCAAAATTCTCACACCCTAATCAAACACAAAAAAGTCAAATCTACCCCAGCCCCCTTGATCATTCTTCCTAACAAGCAACTCATGCACAAATGAGATAAAGCATAGAACACCTGGCAGAACAATAAGACCACAACCAACTACCAGCATTACTATCACATGTGTAATAAAGCTAAAAACCCAAATAAATTCAGACAAAAAAAACTATTTCCTCTCCCAAATCAACCACTACATCAAATCCCCAAATTTGTTTATTATATATACACTTTTAAACTCCGGCAAGTGCACACGACCTAATCCTTTCCTACTGAATCTGTCTTCAGTGTAGCTTGCCCCTTCAACACATACTTTATCAATATTGCTAATCCCCCCTCTCTCTCCTACTATAACAACAATACAGACCCAGCTCCAGCTCCCACATGTCATATTGAAATACTCTTGATTCCAAACCAGTCTCCATCAATGAGAACCTCAAAAACTAAAAGTTACCATATCAGCTCCAGACAACTTCCTGACAGAACAGAAAGCTTAGGTTACTATGTTACTATCCCAATTAACAGACCAATCCAGGAAGCACACCTCCCTTCCATTTTGAAAAAAAAAAAAACTTCATCCTCCCACTGTACAAAGGTGGCCCATCCTCTGATATTTCTAACTTCAGATGTGTCGTTATTCTGTCACCCCTCTCAGAAATCTTAGAGAACCATATCCACTCATTGTTGCTAGCTTTACTCCTTAACCACAATCTCCTCTCACCATTACAACATGGCTTCTGTCCCTCTCACAACATTGACACAGCTCTCCTCTTATTTGTTAGTACTGTACATACACTTAGGAACAGAAATCTCCTTGTCTTCTCAGTATTCCTTGACCTCTGTAAAGCCACTGTTACTGTCTCACACTTCCTTCTCCCTCACATACTCTCTAAGATAGGCTTATCAGACAAAGCTATCCTAGTTCATAGTGTAAGATGAATGCAAGCCTCTTCCACATTCTTCCCTATCCGATTTGGTGTTCCCCTATTCCTGGCTCACTTCTCTTCAGTATATTCATCTACAATCTGCCCACTGCACTAAGTAACTCCAGTATGCAAATGATGCAGATATGCAGATGAAACTGAAAAAGTCACTCACCATCCTCCACATCTGTGGAAACCTGGCTTCTGGAATCTAACCTATTCTTAAACCAAAAAAAACAAAATGTATGCTCTTTGCACCTAAACCAATTTCAACACTGCTCAACCCACTTACCTTTCAATCATACGCTGATACATTAATTGAACTAGTCCACAACACTAAACTACTTGGAATCACTGTTGTTGAACACCTAAAATTTGATCTATGCAGTCACCAAGTAGCTTATAAGACCAACAAAAAATTAGGTATGCTCTATCACTACAAAGAAAGTTTGCCTGATTAAGTATGGAAGACCACTGCTGCTGCTGCCTACCTTTTATGTCCCATGATATACATCTAATAACCTTTATCAATCTACAATTAACACAACTCATAATTTGAGCAATCATATATCAAGACTATGAAGTCTGCCACCAGCCTTCTTAACAGAACCCTTCACTCTGTAGCTCTCAAATAGCTAAAATGGCTCAACTTCCTCAACCGCCACAAACACAACCAATTAAAAATAATGCAAACATTCTCTACAATCTATAAGACTTTCCTTCTGTCAGCAGACTGCTGCACTGGTATATCCTTTCTTGTGCTCTTCATTCATCTAAAAAGTGTCTGGCCAATGTGACTCCCTTGCATACCTCTTATGAGAGCTCACTATATGCTTGCCACCTGGAAAAACAGGGGAACCTCTCCAACCTCCCTCCACCAAATAAATGCACCAAAAACTTTCAAACAGGATGCAAAATCATTCCATCTTGACACATGGCAATGTCATTGCTCCAAAACAGGTGATTAGCTTCTCACTCTCCCTTCACCTCTCCCCACACAGTAGCATACTGCTGCCACCAACTATAGTGCATCTCTTGTGCAGACTTGCTTCTTCTAAACTAAATAAAGATTACTTTTTTCAGATGAATGGAGAATACTACACCCCAACCCTGGCATAATACTAACTCCAACTAAACAAACCCAGCACCCAACCCCCCCGCATAAGTACTTCCCTCCTCAAAAATCCTCTAAAATACAGCAAATCCCACTTTCTTTCTCCAGCCTAAAAATATATAATCTCAATGCCCAAAGCATCTTTATTGAGATATCAGAACCTCATGCATGCATTGAATTCCCCCTAGGCTGAAGTCCAAGCACCTCTGGAACAATGCTCAAAAGTTCAAATGAGAGGAACCACAAGTTCAGAAATATAACAACACGAAGTATTTAATGATTCCAGTAGCAAAGAAACGGATTCATTAAATACTTGGTGTTTTTATATTTCCCAACTTGTGGTTCCTCTCATTTGAACTTTTGAGCATTGTTCCAGAGGTGCTTGGACTTCGGCCTAGTTTGTTTTTGTATTAGTTTGGCGACATTGTGTGTTATGCATTGAATTACATTAACCCCACATCCTAGTTATCACTGAAACCAGGTTAATACCTGAAATTAAACATGAAATCATTGCACCCGGTTACACCATCATTAGGAAAGAAAGGAAGGAAGAATAGGTAAACAGGCTAGGGGTGTAGCCATCATCTTTCAAGCCACCTTACAAATCCATACCCACCTCCCAGCTATTCCACAATACAACAGTGAAGAAATACTATTAGCCAAACTTTACCTAAATAATCAAAAAATCCATTAACATTGTAGCCACCTACATTTCCCCCTCACCAAAAATGCCTAAGCTACCAAAAACATAGTTCGCTACTTATCATCTACTTTCAGCCAAGAAACCATCCTGCTTGGTGACCTTAACATAGATTGGACCTTTAACAGACCTAACTCTAACCCTATAATAGTAACCTCTATCATTTCAATCAGCTGGTTCAACAACAAACTCAACTTGGCAAAGTATCCAAAAAAATCTGTTCTACACCTCATACTGCCAGTCAACCCTGAAAAAATTAAGCTAGTCAGCACTCCCACCCCAGACTCTCTCAGTGATCATCACCCCACCTACAATGTGGAATAGGGTCTTAATGGAGAGATGAAAAGTCAGCAAGCAAAGGAGAGGAGTAGTGCTGAAACTGAATTCATCCTCCAGTCTTGGTGAGTACCTTTATGAGGTGGACCTTTTTTTTCACAAAATCTCACCAAGGCAACACTGATATCTAGATTGTATTTATATAACATATATCATAGACAGAAGTAGGTCAAAAACAAAAAAAGATAGCTGGGTGCACAAGACCCAGGATAAAAAAGTGCCCAATCCTGGTAGGTGCACTGGTGCCAGGACTGGAAGAAACAAAAGCACAGAATCCTCAAAATACAGAAAAATTCCTACAATGGGGCCAGGTCAGGCCCAGGGGAAGGATGCCCCTCCTGTTGTCGAAGGAAGTATCAGTCCACAAAAATCACAAAAACTGATAGGCTAAAGAAGAGCCATTAAGATAACAGAGTGGGCTATTGAGGATAAGAAAGAAATTATGTATTGTTACCATTATGCAAAAAGCCCAGAATTTCCAGACACAGGATATACAAAAACATTAAGAGATAAATTAGAAGAAAAAAATATTTCCACAGGGAAAACTGCCAGAAGCTTCAAATAAAAATTTGCATTCATTAATACAACAGATTTTGGAAAAACCGTATATAGACCAAGAAACTTTGATCTGTTTGGAAAAAGAAGCATCTGAGGAAGTGTAAAAATCTAAACAACAAAATCTAGATATTTTTGAAAAGTATAAAAAAGAAATATGGACATGGGAATTAAAGAGATTTGATATGGTGCAATATTTATGCAAAAGAGAACGCCAAATTAATCAATATAAAGAAGGCAGCCCTAAAGATATTTGAAGAGAAATACAGGCAAAGGCATCCAGATATGGAAAATTTCACAATAAGAAAAATAATATTACAAAGATGTAACGTAGAAAAGAAAATTAGTAAAGTAGAAATTAAAAAAATAGAAGTTGAAGTTATGAAGTGCCTGCAAAGTGCAGGATTTAATGTAGAAGATCTAACACTGATCACTTGACAGCATAATGGAGTGAGTCCTCAAAGTAAAGAGAAGCAGGAAGACCAGGAGACATGTGAAGAAGAAATATGGACATGGGTAAGAACATGAGATTTAATATGGTTTAATATTTATGCAAAGGACAAAGCAAAACAAGAAGACAGAGGAAAAGTAGAAAAGGAGATTAGTAATGGAAAAGTCAAAGAAACAGAAATTGAGGTTTTGGAGCACCTGCAAAGTGAAGGATTCAGTGTACAAAATCTAATGTAGAAAGTACCACAACAGGATAGAGCAATGGGTATCCAAATTAAGGGGAAACCAGTGGAAGAGGAAGCAATTGGTCAGGTGCCATATCAAGATATTTTGGAGCATTCCACAGGAAACCAGTATAAACGTTCACTTGAAGCTAGACAGCAAGGGAAGGAACAGGAAACTGTGGAAACTCTGATGCAGTCAGTATTGAGGAGTGATAGGGCAGTGAGTTCCCATATGACAGAGCAACGGATAGCACAGGATGAAATTGAAGAGAAGGTGCCACAGGAAGATGCTATAGAACGTTTTATAGAATGCCTGCAGGAAATGGAAAGCAAGGGATGTGCCCTCAGTTTGGAAGAAAATGAGCTAAGAGAAGAGTTGCTTGATTTAATAGGTATAGATAGATACATTAAGATCAATGAAAGAAAATCAACTGTAGAAGATCACTAAAACCCCAAAAGTCAGATGTCTGATAAAGCAAATGAACACAGTAATTAGGACTGTCCATAGAGATTCATGCGATATAAAGGAAGTAAACAGAATATATTAATGTGCAGCTAAACTAATAACTGATAAAGTTCTACTACAAGAACACAGGGTAGTGAGGGAAAGGAAGGGGAGAAATCGAATACCATCTTGGAAGTATCGAATAGAGAAAAATATAAAGCAATTAAGAGAAGTGTCATTGTTAGAAGACTATAGAAGAGGGACTAGATAAACAAAAAATACTAAGAAAGATAGATGTGATAAAAGCAATGCACAATATTAGAACAGACCAGGATCTATCATGCACTATTGCAAATGGCAAATTAAAACTTTCAGCACAGGCAGAAAAACTTAGAAGATACGCAGATAAATATAAAGGAAAAATACAAAATAAGCAATTTATTGATGACCCAAAAAAGTTTTATAGAAAATTGGGAAACAAGGTAAAGGGAATTGAAAGACGGCAAAAAAAGAAGAAATAGATGCATTTTGGAGACGTATCTATGAAGATCCTGTGGAACACAATAAAGATGCTAAATGGATAAGAGAAGTAAAAGATAGAATAAGAAATTTAAAGGTATAAGATGTGAAATGGGATGAAGTGACAGCCAAAGAGACTGAAGCAAAGTTAAGATAAGCTTCTAATTGGAAAACACCAGGCCCAGATGCAGGACCCAACTGTTGGTTAAAAGTATTAACATCTTTGCATGAAGATATAGCCATGAGTAAGAACTATTTAAATGCGCACCCAAAACGGACACCAACCTGGCTAACAACAGGTAAAACAATGTTCCTAATTAAGAGTGATCCTGCAAGATACCCTAAAAATTATAGACCAATAACTTGCCTTCCAATGACATATAAACTATACATGGGAATTGATGCCGACAGAGTTTATAGTCATTTAGAAGAAAACTCAATTATGACAGTAGAACAAAAGGGCAATAAAAGAAAGTCATATGGAACAAAGGAAAATTTGTTGTTAAATAAAGTCATAGTGAAGAACTGTAAAAAGGGGTAGAATCTAAGTATGGCATGGATTGACTACAAAAAATCATTTGATAGTACACAGCCTTGAGCTACCAAGTGCATCTACAGGCTCAATTCCTGCCAGGAAAACTAAATATACTGGCAGACGAACTAGTGGAAACTGGAACCAAAGATTTTCAACATGTTGATCAACAAATGGGGGATCCCGGATATAGACCTGTTTGCCTCCCCCCAGAACTGCCAATTGGACAAATTATGCACAAGGACTCACCACAAACAACCTTGGAAAGTGGATGCTCTGTTCTTTAGATGGAAAAATCTATCAGTTTATGCCTTTCCTCCTCTGCCTCTCCTCTTCAAAGTGCTGCTAAAGATCAAACAGGACAAACCAAGTTTGATACTGATTGCTCAAGACTGGCCACACCAACACTGGTACCCCCTCTTGTGCAGTGTGTCACAGTTGGCCCCATGGCACCTACCTCATACCCCTACCCTGCTGTCTCAGCAGGAGAACCAGATTCTGCACCCCCAGCTCCAAACCCTGAAACTGGCAGCCTGGCTAATTACCTAAACTCTCCGTTACCATCCCTCAGTAAAAAAAGTGTTGGATGTCATTTTGGAGGCAAGGAGGCCTAGTACTAGAAAATCTTACGCTGAAAAATGGAAAAGATTCTGTGCCTGGAACCAAACTCAAGGGATGGCCACAACAGCACCCAATTTACCTCTGATTCTTCAATACTTAACTGAGATGCTTCTCGAGGGCCTTTCCTTTTCCTCCATCAAAATTCACGCCTCAGCCATTTCAGCTCATTACAACACAGAAGCACCCCCTCTTTCCTCACCCACTGCTCAAGCAGTTCCTCAGAGGGGCCAAAAACTTCAGACCACCCAGGAGAGCCCCAACTCCAGCCTGGGACCTTAATTTTGTATTGGAAAAACTCACTCTTCCTCCTTTTGAGCCAGCTGCAACTGCAGAGTTAAAATTCCTTTCTTGGAAAACAGCTTTCTTTTTAGCAATCACTTCATCAAGAAGGGTATCTGAATTACAGGCCCTTATGGCAGTGGAGCCTTTCATCATCTTTCATGCAGACAGGGTGTCCCTCAGGACCAATCCCTCCTTCATGGCCAAGGTGGTATCCAGTGTGGTCCTTAATCAGTCCATTCATTTGCCAACCTTCTTTTCTAATCCACAGAACAAAGGGGAATGGGTACTGCATACCTTGTATGTGCACAGACAACTTAGATTTTACTTGGACAGGACTAAACCTCAAAGGAAATCTGAACAACTGCTGGTGGCATTTGCTGCAGGGGCAGAGGGGAAGGCTATTTCAAAGCAAACCATTTCTAAATGGATAGGCCATTGCATTCATTTCTGCTATAAGCACCATGGAAAATCTATCCCACAGAGGATTAGACCCCATTCAATCAGGGCTGCATCTACCTCTACAGCCTTTCTCAGAGGTGTCCCTACCAGAGACATCCCAGAAGCTGCTACCTGGAGTTCTGTACATATTTTCACCAAGCATTACCATTTGCCAATTTTCTCTAAATTCAGAGCCGGCTTTGCCACTGCAGTCTTGCAGGGCCTCATATCTAGTCCTAATGCTATGTAAATTCCTCCTCCCATCCTTAGCTTTGGGAATCTACTCAAATGTGATGACTGCAACAGTGAAACACTAATAACATGGTACAGTTGTGTACACTTACCATAAATGTAGATGTTTGAGTGTATTCACTGTTGCAGTCCTGTTTACCCACCCTTCAGCTCCCTGACTTCTTTTGGCTATACCTCTATTATCCTTTACTATACTAAAAAGCTTTTTGGTTTAATTGCTTTTTTGTTGGAGGTATAACCTTGTATATATATATATATATATATATATATATATATATATATATATATATATATGTGTGTATATAAAAAACTGCTTCCCATTAAGGGGTCACCTGACATCTGGGGCAAGAAAAACTGATGTAATGGCGTCGGCTGCATATTTTATACCCCTGACTACCTGAAGTCATGGAAGATGAGACATCAACCGATGCAGGACCCAAAACTTTGATAATCAGGCCGACTGAGGGCTACTAAAGGCAGATAACCCAAATGTGATGACTGCAACAGAGAATATACTTGAACATATACATTTATGGTAAGTGTACACAACTGTACTTTGCGAGTATAGAAAACTTCTGGAAGAACCTCATGTTGATCAGGAACGAATGCAGGAATCGTTAAGGAGAGATGAATTAAAACCAAGAGATGAAAGGTTAATATTGGCGGCCCAAGATAGTGGGCTGTATACATGTTGGTTTACAAAGTCCATTGAACATGTGGGAGAAACAGACAAATGTAGGCTTTCTAAAACAGAATTGGAAACAGTCGCATACCTTGTTGCTGGATGTGACATAATAATGGCAGAAGGACTGCATACTGAAAGGCATAATAATGTGGCAAGACTGTTGCACTGGGGATTGTGCAAGCATTATGGTACTGAAGTGGCTGAAAAACACTGGAAACATGAGCCACAAAGCATCATAGAAAATGATGAAGTCTACATCACATGGGATCATCCATTACCAACAGTTCAAAAGATAGATACTAGAAAATCGGATATAGTGGTCCAAGAAAAGAAAGCAAAATTAGCACTGATCATTGAAATCGCCACATCCACTGACTACAGTGTCCTGCATACAGAGACACACAAAGTTATAAAATATCAGGATTTGCAAGCAGAAATGAGAGCAATGTGGAAAAAAGATACCCAGATAGGTCCAATAGTAGTAGGAGCAATGGGTCTTATAAAGAACAGTCTACAATCATATTTAGATATGTTACCAATACATGTAACTTCGTATGAACTGCAGGAGTCATTACTGGGCATGTTATGGGTGCTTTGAAGAGCACTTTTGGCTGACATCAAAGAGTGAAACAATACTAATTTCAAGAACTTTAATTGCACTTTGATTTAGGAATGTGGTCCATTCCTGTCATGGTATTAGAAACCCAAAGGATTTGGAGAAATTAAAAATGGAAGAGCCATGAATAAGAGCTATTTATATGCGGACCCCAAACAGACACCGACCTGGTTAACAACAGGAAAAACAATGCTCCTACTTAAGAGTGAACCTGCAAGCTACCCTAAAAATTATACACCAATAACTTGCCTTCTGATGACATAGAAGCTATACACGGGAATTGATGCCAACGGAGTTTATAGTCATTTAGAAGAAATTATGGCAGTAGAACAAAAGGACAATAAAAGAAAGTGATATGGAACAAAGGATCATTTGTTGTTTAAAGTCATAGTGGAGAACTGTAAAAATGGGAAGAACCCAAGTATGGCATGGATTGACTACAAAAAAGCATTTGATAGTATCCCACATTCATGGATAAAAGAGTGCTTAAAAATGTATAAAATACACCCTACATTAATCGACTACATTACAGTGACCATGAAACAGTGGCAGACCACTTTGAAATTAATCCATGATAAAGAACAGATTATTATTCCAGGGGTAAAAATTCAAAGGGAGATATTCCAGGGTGACTCTGTCACCATTGCTATTCTGCCTTGCCCTTAGCCCATTAAGCTGTTTATTTAACAGCTTAGGCCATGGCTATAATCTGGCTCCTAGAAAACAACAAACTCTAATTACGTCTCATCTTCTCTTTGTCGATGATTTAAAACTGTATAGCTCATCAGATGAGGACCTGAAAGCACAACTGCAAGTTGTCAAACCTTTTTCAGATGATATAAGAATGTCATTTGGTCTTGAAAAATGTGCAGAAGCAACCTTTAAAGCAGGAAACTACAACACCAGGAAAACATCAGTTTGGGACAAGAATGTTATATAAAAGAACTTGAGCAAGAAGGAATGTATAAATATTTGAAAATTGATCAAGGATCAATAATAAAACATGAACAAATGTGAATAAAACTTAGAAATACTTCAGAAGACTTAAATTAATCCTGAAAACAGCACTGACATCTAGGAACAAAATCCAAGCTATAAACCAATTTGCTCTTCCTGTCCTAACTTACAGTTTTGGAGTGAGTGACTGGCCCCAAAACGTGTTTGATAGATTAGACAAGAAAACAAGTAGGATGCTTCATGCTCACCAAATAATTTATAAAAATCAGTACATACCAAGATTATATATTCCCCATTCTGAAGGAGGGATGGGCCTCCTTGAAACTGTTTATATGTATAGATCTGCAATCATGGGAGTCCGCACATATCTGCTGACCTCACAAGACACAAAGGTAGTGAAAGTTTTGAAACATGGAGAATAAATCTAAGATGACTTCTCTGCTTAATCTAGCAGAAGCATATTGGCATCACTGGGGATTGTGCAAACTTTATGGTATTAAAGTGGCTGAAAAACACTGGAAATATGAACCATAAAGCATTATATAAAATGATGAAGTGTACATCACGTGGGATCACCCATTACCAAAAGTTCAAAAGATAGATGCTAGAAAACCAGATATAGTGGTCAAGGAAAAGAAGACAAAAGTAGCATTGATCATTGATATCCTGCTTACAGAGAGACGCAAAGTCATAAAATATCAGGATTTCCAAGCAGAAATGAGAGCGATGTGGAAGAAAGATACCCAGATAGTGCCAATAGTAGTAGGAGCAATAGGTCTTATAAAAAAGAGTCTACAATCCTATTTAAATATGCTACCAATACATGTAACTCCATACAAATTGCAAAAGGAGCTATTACTGGACACATTGCGCGTGCTGCGAAGAGCACTTTTGGATGACATCAAAGATTGAAACAATACTAATTTTATGAACTTTAATCATACTTTGACTTAGGAATGGGGTCCATTCCCATCATGGTATTAGAAACCCAAAAGATCTGGAGAAATTAAAAAATGAAAGAAAGATACCTAGACAGTTCCAATAGTAGTAGGAGAAATTGGCTCATATAAATAAGAATCTACAATCGTATTTAGATATGTTACCAATACATGTAACTCCATACAGACTGCAGAAGGGGTCATTACTGGACACATTGTGGGTGCTGCGAACAGCACTTTTGGCTAACATCAAAGATTGAAACAATACTAATTTTATGAATTTTAATCATATTTTGACTTAGGAATGGGGTCTGTTCTCTTCATGGTATTAGAAACCCAAAATATTTTGGGAAATTAAAAAAAGAGAGAAACAGAGAATGCCACAAGCCCACCCAACCCCTGTACTTCAGCTCTGTGAGGAATGCAACCAATAATAAATTCATATGTAATGACACAGTTAAACAATGTGACTGGGAACCCCTCAAATATCTAACTCTAGATGACACTATATGTCACTTCAATAACTCCATCTTAACCATACTAAACCAACAAGCCCCACTGAGACATAAAGGAGTGAAAATAAATTCTTCCCCATGGCTAACCCATCAAACAAAACAACTCATGAATGACAGAGATAAAACAAAGGCAGAAAAGTAGGACCCAATCCTACCCAGATAGATATTGGTGCTTCACAAACTACTCAAAGGCATAAGTCCATTATGATAAAAAGAACTACTTCTCCACAAACCAGGCCTTACATACAGAATGCCACAAGCCCACCCAACCCCTGTACTTCAGCTCTGTGAGGAATGCAACCAATAATAAATTCATATGTAATGACACAGTTAAACAATGTGACTGCCTGAACTAACTTTTACTAGAACTGTTGTGGATCTCTGAGTTTTTTACATGATAAAGTTAAATGTATTTCACTGCTGTGATACTGCCTGTATTAACTTCAATTAGAACTGTTGCTGAACTCTGAGTTTTTTAATCAGGTATATGACATGTGTATTTTATAGTAGTGCCTTCTGTAGACTGTGCTTGTTCTAAATCTAAAGTATCTCCTTTCTCTCCTTCTTTTCTCAGCAGTAAAACCCTCCTGACCACCTTTAGGTCTGGGTTCTTGCATCCCATCCAAACCTGCTACTCTCCTCACCTAATTTAAGGAACACAAGTTATCCCACCCTGTGGAGCCTACTCGTGGAGAAATAATAGAAAGTATGACCTAGAGCTCCTGCTCTTCTTAATCTTTTTGTATTTTTTCCCAGTTAAGTTGTAAAACCCAAGGTCAGCACTACCAGCAGCCAACAACTAACCCCCCCCTCCTCTCAACCAACTGATCATATATTTGCCAATAATATCCCTAGCTACCTTGCCCTTGCTTTAAACCATAAGCCTTGTAAGCAGCAAGTATTGACATATCCCCTGTGGTCATAAGGTGGCCCCTACTTCTAGGGTTTTTCCTCTGGAAACCTCCTCTACCTCTCTATCTTACCTACTGTCATCCCCTTTCTGTTCCACTTTTCTCTTTCCACTTGCTCTGATATTTCTAACTTCTACTTGCTCCTACCTTTGACACCAAATATATTTACTTCCCCTTGCCTTACTTACCTTCTTTCTGAGCACTTCACTGATTGTTTCTCTCCTGGACCTTTTCTCTTCCCGCTCCGTTCGCCCTGCGGGCTCACTCCGCTCCCCACCCTACCCCCAATTCCCACCCACCCCCAGGGGTCCTACCTTTATCTGTAATAGGGACACACCCCTTTAAACCTCCTATCCAATCAAATCACTACATAACTCTCTGAGTTCATTACACCTTCTCTTCTCATAATTACTCCACCTCCCCTCTCTTAAACACTATTTATACCACATTATATCCCTACCTCCTACCCCACCCTCTTTAATTTCTTATTTCTCTCTTTAAACTTTACTTCATCTCTCTTCCTCCTACTTCTCTGCATAACTACTTTGATACCACTATGCCCACACTAACTATACCTGCTTCACTAAGACTACTCATCTTTTTACTATTGTTATCATCTCTTGTAACTTCCTACATCATAACTTCTTACGAATACTCACAGACTCTCTCTACACCACTGCCCTCTAAAGGTACCTCCACATTAACATCTTCATCTTCATCTTCATCCTATTTCCATTCACCCTCTCAGTCCATCTACCTTCTAGCCAAATATCACAGATTAGTACACTGCAAATTCAGAAAAACCTATACCAAAAAAACAAATGACATTCACTATAATCTTAAACCAAAGATATATCCTACTCTTCTCCACTTACTACAAGATGGTGATATTCACCCCAATCCTGGTCCACATCATACTACAACCATCATAGAACAAAACCTAACTAAACCTTTATCCCTCTCTTACTCTAAACCTTCAAACTCTTTGTCTATTGCCCATCTTAATGTACGTAGTATCTGTAACAAAATTACTCAACTCCATGCCCTTCTTGAAACTGAGAAATTTGATATTTTATGCCTATCAGAAACTTGGTTAAAACCCTCAATTAAAGACATCGAAATTACCCCACCTGGTTATAGCATTATTAGGCTTGATCGCACTAATAGGAAAGGAGGCGGTGTAGCCATCCTGTATAAAGTAAAACTTAAACTGATTCCTCTAGACCTAACTCTTACTCAAAATAATTCTGCTGAAGTAATTAGCTCTAAAATACAAATTAATACCAATAAAGCCATTAACATCATCTGTGCATATCTCCCCCCTGGAAATAACATCAATACCCTTGAAGATATACTCTACCAACTCTCTATCAAACTTCCACAAGAAACACTAGTCCTTGGTGACTTTAATATAGATTGGCATTCCTGTAACAATGCTTACCCTACCTCACATATTCACCTCTTTGGCTTCAAACAACTTATCAATACTCCCACTAGAACCAATAAAATAAACAATAAAGCTTCTACCTTAGACTGGATCCTCACTAATACCCCCCTGCAAACCTACCAAACAGGTATTCTTCCTGACGACCTTAGTGACCACTCACTAACCTATATAATTAGAAGCAAAACCAACTTAACCTTACCCACAACCTTTAGAACCCTTCATTCAAAGAAACATTTTAACCCTGATCGGTTTCAAGCTGAACTTTTCCAATGTCATTGGGCACCACTAAAACATCTCCCACTCAACAAAGCAGTGGAACACTTCAACTCAACATTCTTAGCAATTCTTAATCAACACGCCCCAAGTCGAACCATTAGAACTAAAACTAAAACTGCTCCCTGGCTAACCACAAATACTAAGCATAAAATCACCCTCAGAAATAAATCTTGGCATAAATGGCGCTCCACCAAAAGTCAAATAGACCACCAAAAGTTTAGAGAGCTTAGAAACAGTACAAAAAAAGCTATTCTTACAGACAAAAAGAACTATTACTTTCAACTTCAAAAAACTACCAAAAAGGAACCCAAAAAATTCTGGTCCAGCATCAATAGTCTGTTGACCCCTGGGCAAATTATTACACCCAACCCTCAGGATTCTGACCCTGATAATCCCACACTAACAGCCAATAACTTTAATTCCTTCTTCACCAATTCTATACAAATTCTAGCCAACCAACTATCTCCTGATACTTCTCAACTACCTCCAAATACCTTAATAAATACCATTCCTCCCCTTCAACTACAACCTGTATCTACCTCCTATATACAATCTCTTATCCAAAAACTTAAACCTACCACCCCTTCATACGATAAGCTTCCTGCTGAATTCCTACAACTAGCAGCAAAAGCCATTGCTTACCCTGTCTCTATCTTAATAAACAGATCAATAAAAGAAAGTAATGTCCCAGCAATCTGGAAAGTATCACATATCATTCCCCTCCATAAAGGAGGCAAATCTTATGACTTCTCCAACTATCGTCCCATAGCACTGTTATCCCCCTTAGCTAAAATCATGGAAAAATGCATACATAAACAACTACTCAACCATCTCCTCAATAATAGCCTTCTGGCAGACACTCAACATGGTTTCAGACCTGCTCACAGTACTACCACAGCTCTTCTCTCCTTCACCAACACAATAAACCTAAACCGTAATAACAATAATCTTACATCTTCTCTCTTCATAGACCTATCAAAAGCCTTTGATATGGTAAATCATACACTTCTTCTGCACACACTAAAATCTATTGCCCTGGAGCCCTCTTCCCTAACCTGGTTTTCTTCCTATCTTGACAATCGTCAGCAAGCCGTACTCTGGAAAAATTCTCTCTCTGCTCTCCTCCCTATCTCTTTAGGAGTTCCACAAGGGTCTATCCTAGGCCCACTTTTATTTTCCATCTTTATTAATGACCTTCAATCATCTATACCTAATACTACCTGCATACAATATGCAGATGATTCCACTATAATTTGCACTGCCTCTTCTCAAACAGAACTCCAGTTTCAAACACAATCAGCCTTCTCAACTGTTGAACAGTGGTTCTCCAATCGCTGTCTACTCCTTAACCCCAAAAAAACTAAATTATTACTCTTCTCACCTACCCGTAAATCGACTTTGTTAAACTTCTGTATTACTGCATCTGATAACACCATTATTTCTCCTGACTCCTCAACTAAACTTCTTGGTGTTACTATTGATAATTAGCTTAACTTTGATTGTCACATCAACAATACAATAAAAGCCCTTAATAAAAAGATTGGATCCCTATACAGAATAAAGTCCTTCCTCACACCTGAAACTAAGATAACCCTAGCCCAAACACATCTTATTTCTACCCTTTTGTATGCATCTCCTATTTACACTAATCTATCTAAAAGCAACCTTAAGAAACTCACTACATCTTACCACAATATTGCCCGCTTTGCCACCACATCACAATTCAGAGCTCACCACTGTCTAAACCTACAACAACTACACTGGCTGGAATTCCCTAATAAACTTATTTTTCAACAACTCTTAATTGCACACAAAATTCTATACCAACCTTCTAAAACACCAGCTCTTTCCAAACTCTTGACTCCCTATATCAACCTGAAACAACTACGTTCCTCTGACAAATTACTTGTTAATATTACCAAAACTATGAACTCTGCAGGCAACTGCCTTTTTTCTAACTCAGTAGGTAAAGTATGGAATAATCTTCCATCTGATCTGTCCTCTTTGCATACTCTTCCACTCTTTAAAAAACAACTTTTAATACATCTTAACAAATTCTGGCTTTGCTCTTGTACCAACCCAGACTAGCCTGTTGGCATCCTTAACTCTATCATAAACTTTTCTTATCCACTTGGATTTTATCTTCTTCTTCAACTGATATATTACCCCTATTTATTGTAAATATTACATATCTCTTTTTAGCAAATAAAAAAAAAAACTTGTGTATTATCTACCATGGTTCAATACTTCCTTTTATATACTTTATGATCTCATACCTTATTATATTGTTTTGCTAGGATTGTTCTGAATTAATTAAAATCTATAATATTTGTATGTTCATTTTTCCTTTGTATAATCACACTTGTACTATGTCTTCTTATGTATTTCCAATATTGTATCTAACCTCAGGAGCTTTTCTCCCTGGGCCTCCACTGAAAATGGACATTAATCCAGCTGGACTAGCCCGGTCAACAAATGTAAAATAAAATAAAATAAATAAATAAAAACCCCAAAAGATTTTGAAAAAACTTAAACAACCTCCTAAAACCAAGCAG
This sequence comes from Protopterus annectens, assembly GCF_019279795.1. Classification (NCBI taxonomy): domain Eukaryota; kingdom Metazoa; phylum Chordata; order Ceratodontiformes; family Protopteridae; genus Protopterus; species Protopterus annectens. Next base: position 170,877,123 of record NC_056729.1, on the reverse strand, counting down.
TAAACGTACACCAGTTCCTTTTCCCTTTGAAACTAGCAGGGACATTGCTCATAAATTTAACAAAAACTTCATATCCAGTACTCTACTTAACTCAAACAGTAACAGCCTTTATCTACCGCACTTAACTGTCCCTGATCATAGAACCATCCAGATGAATATCATCAAAAATGTATTAAAAACCAGAAAAACACAACACTAGCTTCGACAACCTGCCATATGAATAACTCAGTATAGCCACTGATGTCACTTGCTACCCTGTATCTATCATAATTAGTAGACCCATTGCAGAAAATTACATTCCAGTGTTATGGAAAGCTTTTTTCATAATCCCATCCCACAAAAGTGGAACATCTACCAAACAGTCAAACTATTGCCCTACAGCAATCCTTCCTCCCTTCTCCAAAGTACTTGAAAAATGCATACATCAGCAACTCTTAACCTTTCTACTTGATAACTATTTACTTTCTCCTACCCAACATAGCTTTGAACCCACCACAGCACCAAAGCTGCCCTGCAACATTCCCTAGATACCATTAATCAAAGTAAAAACTCAAGTAATTTGGCCGCCAACCTTTTCTTGGATTTGTGAAAAACCTTTGACATGGTCTCACATTAACTTTTCCTCCAAAGACTAAATCTTACAGGCTTCATAACTTCTTCAACTACCTGGTTTACCAGCTACCTAAACAGTCATACCCAGTCTGTAAAATGAAATGACTCCCAATCGACATCCCTTCCAATTCTTCAAATCTCCATACTTGGGCCAATACTTTTCTATATCTTCATTAATGGCATGTACAAGGAATCAAAACTCACCACCATAATACAATATGCAGGCAACTCAACTCTAGTTTGCTCAGCCCCAAATCATCCCAGCCCACCTTAGAAATCATTACACAGGAGGCTTTCACCTCTATAGAAAACTGACTAAATAAATCTCACTTGCTTGCTCTTAAGCCCTAACAAGCCAAACTAATCCCATTCATTCCTAAAAATATAAAAATAAAGCAACTCTGACTTTAATATTATCTCCTCAAACAGCACAAAAACTGAAAACATTACCAACACAAAATTACTAGGAGTTATTCACTGATAAATTAAACTTTGATCTGCACATTAACACTTCAGTCAAAAAGACACACTGCAAACAAGGCTGTCTTTACAGAGCAAAGCACCTGGTAAGTGATCATAGTAAAAAAAATATCTGCCACCTCCCTTCTCCATCCTACCCTCCGATATGCCTCAACAATGTTGACAAATCTCAACTCTTCCACCAAACACATGCTTCAACAATATTCATAAATCCTTATTCTTCCACCAAACACAATCAAGAAAGCACTTACAATAAAATTAGCAAATGTGCCTGCAGCCCACCCCCAAACCACTTCCATCACTACATGGCGCTCAACACCCTCAATTAGCTAGAACTTTCTCAACACATCACTCTTTTTCCCAGCTACTCATAGCACACAAAATACTGCACCAAACTTCCAAGCTAAATAACCTGCAACAATTCAAATCTATCCTAACTATCACCTGTCGGCTAATAAACTAAGCAGCCTCACCACACCTACAGTTTGAGGTATGCTATTCTAATTCTGTCCACTATGGATACTATACAAGTGTATCAATACAGTATATTTCATTCTACTCAGAATATCTTGAAAGAATATGTTTCCTTAATTTAATATACTTTGTAAATGTTTTTGACTGTTTGCTTTGAAATACTAGGTAAATAATGTTTCTTGACCATTTTTGTTTAGACTTGTCAAAAATGTATTTATATCCTTGTTTCAGAGCTTTTTTTCTCCAAGCCTCCACTGAAAATGGCCATTTCAGTTCCCAGACAGACTTTTCCAGTAAACAAAAGCAAATAAACAAATAAATACATACATACATAAATAAATTAACAAACAAACTATCATCAGAACTAACTCATTACTCATGGAAATTCATTTGTATCTCACCTCACATTCCAGGCTGTCCTTTCTACTACACAACAATATATCACTTTCTGTCTGTATTCTTTCATACCTGCGTCAGCCCAACCTGGGCATTACCCCCTTACTACCTGAGTGCCTAATTATCTATAACACAATCCTTGTATAAGTATTGCCATTAAAGTATGTGTATTGTATAGTCCAACCACCAAAACTGACTTTGTATTAATTTTGAATAAAGCATTCACTTTAATGTGTGTGTGTGTGTGTGTGTGTGTGTGTGTGTGTGTGTGTGTGTGAGTGCTAACCCCAAAATTGTCATTATATAACTTTCATAAAACATTCACTTTAATGTACGCATATAGAAAGATGATTAATTTATTGTTGAACCCTTGCTATGTCTCTAGTATAACCTTATAAAATGCTTTTACTTTAACAGATGTTTTGCACATTGTCATAATAACTTTGTATATGTAATATACAGCTTTTCTCATGAGCCAATGCTGAAAAGGGATTTTAATTCTTAAATGAACTCTCCTGGTAACCAAATGTAAATAAATAAACAAATGCATTTACTTATTGTTTGTTTGAGTGCCTAAGGATCAAATAAATCAGAGCTGGCTGATTTTAACCACAACTTAGCTCAAAGGCAATACTGCATAATGCAATGGGAACAAAGTATAATTCATGACAATTAAACATAAGTACTATAAGGTGTCATAGGTAGTGACATAAATAATGCAGAATATACATATTCATTTCATGACATTAAATTTTAATGATAGTGAACAGAATCAATTTTCTACATGTTCAACATTTTTAGATAAACATGTCAAAGAAATTTTTTGGTCTTGTTCTGCTTTCTTCTCTGGTTATCAGCTCATGGAATGACTTATTTCTCCTTCTTTACTCTGTTAAAATGTTTGTTTGGCTGTAGGGGCATTGAGGTTGGTAGGTGGAGTGAGAACCCACCACCAGATGGTTGCCATCCTGGCAGATTAGAGGTGTTTAAGCTCTATTCCCCTCCTGCACTGGTTGGTGGTTACACTAATGAAGTAGGGCCTTCGAGGCTGGACTCAGTGGTGTATGTGATTTCAAACCCCACCCTCTACTATAGCACATCTGTGCTGCTTGGGAGACTGAAGTGACTGTTATCAGCTTTGCTTTCTGTTACTGTTACATTTACAGTCTACCAGGTGAGAGCAACACAGTGGGCCAAGCCATCTCCCTTACCCTGGGATGGGTAAGCTGACCATAGTCACTCAAGTCATATTCTACCCCAGCTTCCCCCCTCCAGTGTCCAGGCCACCAATCAAACCCAGGTCATCTGAAGCATCATCAGGGCTCCATCCCTCTGCACTGCAGAGCTAAGTGAAGGTTGAGGAAAAAGAACCTAATATAATTCAGGCAAAAAAAAGATAAAATAACATTGCTTTTGCACATGAAGCTTCCTACTAATTAAAAGGGTTTTGACAATATAATAGAATGAGAATAGCCTATAAGAGTGTTGTTGAGTGATGGCTGTTCGAAAACATGTAAAAATTGCCCTGCATTTTAATTCAGTTATTGTGATCACTTTCTTTATACGGAATGGGTAACTCTTGAGGAATGGCTCAATGAATATAAAGATATGTTCAGTAGAGGCTCAAGGAATATAAAGACATGTTTAGTAGAGTTGTGTCTATGTGGAGGTTTAGTTATGGCTCCATAAGTAGATTTCTACAAACGGTAAGCTGTGTCTTCAAGTTTACAAGCTGAAGGAAAGCAGTGGCTCAATATAGTAAGTCTGAAAATAAAACTACAGTATAGTTGTGCTGTTTTCAGCTTAGCAGAGAGCCATCCTAATCTTTGCAAAGGTAAGGCATCGATGCTCCCCAAAGGGAGTTAGTAATAGAAACCCAAAGAGTCAGTTAACTAGCACCAGTAGGTCATGTGTATTTTTGGATGAGGCAAAGAAACGTTAACGCAGCCTGTGTCCCAACTATGGTATTAGCATTCATTTCACATGAAACTTAACAGAGAAGAAGCAACAGATCTTCTAGCAACTTCTAAGCTGACTTTAAGGTTAAGCCAGAACAGAAATGTTTGACATCTTGTGTATGAGAGGTCAGAAGAGGCTATGAGAGCTAAGTGCTATAGGGAAGTTTGAGACACAAAATAAAGCATTATTTTTTTTGTTTTATCTGCTTCATTTCTAAAAAGAATGCAACTTCTTAAGAAGGGTAGAATTTTACACAAATATAAATCCTTAGTTTATCCCTGTTTTTCATTACTGAAAGAATGCAGCTTTATGTAGTTTCTATTCATAATTAAACAGTCTCAGTTATTGCCTCTGCACTGAAATTTAAAATGTACAGATCTAGGAAATAAGGTAATAAGCCTTATTCGGGGAATGCTTATTAATTCCATTTTGTCTAGTGATGTACTGACAGTCATGAGTTGAATATTTTTTTTCTCATAAAAAATGTGTCAAAGAATCAGTCTCTTAGGTATCTCAATATATTAAGGCAGCAGTAATAAACTATACAGGTAAGTGTGTGTATGTGTGTGTGTGTGTGTGTGTGTGTGTGTGTGTGTGTGTCTATTGTGTACATGTATGTGCGTGATTGTAAACAGTGGGGAAAAGAAGAAACTCATGCATCCACACTGATCACAGATCTCCCATAACTACACTGCAACAATCCAATTGCCTTATTAGTTGGCAAAAATGCATTACTGTGTTTTCAGTCAACTAAATGGGCAATCAGCCATAGTTAAGAGTTCCATACCTATACGTTTGTGAGTGTGGGTGTGTTTGAGTTTGCAATGTGTACATGCTTTAGTATAGTGTGTCTAAATTTTGTCGAAAGTAGGATTGAGCAAGTGAAATTCGGTTTTAGTGGTGCCAGAACAATCATTTTCAAATGCTAAATGTAAATGTTAAATGGTAAATGTGTTTTATGTGTCTAAAGCCAAATGTTTTGGATATTTATAAACTTTTGGTATTTGGAGAGTGCATGTGCAAGTGTTTGTGTGTTAGTGTAAGAGTAAGGGCTACAGAAGGGGATAGATTTAGAGTAATATGTTTTTTTTATATTTCTGATGGCTTTGGACTGTGTGCTAAGGAAGAAGATGGAATTGGTGGTGGTAGTATATGTGTGTGTGTGTGTGTGTGTGTGTGTGTGTGTGTGTGTGTGTGTGTGTGTGGTGCATCCAAATGTCTTGTGTAGTGGTAGTGCTTTGGCAAAGGTTGTTGAAAGGTGAAATATAGGGTTAGGATTATGGATAGGGGCAAGATTAGTGTCAGAGTAATCATGCATTGGTAAAGTGGGAAGGGGTAAATCTTGCTCCTACCTCAACACCTAATTATAACCCAAATTCTTACCTTTACAAGAGCCCTTTCTGAAATACTACCATTATTTAGAGAAATTTGGTCTGAGTGTAGTGATTAGGGTTTTGGGTCTCAGATTGCAAAAGAAAGCTGTTTTCTTTTGATGTTCGATTTTTTTTGGTTCTGCTAAGGTGGTTTATCAAAAATAATATATATAATATATACCAACTTAGAGTTGGTATATTTGCATAGTAGGGGGTGTGGGGGTGCAAGGGGCTTGCCCCCTGCAAAAACTTACAAGCAGAGTTTTTAACTTTTTTAATTTAGTCTACATTCATGTTCAGTGTTGTAGAACATCAATCATCTTGTCCTCAATGATGTGTGGTGGTTCGATGTTCTGCAACTTCAAGCATTTGAAGTAGACCCATATATATCTATATATCTATATATATCTATATATCTATATATCTCTATATATATATATATATATATATATATATATATATATATATATATATATGTGTGTGTGTGTGTGTGTGTGTAAATATATATATATATATATATATATATATATATAGAGAGAGAGAGAGAGATTTATATGTACAAAGAAGATTATGCCAGTTTGCTGCTGTGGTTAGGCTTTTTATGTTTTGTGTCTGTTTGTATATTTTATCTTAATGTGTGTGTGTCATAATTTTTGCTCATTTTTTGTTGAAGTTAAGAATGCATTTTGTTGGGAGGTTGAGAAATGTCTGTCTTGGGGTATGCTTATGTTATTCGGGCTTGTGAGACACACAATGTTTACATTATACAATGGTTTATTTACATAGCTTTCAATAATTTTACAGTCCATTTTAATGCAGTTTTGGTCTCTTGCTAGTTAGTTAAATTTTTAAAAGTAGATCTGGAATACCAAGCATTCATTATTATTTTACTTCATTATTTGTTTCTCTTGAAATGGTTTGTTTAATCCTTTTTCTTTGTTTTCTTTTAGTTTTCTGTTTGTAATGGTATCTCAGAGATCATAGTGGTTTGTTTTATTTTGTCTGTGTTTTTTCCTACTTTTGTGACATCCTGTTTTTCATTTCTTTCTTTCTTTTTAAAGATAATCATTTTGACTGTGTTGTTTGAACACTTTTTTGTATGTTTTGAAATTTTGCATTTTTGGAATTTTTATCTGTATATTTTCCCATTCTTTCTTTTTTTATTTTTTCAGTTCTTTCTTACTTTGAATGCTATTTTTTAGCATGTTGTTCAGGGCTGTTTGGTGCAAATACAAGTTCTGAAATTTTGAGTGGTCATTTATAAATAATATAAAATAAATATTGTAGTTATTTAATGAGTTTTGATGGTTGGTATAAATACATTGATGTGTTTTTGTAGGGGTTGTGTTTCTAGTGATTCAGAGTGTACCTTGTGCCGCCCATGACTAAGTTAGTATTTTGCATTCCTAAACTGCTTTTTTTTTCAAGATGAATACAAGTACTACAGATATTTCTGAGCATTATTTGTTAAGTTTTACAGTCTAACTCATTTTGGAGTGCTATATTTTTACCACTGCATTTAAAACTGTGTTTTCTGCACTCCTGACTTTTTCCTGCATCTACTGTTTGAACTACTACTGAATTTGTTAATTTCCTGTGCTTTTGGCAGTTTTAATGTTTAAGTTGGTTATTTGCTGCACTTCAGGTCCATTTTGTAATTTAAGAGACTAGAAAGGTTAGAGCTGTCCTTTGGTGGTAGTGGACGGCAGCCTGGTTGAATTCTGTGCTGTAAATCCTTAAGAAACTTTAGATTGTGTTAGTCATGATAGGCTGGGGCAATTTTACTTGTTTAATGGTTGTTTTGAGTCTCTTTAAGGCAACATGTTTGTGTGAAGCTTGGCTCCATTCAGCAGGTTTTAGCAGTGCCCTGTATAGATGCAGACACCTTGAATTTATATTTTGCCTATAAAACCATCATTCAGACTTCACTTTTACTTAAAGAGATGCTAGCTTGTGCAGGAAAAAGCACTGCCCCATGTGTTTTCATAGGTTCATTAGGTTCATAGGTAGGTACTAGGCTACTGGCCCTAGGGCCTATTTAAGCCTAGCCAAATGGTACCCTGGCTTTTGCCACCCAAGAAAATTATTTTCCTGTGCCCCTGTCAAGTAGAGCCACAGAAGTGATCCCCAGGGTGAATTTCCTATCTCCCATCCAATCATCAAGATTTTTCTTGAAGAGTGCTAATGAGGAGCTTTGTTTGATATAGATAGGTAGTTTGTTGCAGAGTATGGGAAGTCTCTGGGACAGGAATCTATCCCTCCAGCATGTTCTGTTTATTGTGGTGACAAGGTTTAGGTCCCTAGAGCGTGTAGCTCAGAGGGATTGGGATTTCTTTAAGTGAAGCATGTCCAACAGCTCTGGGTTTGCCATAGCTTTGTATGTTAGGCAGAGATTGTCTCTGAGTAGGCGATATGCGACAGAGTAAAGCTGGAGTTTTTTGAGACGGTCTGCGTAGGGCATCTGTTTGAGGCCGGTAATCCTCTTTATGAGGTATTTCTCTGGCCTTTCCAGTTGTTGTAGATATCTTGTGAGGTACATACCAAAAGGGGCGTTGTACTATATAATGGGTCTAATGAGTGATGAGTAGAGGGGAACAATGTCCTTTTTTCCTGGGTGAGAAATCTTTTGTGATGAGGTGTGCCATGTAGAAGGATTTCCTGACTACTGTGGCAATGTGATTATCAAAGGAGAGACTACTGTCCACCTGTATCCCAAGGTCTCTTATCACACTTTTGGTGTTAAGTAGACTACCGCCTATGTGGTAGTTCATGGGTACAGAGCTTTTACCAAAAGGGATGACAATGCACTTTTTGGCACTGAGCTTGAGGCCATGGCTTTGGCACCAGGCATCTGTCTCAGTGAGGCCCTTTTGTAGGATGTCCACATCATTAGGAGTTTTTATTATGGCTCCTAGTTTGCAGTCATCTGCGAACTTTGATAGCCAAAGACCTTCTGTGTTAGCCTGTACTTCAGAGAAGTAGATACCAAACAAGAGAAGACCTAGGACTGAACCCTGTGGTACTCCACTTGTCTCTGGTCTGAAGTTGGATTTAGAGTCTGCTACTTTCACAGTGTGGGTTCTGTCAGTGAGCCAGATGGCAACCCATCTTGTGACATATACCTACTTTAGTGAGTAGATATCCCTATAACTACTCTATACTCCTATTATCTAAAGAGCACCTATAACCATGGACATGAGCTTTCTTGCTATCTCCACAGTCAACTTCGTAGATATGGGCATCCTGAGGCAATGTATCAATTGCCTTATTCTTACCGACAACCTGCTTATTCTTAAACAAACTGATAAAGTATTTGAGAGCTGTATTAACATAATGTCACTGGAAGCAAAATTCTCCCGTGCAAGTACTCATAATAGCAACCAGGTTGTCAGAAATGCACACACTACACCAACCACACACAGTATGGATCAGATACACAGGCCCACGTATGCTGAGGCACTTAAAACTAATCTTCATAATCCCCAAAGACATCCCAGACATTGGACTTACAACAAACAACCTCAGAAGCCCCAAAAGCACTTTTCCAAAACAATATCCACCATAACACATATGGCCACATTTCAGGGAGCCCCAACTTCAAAGCCATTAGCAAGCCACCACACAATCCAATATTTTAGTCAGAGGAGACTCCATTGTGAGACACACAGATGTCCCACTCCCCAGGCTGACTAAGGAAAAAGTTATGGTAAGTTGTCTATCAAGGGTCAGGACCCAGCAGACCACCTGCGCACTCAAGTCACTGGACCACAAGTACCAGTATGACTCAGTCATAGTCCATGTGGGTGTAAATGACCTGAGATGTACCACCCTGGACTATATGATGAGTACATTATGAATCTCTCAGACTGTGTCCCAGGCTGGTATGAGCCCAGCATTGAGCAGGATTCTACCTTCTCCAATGATGATGCCACAGTATGAACAGAAGATGCCTGAATGTTTAATTTGGTGCCATTCCAAGGGGGTTCAGTATTTGTCAGCGTGGGAGTATATGGTCGACAGACCACATTGCTTTGCCAAAGATGGTGTGCACCTGTTCCCTCTAGACTTTTGAATATTGGCTAATACATTGTCCTCCCCCAGTGGCAAACTGACAAACCTTCTGACAGAAAAAAACAACCCAAGGGAATCTGAAGGTGTCACTGCTCAATGCCAGGAATCCAAACAAGAAACTCCAATCCTTCCATGTTCTCTTCAACCTGGAGAATGCAGACATATGTGCAGTTACTGAGACATGGTTTAAAGCTGTAGAGAGCACCCTGGCAGTGCAGGGCTACAATGTGTTCCACACATTTAGGCCAGCTACTGCAAAGGCAGGGACTAAAGGTGGAGGTATCTTAATCTACATCAGTAAAAATCACCTCAAGGCTGGTCAAACAGGATGACATGCTTGAGCTTATCTACACCCAAATTATCATAAACAAAGTCTCATACCATATCCTTGCAAGCTATAGCTCACACTCTGTGACCCAGGAAACCCATAGCTTGTATTTAAACTTATGGGTAACACTCACCATTCCACTCTAGGTGACTTTAACTATCCCACTACAACCTGGGAATCATACGTGATTCCAAACTTGCAGGCCCAGAGATCCCTGGACTTTGTAAATACACACACCTTGGACCAGATAGCCCCTATGCTTACTAGAGGCCCAAACATACTGATCCTTGTATTCACAAACATGGGAAAATTATGCATCCCAGACCCTATGTAATGTCTCCTCAGATAAGGTCAGACCATAAAGTTGTCTCCTTTGAAGTAAAAATCAAACTTAGGACCCCAGCTAATCCATTAACATTTCCGAACTATTCTAAGACAAACTTCCTATTATCCTATTATTAGGTGATAACCTGACAAAATTCCAATCTCAAAGTCAAAATCGCCAGCACACAACAAGATCATAACTTCAACCAAATTATTTTATTTGCAGTATAAATCCCTCTCACCTTTAAGATGACAGCAAACAGACTGGTTTCAGCAACAAGTGCCTTCTTCAGTGTTATAAATACACATCCTTCAAATGCTTATTTTAAATAATACTAGTACAATTCCCAATGGCTATTTATATGTGTTCATTTAAACCAATGAAAACAATCCACCTAACCTAAAACTCCATACTTTCTCTTTTTTATTTAAAATACCACGCCACCCAGACTTGTTAGCCCTATTGTACCCTATCTTATCAATAACAATAAATGTAAATTTAGCCATAGAATATTTCAAAGTGTGTTTATATAATTATGTGAAAAAGCCAAGGCTTTTGAAATCGAAATTATGTGATGAAGCCAAAGCTTTTGAAAAACATGTTTAATTTAGGGAACCTTTTCTTACATTGACTAAAAAACTAGTAAATACTGAAAAAGAATTGAAGGAACGGAAAAATTAGAAAATTTAACAGGGGTCTTAATGACTATAGTAATGGGCAGCCATTTAGTCTTAATAAAGTTGTTATCTTAAAGATGTAAAGGATTTATACCAAATAAAAGGATTTGGTTGATGTTATTATTACCGTGTTGTGTGCTGGTAAGTTTTGACTTTGAATTCATGGTTTTGGGCCATTGCATCTTGCCGTACTTGTGAAGTTTTGGGGAAAATTCCAAACTCCCAAAAACCTTGATAACACAGCTGACTATGCAGAATTGTTCACAAAAACCCTGTACGATCATGTTAATAGAAGCATAGCGACAACTGTGCGTATCATATATAAGCTCTGAACAAACTTAAAAAACAAACCATCCTGGTGAAATCCAAACATCAATAGGTTGTACAACAAAAGAAGTAAGTCATAGCAAAACTTAGGAAGTGCAATGCCCAGCAGGATAAAAACTCTGTCATCAATCTAAGCAAACAACTCAGAGGGCAAATCAAGTCTACAAAAGCAAATTTTGAGGTTAAAAATAGCCTCCCAGACCAAGGACAATATGGCTTTCTTTAGCTATGTCTTCAACCTCAAAGTCAGTACTCAACAGTGTGAAGAAGTAATTGTAAGTGGAGCCATTTACATGGAGTCAAATGATGTATCAAATCTACTGGCTGGCAAATTAAGCTCTAATTTTACCACTGTCTCCCACCTGGCCAACCCCAGGCAATACCATCAAACATAACCCCCAACTATCACCAGGAAGCAGGTCCTACATTCACTCTCCAAGGCCAAGAACACTATATTGATGGGTTCTGATAATATCCCAGGATGCATCCTGTACGGCACGAATCATGAACTATCAGTACTGTAGGAGCCACTATTTAACCATAGCCTCCAGACAGACTTCATGCCACATGAATTGAGAATTGCAGCATCATCTGTCTACACAATGGTGGGCCATTAACAGATCCTGGTAACTGCAGACACATAGTCTGACTAGTCTCATATGCAGAACCATAGAAAAGATTTACATGGAAATGACTAATAATGATATAGGAAATCTTCAGACACTGGATCCAACTGAGTTTTGTGTTGCAAGGATGGACTATGCCTACTCAACTGGTGCACTTCTTTGAGAAGGTTACCAAGGCAATAAATGAGGGCATAATGGTGCATACTGCCTACCTAGACCTGGCTTAGGCATTTGATACAATGCCCCACTCAGACATTGCTAACAAACATATGGACTTAGGCATAAACTCCTATGTTACATGCTTGTTAGCCAGCTGGCTATTAGAATAGACCCAGGAAGTTAGGATAGGGGAGTCCACCTGTACTAAGAGGCTTATCAGTATTGGAGTCCCTCAAGGCTCTATGCAGGGTTTGCTCCTTTTTGACATTGATTTCTCAGAAGTCAAGGCCAACATCAAGGGCCTCTGGCTGACAACGTTTGCAGATGAGTGATCCCACATCCATGTCACCACCAGCTATGAGGGTTCTCTTACTTTCCAGGTGAGGGATACAATAAATTCCTTCTTCTCTGCGAGATACCTTAGTGTCTGTGCTCCATCCCCCATGGCCAATCTGTCTTTATTGACTTCCCATGACTTGAGCCTGGCATGTAGTAGCATATCAGTGATCCTGTGACACACTTTTGTTGTTGTCCTATTATGGCTGCATACAGCACTGAAGTCATACACCAGTCCCTGCACATCTTGTCCTGCAAGGCCATGTCAGCTTTATCCCAGTCTTGGATATGTATGACATCTATCTATATATATATATATATATATATATATATATATATATATATATATATATATATATATATAAACATTTCTAAGCTTGTTTCCTGCCTTTCCTGTAAGTAGTCTAGTCCAGATACAGATTTGCTGTATCCAGGACTGTAAGCTTCTGAGCCCCCAAGTTCTGTGTTGGAAGGAAGCCTTTTAGCTTAATTTTGTTTCTTAGAACTAGCCAGTTTTTTAGTTTCAGCATTCAAATCTGTTTCTTTGAGCTCAGCACTTGTTCAGAACTCATTTTAAGCACTAAATAAGCTACAAATTACTACAACACTCAACTTTCCTCACTTGTCTAGAAAAAAGTACTTAATAAATAAGCACCTATCCAGGCATGTCTAAGGGTCAGCTCCCGGTGTTTTCTCCTGTATACCTGATGAATCTGGGCATCTTGGGGCAATGCAGCAAATGCCTCATGTACACAGCAACCCTCTCCTCCTACCACCCAACACTACAACCTGTAAGAGATGCACTTATATAGCCAAACTGTAAGCAAAGCTCTCTTCACCCAAGAGTGGACTAGACAGTCAAGAGGAGAAGGTGAACACTTGCACCACACCACACTCATCACATATTCCCTCAAAACCTACACCACCAAAACACATACATAGAAACACAAAACACACACCTACATTTGCGGAGGCTTTCAATAAACATCTGCCCAAGCAACGGGGACCTCCAAAGCAGAAATTCAAGCAACCTCCACCCCCCAACACAACCCAAATGACACATAGCCCACAAACTCAGTGTGCCACTCAACCACAGCCCATGAGGCATAACAATGTACTCAACACTCTAGTCATAGGTGACTCTATAGTCAGCCACACTGATGTTTCACTCACCAGGCTAAACAAGGAGAAAGTTACTGTCAGCTGCCTGTCGGGTGCTAGGATTCACCACACAATGCACGCACTCAGGTCACTCCACAACAAGTACAAATATGACTCTGTCATTGTCCATGTTGGTGTGAATGACCTGAGACGTACCTCCCTGGACTACATGAAAAGAGACATGGAGGAGCTGTCTGATCTTGTAGCCCAGGCAGGTATGACCCTAGGCCTGAGTAGCATCCTGCCAACACCCAGAATGATACCACAGTACAAGGACAAAATGATTGACTTCAACAATTGGCTAAGCTTCTGGTGTCATTCTAAGGGGATCCAGTATCTGTCTGCCTGGGATGACATGATCAACAAACCATGATGCTTTGCCACCTGTCGCCCTTGGGATTCCAGATACTGGCTAAGGCTTTTGTCACCCAGCAAGGTTCAAATGACAAATTCACCACCGTAACAGGTACAAGCAAGCAAAATCTGAGGGTAATGCTACTCAATGCTAGAAGTCTAAACCTCAAAATGCACTCACTCGAGGCACCCTTAAAATAGAGAACATCAACATCTGTGCAGTGACAGAGACCTGGTTCAAGGCTCCAGAGAGCACCCCTGCATTACCAGGCTGTAATTCATACCACACCTTTCGGCCACCTAACCTGTACCGAAACACTAAAGGCAGAGGTGTGTCCGTATTCATTAAGGATATCCACACCTCCAGGCTAGTTGCTCAGCATAATGCATCCGAGATTATCCAAGTGCAACTAACTCTGGGCAAGACCGCAATCCAAATTGTAGCTTGCTACAGATCCCCCACCATGCCCCAGGATTCCCACTCCTCATTTCTTGAAACATTGGAAAATATTAGGGTACAACCTAACACCCGAATAATGGGCGATTTCAACTACCCCACCATTAACTGGGAAAACTACTCATGTATCAACTCTTGTGCTCAACGTTTTCTGGAATTCATAAATTACAGCGCTTTGGACCAACCACAAGCTAATCACCCTAGACATCCACATCCCACCCCCATCCCCCATTAGGGAAACCACCGTAAAAAATTTCTCCAAAGCCAACTTCACGCTTCTTAAGACAGAGGTGGCAAACTTCATGACACCCATGCTGGCGGTCAATAGAGGTACTACTGCTGAATCCTACACAAATACACTTTACAAGCACTTACACAAGTGCATGGATCGTGCAATCCCTAACAGAACCAAGATGTTATCCTCCAAAAAAAGGAAGCCAGTCCGGTGGTCCCCTGCCATAAACAAACTCTACAACATCAGAAAGAAACTGTTGCAAAAAAGAGTAAAATCCCATGATTGGAGGAACTCCCTGGTCAGCCTCAGTAAGAAGCTGAGATCTGAGATATATATATATATATATATATATATATATATATATATATATATATGCACATAGAATGCATTGATAATGGTAAAGTAGTTGCATAGAAAACAATTATGTATACAGGACTTACAAAGCTAAATTTGACTCCATACACAAGGTAATATTTAAAGAATGCAGGAACGTATACTGCAGGATTGTCTACAACATTAAAAAAAATCAGTGTTGGAGTAGATAAGATTCAAAGTACTTTAGATGGATTATGTAATGTTGGTTGTTAGGGAAGATGTGCACTTGGCTTGCTGAAATATCTATATTTTTTCATTTGTAGTTCGAATTCAGTGAAGGAGTGCATTTCCCATAAGGTTGTAGGTAGGGATTTCCAGGTTTGGGGGCAAATATGGGAAAAGCATGGTTGGTGTTGTGCAATTTGTTCTTGGAGGTTGTGTAACCCATGTAAGCTGGAAGGAAGGAGGACTACATTTCATGTTTGCTACATACATTTGAAGTTGCTTAGGCCTTTCCACTCATCAGCTCTTTACAGGTCTTGGGTGTTTCTTTGAGTTTCTGCCTTGAGTTGTGAGTATTCATCTTTCTTTACTTACCTATATGCATGGGACACATCAGACACCAGTATCACTTAATCATACTGGTCCTGGTGATGATGGAGAACTCTCCTCCCCTTAATACACAAACTTAATTTCTAATAACCAGAAAAGTAATTCACATTTATTAGTACTTTCTGGGTGACGTGTCATGGAAACTGATATAATTTTACTATAAAGGAGCTGAAAGATCATAGTGCTGAAAATTTATTTTTCAAAGAAAGAGATCTTTTATTCAGAATTTGTTTTAGCAGTCACTACTAAACAGCGCATTGCATAGTTTTTCTTTCTCCATGGCACTATTTTGGATAGCTGACTGATCCTAGAGTTAAGTTATTTTATGTCTGCAGCTTTTGTTTTGGCATTTCTCTATTCTACTGTTCTTGTAGCAAATGGTTACTGGCATACACTGAAACCTGATTTGTTCTTGGACAGAAGCCACCAGATGCCTGAATGATGATTTCATACAGACCCTCCTCATTTGGATTACATAGTAAAGACACAAACTTGTGACCCATGGAGTGTTAATTGTCCTGAAAGAAGCACAAATATTTGACACCTGAGATGTTATTTGTTCTGAGAGAAGCACAAACATGTAACCCCTGGGGCGTCATTTGTCCTGGAAGAAGCACAAACATGTGACCCCTGGGGTGTTATTTGTCCTGAGAGAAGCATAAACATGTGGCCCCTGGGGCATTATTCATCCTGAGAGAAGCACAAGCATACTGTATACCCGGGAAGTGCTCTTTACACAGTTTTTTTTGGGGGGGGGGTAATTATTTCTCTTCTTTCAGCTGTGGCAGAACTCCATTGAACCCCCCCCCCCCCTTCACCAAGTTGGTGGTTCCTTATCAACTATCTGGAAAGTCACTCCTATTGATTTTTTTTTAGAAAGGTAACTGAATAAGACTTTTCTGACTTTTTTCCTGGAAGAAGCGAACGAATGTCCTTTTGCTTGATCCCTGCTATTTGAGAGTGACCATCTCTGCTGTCATTGCTGTACTTTTGTATCTCTATAATGAATCTGCAGATTTCTGGGCTGTACTTTTGTATCTCTATAATGAATCTGCAGATTTCTGGGCTGTACTTTTGTATCTCTATAATGAATCTGCAGATTTCTGGGCTGTACTTTTGTATCTCTATAATGAATCTGCAGATTTCTGGGCTGTACTTTTGTATCTCTATAATGAATCTGCAGATTTCTGGGCTGTACTTTTGTATCTCTATAATGAATCTGCAGATTTCTGGGCTGTACTTTTGTATCTCTATAATGAATCTGCAGATTTCTGGGCTGTACTTTTGTATCTCTATTTTCTTGTCCTTGTAATTCTAAGTAAACACACAAGTCCTTATGGTACTTTATTATGATACAAGCTGCTATACGCTTTTCATCAGAGTAGCTTCTGTAAATTTTGTTAAACAAAGTTGTCAAAATACTTGTAGTTCTGTACCTAAAGCTGCAGTCTCTTTTATTATAGAAACAGTTTGTTTTGTTAACAACTTTGTTTAACAAAATGTGTATTTGTAAGATGCATAATTCAACAATACAGTCTGAGACTCTCATCCTAGCATCGAGGATTTTTTTTTCAAGAAGCCCTTCTGCATCAGTGTCAGTAGAATTATGATGGAACTGGCTTAGTCCTTTTCTGAATTTACATTTCAACAGCAAAAAAAATCACAGAGTTAACTAGACTCAGCAATAGAGCTTTAAGAACTGCCAAAGAGTCAGGTTGGAAAATAAATTCTGAATGTCTCAAAAATGTACCCCTACTTCTCAAACTTTAGTAACTTCAGATATATTACTGGTGACTCTTATTGTAAACAGGGCTAGCCAAACATTAAAATTGTCAGATATTAAAAGTGTCTCTTAGCAGTTGAAGGGTGTAATCACCCTTTATCAGAAAACTTGGTTAAACAACAGCTGCTACAGAAAAACAATCATTAAAATTACAGCAAACACATTTTCAACAAAATAAGTTTCAAGTCAACAATTTATTCTTTATCTCAGATTCATTTTAAACCTAAGTATCTCTCTAAAACCCATAGAAAATGAATTCAATAATTACTTTCTTGTCTGAAATAATGTAAAATACTACCCCAAGAGAGGACTTTAACACAGAGTTTGTCCTTAAAATAGGTCAAGGGGGGATAATAATGACATGATTATAATTGTGAGACTCAAAAATGTATTCTAGGAATTTGTTTTCTCAGTGATTAAGAAATTTGTCAGAACTGAATTTAAGAGGAAAGTCATTCAAATTTGTAAACCCCCCAAAACAAAATAGTTAAAGACATCAGTTTGCTGATATTCAAAGGCAGCTTTGATTTATGAAGATCTAATCTGTTCATAATTTCCCTACAAAATTAGTTGTTATTGCAAAGGTGCCAATCTGTTATTTGAATATGCATCTGAGGCAGACAGAACAGAAAGCTTTAAATATAATTTAGTTTTGAGTGAATAAGTTCCATTGATAGATTGCAATGTACCTTTTTGTAGCAGTTTACCACTTTATATGATACTAAAGTGAATCTACAATACTCCACAAACTAAACAGGCTAATGCACTTTTCTGACTCCAACATAAACCCTAAAATGACAAACAATGTACATCCTAGGGCTAGACTCCATAAAACATAGGAGTAGCATTGCAGAAAACCTCTGACATCCCATAATGCTACCCCAAAAGTGAAACTGCAACTTCACCCTGGTATGATGTCATAACAAGGGTAGAGTGCACCTAAGAGCCTCTATCACTACTTTATGATGCAACTGAGAACAGATACTACACTAGGATAAAGTAATGAGATTCAGAAAGATTCTATGAAATTAATATTATTACTTATTTCTGACATGGGCAGAATCCAGATGAATACATTGTGCCATTGAAGAAGTTCTCCAAAGTAGACCACCTTTTTGTTGAGTGTGGTAATGTATGCATAATGGGTAAAATGTCTATTATACATGCATTAACATGTCAGGAAATACAGGAAGGGCACACTGGCATTTTACTTATAGAGCACTGCTTAAATTCTGGCATTAAAATAATTTTGAGTTATTCCCTGCATCCACTGGAGATTGACTTTCAAAGAATGATGATTGTGCATGCACATGACTTTCAAAGAATAATGAAATTCAACCCGGGGATCACGTCAGTCGCCTTGCTAGACAGGGATCCAGGAAAGTAAATAGTGTGGGAAGAAACAGCCAGGGAATTGTTATGGTTAGGCTTGTATAGGCCCTAGGGCCGATAGCCTAGTACCAACCTATGAACCTATAATGACTCTGCATGCATATGGCTTTCAAAGAATAATGACTGTGCATGCATATGACTTTCAAAGAAAGATGACTGTGCATGCATGCTTGCATTACTTAGCTGCACCACACCCCTACCTATTTAACAGCTTGTAGTACAGCTTCACCTCTCTGTCTGTACCAGTACTGCAGATTACTAGTATTTATAGCATGTCATAACTGTATCACCCTATGCCTGAAAAGACTATTCATTTTAAATGAATCATACCATTACTAAGAGATTTTACCCTAATATTTAATGCCAATATAGAATGTCTAAGTCCAGTAGCATTGCAAGTCTCACTCACACCCTCAGGTATATTGTTAAAACCTTTCTCCTACTATGAGGACAGGCACACCTCTCAACTGTCCAGAATTATGCAAAATATCCTAATTTTGCCACATATGTTTGGTCTGTTCCTCATAAAATATTTGTTTTTCTGGCAAATCATTGAGGATAGATGTCATTAAATAATGAGACACATTTGAGTTTCAGACTTCATTTTCTTCACAAAATGCACAGTAACACAAATCCTGTTATTCTATCCACTTCCCAAGTTTATATGAGCAATATTTAACAATTGTCCCTAATTTTGTATCGTTGTCCCATCTTCTTTTTTGCTTTGTTTGGGATTCTTGCATTAAGAAATAGAGAGGTATGGAGAAAGAGTTAAGACACGATCTTGTGAATTTGAAGCATCTCATGAGAAACCTGACATAAACTTTATGGGCAGGAAGATCCAGAAAAGGTGTTAGGAACAGCACTGGCACCAGTAAATGGTGATCGCCATGTTAACAGGGGCATTTAACTTCATCAGTTCTGAAGCCTTGGGTAAGCTACTGAGGAGATTTTTCTACAAAATCATCAAGATCTGAAGACTTCTTTTACATCACCAAACTACCAGAATTTTCTATAATCCTTAAAAGACAGACCAGTTCACATCATAAGAAATGGGCTCAGGCAAGGTAATATAATCACACACACACACATATATATATATATATATATATATATATATATATATATATATATATATATATATATATATATACACACACACATATATATATATATATATATATATATATATATATATTTATTTATTTATTTTTTTTGCAGTGGGTTAGACACTGATCATTTGGGGTTAACTTCTGCAGTGATGTGGTCCCCTCCCAATCCATCCCCTGCCAAGTTCTGTGGTGCATACAGAGACATGCAGGCGTTTAAGTTATATGAGTAGGAGTTACTAACTTGAGGCCACCTGTCAGTACAGGTGTAGGAAAGGATTGAGCCCAAGGAGCCACCACTGTTACTCACAGAACATAGCCTGATATGATTAAAAGAAAGCCCTTCCAACTACATGCAGATATTTCATTGAAAGAGCATGGAAGCTATGATGTATAGTCCTAAGTTTATCACTGTCCCTCTGAAGATAGTGGTGATAACCAAATTCCACCTCTTTACTTAACCATTCATAGCTCTGGTCTCCACCATAGTTTTCAATAATGGGTTGTCCACCAATGTGTCATTCTCACCCCTTCCCCCCAAAGAGGATTGAGCAGGAAAAGACTCATTATTCCTCTCTTCCTCCTGCTAACTCCGATAGATGCCTAGGCCATTAACTAATCCAGGTTTCTCGGGTAGTAATATAGGCTTCATTCATCTATGCCAGTGAAGCTCTTGTTTTAAATCTTCCCAGCAACAACTGACCAGTAAAGTTGATACAGAATGTGGATTGGATAAACGTTTGCTAAGTCATGGGCATTTGTACTTAAAGACCAGGCCAGACTATTCATAAACATAGTTCACTGTTGCATAAATTCACACTGCTCACCTTATTTAGTATACTATGTGACACAGATCATGGTAATGAGAGGAAGTTTACAGAAGAATGTCAGGGATATATATATATATATATATATATATATATATATATATATGTATACAGTACACAGTGGTGTGCAATGTGCACTTTTGCTACAGACTGAATTACTATGTATCATGATAGTCTTAAACAGCGTAACGGTGAACAGCTGCTTATTAAGGTATGTTGTATCTGACATACCCTACCGTTTCCTGCTGCACTATACTCCCTGTCATGCCACATAAAGATTTATGAAAGGTTTTAAGTCATTAGCAATGAAAGCAGAATTGTACTTATTAGTATAATATGATAATGAGGGAATCAAATGCTGTGTGAGCTTCTATTAGAGTGAGCTTGTCTGTTGGGGGTAAGGGCCATGACCGGGACAAGTGTGGTTGTGGTAGCAAGTTTATCTACACCACAGGCGGCTTGTGAGTTGTTATATAATCCCCACATTGAAAAGTGAGTATTTTAACATTTGTATGTGATGTTACTGTTCAGGTATGTTAGCTGAGAGACACATCAGAAGTGAGGGAGGAGCGATGTTCAGATAGAGTACACCAACTGTACGTACCCTTCTCTGGACCCATAATTTATGTAGCTGGGCTCAGCTGTGTAATGTTTCTGAATCACCTATGATCCTAGGGTGAGGTCATTTGCATGTGTACTTACTGAATGGTATACTGTGGCTGCACAATGGGGAAACCCATGTACAGGTTCTTACTCCACGGTGTAGAATTTTTTATGAATCATAAAATGCTTTGATATACCATTGTACTGAATGCCAGGCCTGCACTATGGGGTTCAGAATTTATAAGTCTTGCTCAGAGACATCAAGGCATTGATTATTCATCTCCAGTAGAGTGGTAATTGTGCCATCTTTGCATGCACTCCTTGCAGAATATCTATGAGAAATGCTATGAAACTTTAAGCTTCTCATTCAGCTTCAGAAATAATTTGCTTTGAGAGGTATTAAGACAAGAAATCAGGCTGAAAATCAGGTACAGTGAGAAGAAACTAACAAAGGTACATCATATTGCTTTATCAGTATCTTACAACAAAGTCAAAGTTAATAAAGCCTCTTATTACTACAATGGAGATGCTTCAGGGGCCCTGCTCATGAAGCAGTGAATCCCAAGAAAAGACCGTGGACCATTAAGTTATAAATCCCCAAGAAAAGACTGTAGACCATGAGGCAGTAAATCACATAACAACTAGCAAATGAAGTATGTTAGCAGAATAATAGACAATCAGTGTGATTTCAGTCAGATGAAATCTCCACCACTTTCTTACTCCTACTACTTAGACCTGTATAATCAGACATTTTCTCCATATCAAGCTATTCCTTCAATTTTTGAGGCATTGAGCTAAATAAGGTTCAGCTTTCTGTGTTTTCCTCCCACCTAGTAAAAAAAAAAACTCTTGGTCCAAATGTGCTTGCTGTGAAAATTTTCAGAAACTTTAGACAGCAGTTGTGTCCTTCATTCTAAAAATTATACACCTGTAGGAAGTTTCTGGATGGGCTCCATCAGCATACAAATGCTGTTCCAAGATGCATGGTCCCCTTAAATTATCCATGGTATGATCCCATTTATTCTCATTAGGGGTAATATATAATTATCAACCACGGGATGGGTAAGGCCAATCTATAACCAAATGGGGTAAGTTATTTCAAGCACAAAAAGGGAAACTGGATAAGCTTAAATGGCCCACAAGGGCAGATAGCCCTGTGAACCTATGAACCTATAAAATGGTCTTAACCCCTAAAAACCTTGGATTAGCCTGTGTTACAAACAACAGGCCAATCTCATTGTTAAATGCAGATTATAAAAATGTTCCATTACAGAAAATGAGTGGCTACTAAATAGTATTCAGCAAGTAATTTCACCCCAGCAGAATGGTTTTCAACCCCTCAAACATCTATATAGTATAATCATTACCTCCAGATGATAGTCCCGAACATTCATAATAGATTTGCTTCCCTTGGAGTAGATGCTCAAAAGGCTTTTGACATGATAAAGATGGATTTTATATATTTTATATTGGATCAGTTTCACTACCCTTCTCATTTTTTTGTTTGTTACTCAGGTGAGTATGCCTTTTCAGGGACAACCTGAAAGTATTGTCAAGTTAAGTAACTTGCTCAGAATCACATCATAGGCAAATGATCAATGAGGGAATTGAACCCTGGCTTACAGGAAGTAGCTCAATACCAACTTATAGACTTAAGTTTATGTGCTGCCAGACCATTTTTTATAATATGATCAAAACTTGATTGTTTAAATCAAAGTTCTGTTTGTTAGTTAATGAAATTCCTATTTTGAAATTCTTGCAATCCACTTGGGTGAGATAAAGTTGTCCCACAGAACCCTCATTCTACCTATGGTGCCCCCTTTAGCTCTAACCCAAGCTGAAAAGTAAACATTTCCAACCGGTACATGTTTTTCTCCATACAAACACCTGACTTATGCAGATAATCTGTTACTTGCTGTCAGCTATACTTTAGAATCAGCTCAGGCTTTTCTTGATCTAGCTTCAGGAATTGAGAACATAGAATGTTGCCAAATTAACCTGGAAAAAAACTAAGTTTCGTTGTCATTTCAATGAAAAAGCTATCAAAGGAACTAAAGTTAACACCACTGAAATGTTTAAACATCTGAGAAGGTGTTGCTATTTAGATATTCAGCTAAAGCCTCTCAAATTAACTCAGAAAGGGTTATTTAACATTTGACTCAGCTCTCTTGGAAATGACAGTGCTACCCTTTGTCATCAAAAAGGTTGGATCAGCCTTTCAAGAATGGTATGATTAGGAGAATCTGGAAATATTTCTAGTAGATGTGTGGTTTCCATCATGCTCTTTGGCACAGACAGGATTCTTCCCTAGTCCATCTAGGTATTACATTTTCTTACACGGAGATCTATGTAAATGGTCCGGTTGTTTAAATATTAAAATACAGAATAACGTTTTGTTCAACATTCAGCAACTGACTTAATTTCTCATTTCTCTTTTTGATTATTAGTTTGCACACTTTATGTTTCAGACAAAAAAATAATAAAATAAAATAAATAGGTAAATAAAAAAAAACAGAAGTGAACATTCGTTCTTGGTATATTATAAGAAATTTAAGAAACACATTAACTAAGGCTCTCAAAATCTGGTCAGTTTACATATTATATATATATATATATATATATATATATATATATATATATATATAAGTCCAAAACTTCACTTAAAAAAAGTTGGGCTGATACTACTCCTTCAATAAGTAATAAAATAATCCTTAATTACACCAAAATGCAAGACTACAAGGGATATCCAGCTGCCCATAACTTGGTGTCCACAGTTATAGGAAGGTCATGCATTAACACTTACAACATTCATATACAGAGTCATCATAAACAATTAAACAAAATAAGATATCTTAAATCTCCTAGAAACCAGGCCACTGAAATCACACACTATATTTAACCCTCCATGTATTGTTTAAAAAGAATGCAACTTATAGTCCATTACATTGGCATAATTGTGGGGCAGTTGGAACTAGAATACATACGTAGTGGGAAGGTCCAGCTGTTAAATATTGATAGCTGGAAACTCAAACAACTCTTTTTAGTATCTTAGGAAGCAGCTACTACTTGCTCTATATGTGGTCCTCTTTGTGGAGTTGTCTGAGTATCCTGAGGAAGAACCTATAGTACAAATGTTTTGCATGACAACAGGCATGCTGATTGTGTCATATTGAAATCAGACAACAGGCTTCTTTCTATAGAGGGAATTCTACAAGTATTTTTATTTATTTATTTTTTGATAGAAATTCAAATGAAACAACTGCTGGATATTTACTGAAAATAATGCTTAAACCTTAGAGGGGGAATTGTTTTGTCATTTCCTGACTACAGAACTTTAGCGCACCAGTCAGTACAGGTTTGTAATAATATTGTATATGATGAGTTATTAGGTTCGAATGAATGTCTGTGTTAATTTATATTGTACAAATTAAGTAAAAACATGGAAAAAAATCAGTCCCATGACTGAAATGACAGTCTTCATAAAAAAAACATTTAGCATTGCTTTTGGAAAATTTTCTGGGACTTCTGGGGAAAAAAATAATTCTTTGACATGGCAAATGTTAGATGAAAAAAAGTTTACAGGCAGTAAATCCGAGCAATGAGAATGCTTCTTTTCTCTAGATTTGATATTTTTCCTTTTGATTTTCATTGCTGTTTCAGCAGAGCAAAGAAAATCATAAAATTACATGTTTTACGTAATTCTAGAAACAAAAGGGGAGCACTAATTCATGTGAATCAGTTGAAATACAAGTACGCCACACCATTATCAGACTGGCTCCCTCCCTTGTTATTTTTTAAAGGTGTGATTGTGTTTCTTAATCAAATCCTAAATCAGTATTAAACCAGCTCTCTCTCTCTTGGCTTCCCGACAGCATTTTGATAGCCATTTTGGCAAAATCAAGCAGAACTAAACAAAATGTTTCACTTGGAGTAGTATTCATAGTTTGTTACACTAATGTGCAGTGAGTATTTCTGTGGGCTGTGAACTAAACCAGCTCAGGAGCGATTCAGAGAGAGTAGGTGAGTCAAGATGAAGCAGTTAGAGCAGGTTCGAGAAAATCTTATGCATGTGAATAGTGACTGAATGCAGTAGTAAATGTACAATGCAGAAATACTACCACTGCAAATATTGTCTAGGAAATAATTACTGGCTACTAGTACTAGATACAAATGCTATTCTCAACACTTGTATTTACAATATATGCTGCAGCTACCTATGTGAAGGGCATAACCAGGGCTTAATTATTGTATATTGCTCCATGGTGTATACTACTGTATTCATTTCAAAGCTTATTACCCCTACCAAGACAATTTAATGCATAGTGTATAGTGGTCAGCTATGTCACTGAAAGGTGTAGTTAAAGTCTAGCAAAAGCGGTGACTATATTGTGGGTTTATTACATACTAATTTGACTAAAAGTACTAATTAGTCTTTACAGCTGCACTCAACTCTAAGTATAATTCTGGCCCTAATTATCATAATGGATACTGTTAACTGACTTAGGCACTGTGTAGGACATTTTATTGTTGAAGTATTAGCAAAGGTACATTGCTATCTGATATACTCTGTCTTAACTACTGCACATTTTATTGTATTCTCTACTGATTCTTGTGAGAATAATAACCTGCTTCCTATATCTCCTGTACTTAGCACTCTCTTTACCTTCACCCTCCTCCCTCTAACCCACATGTACTGTATCTCCAGAAATAACCAGTTAACCCATATCTCTCCTTCACAGGTCATTACCCAGCTGTGACACTCGGATCTCTAGAAAACAGCCTGAAAATACCCAGCTCGGCAGCCCACTTCATGGTTCCCCACCAGTTCACTCGTTAACAGCAGGCATCTACCACAAAGGATAACCACAGGTCTCACTGACTCTAACTATACCTTGACACTGCAAATAAATATTGTATTTCTTACCTGCCAGTAGTGCTGTAGTTGGTAACCAACCAGAACCTGCCTTACACCTCTCTTTCTCATAATAATCTTAATAGCTTTTTTATTAAAACTCTTTCACTACTTATAGTTACTACCACCCTTAAGCTCTCCCTATCTTCTCTGCCTGTATCTTCTAACTATTCTAACACTTCTGTACACACCTACCTTCTCCACTGATTGTTTTTTGTGTGTATTCCTTTCTTTGCTCATCCAGACAGCTGGTGTAGCCCCACTCCATTCGCCCTTGCTACGCTCTGGCTCACTTCCCTCCCCTCCCCTAACCCCAATTCTCACCCACCCCCACTACATCTACATTTATCTTTACACATAACCACACCTCCCATCTCATTACCCAATGATGTACATCTACCCATATCATCCAACTCTCCTCCTAAATCCCTCCTTTAATTAACTCCACTCTACTAATCCTCCTATCAGTGATACACCAACTATCACTCCCAAACCTTACCCTGCACAAAGACTACAATCCACCCATCTTATTAACATGCTACTAGTACATATTACTTGTATAACTGTACTACTTACACTTTCTCTCCTCACCTCTTACCATACCCACCTACAGGTAACCCCGCATTATGCAGGTACTGCTGCCTCTCATCATAAGTGCATTCAATCTTACTTCTCTATCTCTTCCTCTGTCCTTACCCTATCACCCACCAACTACTCATGCTTTATAACACTACCTCACCCCAAATATAATCAGCCCTCCCTAAAATTCAACAGACAAATCATAAAACTCCTGCAGTCCATTCTCTACATTGCCTCTAAATTATCTTCTCACTATGGGGATATTCATCTCAACCCTGGACCAACAACTACAAACCTACCCCCCCCACAAATTCCCCTTCTCCCCAATAGTCTAAATCAACTTCCTAGGAAAACTACTGACCTACTGTTTCTAAATATAAACTGTAGATGTATCCCCAACAAAATCCATGACCTGCATGCCTGTCTTTCTCTATACCTGCCAGACATAGTGGTTATAATTGAGACTTGGCTAAAGCCACATATCAATGACAATGAAATTATTCCCCCAGGATACAATATACTAAGGAAGGATAGAAAGGACAAAAAAGTGGTGGCATTGCTATATTATTTAAGAACCATCTCACAGTGCAAATACTAAGTATACAATATCCCTCTGTTGACAATACAGAAGTATTGTTCACCCAACTGCAACTCAAATCTAAAAAACTAATAAACATAATTGGATGCTATATACCTCCTGGCAACAATATACCCACTCTAGAAAATCTGCACCTTTGGTCCTGTTTATCGCTCCAAAATGAAATCATCATTCTGGGTGATTTTAATGTAGATTGGCTATCCTGTAACTCTTCCACCCCAACAAATCATATTAATCTCCATGGCTTTATCCAAGTCATCCAAACTTCAACAAGAATTGACAAGACAGCTAATAGGGAATCAATCCTTGACTAGATTCTAACTAATAAACCTAGCCACCCCTCTCTTGCAGGTTGCCTCCCTGATGGTCTAATCGACCATCTGCCAACCTTCCTTCTACAACAACGCAACCATAATCCCAAAGGTACAGTCTATCATTTTATTAGAATGAAAACGAACTTTAACCCCATCGATTTCATAGTAGAACTAAAACATTGCAATTGGGCACCCCTGAAATACCTGGAATTAAATGAGGCAGTTATTTACTTTAATAACACCTTCTTAAATGTATTAGATATTCATGCCCCTCCTAGAACTATAAGAATCAGATATAATCCTACTCCATGGCTTACCAAAGAAACCAAAGCCCTCCTCAAAGCTAGAGATAAAGCATGGAATCCCTGGAAAACTGTTAAGTCCCCAGCTGCAAAACAAAAATATCAGGAGCTTAGGAATAAAGCTAAGAAACTAGTAAAACATGACAAAATTAATTACTACTCCAATCTTCAAATCAAGCATCAAAATAGCCCTCAGAAATTTTGGGCAGCCATTAACAAACTGGTACCCCCCACCTTAGTGAATTACTCTGACAGCATTCCCACTCAATTTAATAAATTATTTACTGAAACAATGCTGACCCTTGCCAACCTACAGAAAAATCAACACACACACCCTTCCTCTGAACCCATCACTACTCCCATAAGGAATAGCTCCTTCAAATTCCAGTTAGTCTCTATAGATAGGATAAAAAAGTACCTCAAAAAACTTAAGCCCACTACTCTGGCTGCTGACGCCGATGCAGTGGCCTACCCTATAGCCATTCTAATTAACAGATCCCGTCCCAGAGATATGTAAAATATCTCACATAACCCTCCCCTACATAAAGGAGGTAACTCCACAGAGTTTACAAACTTCCGACCTATAGCAATTTATTTATTTATTTCCAGTTTGATTACCGGGGAAGTCCACTGGGCCAAAATGACCCATTTTCAGTGGAGGCCTGGGGAGAAAAGCTCCAAGATGCATTATACAGTTTAGGTACAAGTGATACTAAAGTATAAAAGATAACATTATGTAGAACAGTTACAAATACACACATTCAATATCATGTGTAATTAACAAAATTCACTGAGAGTGAAGTTAAGGGTTATACAGTTTCATTTGAGGAAACACTCATGTATTAGGTGTGGAAACAGTTTACATACAAACATTTAAGCAAATGTGGATACACTTTACATACACACATTTAAAGTAGGATGCTATTTACAATATTTACAAAGTTGAGTCATGTGAGAGTAGCTATAGGAGTTGTCAAGAGCTTAGATAGACTCATAGGAAGATAACTATGAGAGTTATAGAGAGCTTAGGAACCAGAGAGAACTCCCTGTGCATATACTTAGCATGGATTAGGTAGGGTGAAGGCAGGTACATTTCCATTTAGTGGACAAGTGTTTGAAAAGCTGGGTTTTGAAGTTTTCTGAGTTTGGTATGGCTCTTTCCATTTTTTGCCTAGTGAGTAAGAGAGGAGAAGTTGGCCAACAGGACGTTTAGGTTTGTGGATAGCAATTCATTTCTGATATTCAGATCTGGGAGTTCTGTTGGGTGTGTAAGGGGGAAGGATATTTTGTTGGATGAAATACAAGTCTATGTGCAGTGGT
Organism: Protopterus annectens; assembly: GCF_019279795.1. Taxonomy (NCBI): domain Eukaryota; kingdom Metazoa; phylum Chordata; order Ceratodontiformes; family Protopteridae; genus Protopterus; species Protopterus annectens. The sequence continues at coordinate 170,848,107 of NC_056729.1, read as the reverse complement.
GAGCTGGAGGTAGCCTAGGTAGTTTGGGAGTTCAAGCCAATTCAAGGATTTTAGGGTAAGGCAATGATGGGTGGAATTCTTAGATTTAGTGGCAAATTTAGAGATTTTATTGTAGCAGTTTTCTAGTTTGGAGGTGATAGAGGAGGACAGGTTGGTTAGGAGAGGGGCTCCGTATAATAAGGAAGGAAGAAGATAAGTTGTGGCCAGAATATGCCTAGTACAGTTAGAGAGAAAGCAATTGTTCCTGTACAGCATACCTAGCTTTTGGTGGGTTTTCTTAATATTTTATTGAATATGGATATCAAACTTGAGGTATTCATCAACAGTAATGCCAAGCAGTTTAGCGGAAGGAACCACTTCTACAGGTGAATTGGTTTGACTATGGACTTTGAAGTCGTAAGAGAGGGTCTTTATGGGAGGGAATAGTAGAAGTTTTGATTTATTTGCATTGAGAAAGAGGTGGTTTTGGCGCATACAGTTTTCAGTTGTTGAGAAAGCAGTTTGGGTTTTAGTCAGCAATTCAGAGAGGTTTGAGGCAGAGCAGACTAAGGTTAAATCATCTTTGTATTGAATGATTTTGGCATCAGGAATAGCAGTGTGAAAGTTATTGATAAAGATGTTAAAAAGCATAGGCCCAAGGATGGATCACTGTGGTATGCCAGTTGGAGTAGTTAGGAAGGGAGAGATTGAGTTCTTCCATTTGACTGCCTGTGATCTGTCTTATAGATAACTGGAGAACCAGGATAAAGTATTTGGTGAGAGATGGAGGTTTGAGAGATGACAGAGAAGGTGTTTGTGGGAAACAGTATTGAATGCTTTAGACAGATCGAGTAAAACAGTAGAAACTAAGTGTCCTGAATCTCAGGCTTGATTGACAGTTTCTAGGAAAGAGAGTAGAGCAGTTATAGTGCTATGGCCTGGGCGGAAGCCGTGATGGGTAGGAGTGAGAAAATTGTTTTGGGTCAGGAAAGGCATAAGTTGGAGGTGGATGCATTTTTCTAGGATTTTGGAGATTGGCGAGAGCAGAGCAATAGGGCGAAAGTTTGAGATGCTGGTATTTTTGCCTCCTTTATGAAGAGGAAGAATATAAGCTGAGCGCCAGAGTTTGGAGATGTATGATTCCTTTATGGATCTGTTAATAATGATGCTGATTGGGAGAGCAATACTATCAGCAGCGCATTTTAAGGAGGAGGGAATATTGTCAGGAGCATTAGAGCAAGGTTTAAGTTTGGACAGAAGATTTTTTGTAAAGTTAGTGGAGATGGGTTTGAGCTCAAACAGAAGGGGATGGTTATTAGGTGAGTTAGAAGGGGAAGAGTGAAGAGCAGTTGGGTTATTGTTGGGAAACGTCTTGGTGAAGTTAGAAATAGTTTCTATGAAAAACGAGTTAAATTCAGAGCCTAGTTCAAGGTCAGATTTACTTGGGTCAGGACAGAGATTATTATTGGAGCCTGGATTGAGGAGTGAGTTTATGGAATTCCAGAATTGCTTGGGGTTTTTATTGATATCGGACTGGAGTTTGATATAGTAGGATTTTTTTGCCTTGGTGATTAGCTGTTTTGCAAGGTTACAGATCTGTTTATATTGGAGCAAGTTATTGGACAGTTTATTGTTTTGATACAGCTTCCATAGTTTGTCCCTTTGGTGCATAATCTGTTTTGTCTCTCTGGATAGTCAATGGACTATTTTAGTTTTTATCCTTTTGTTTCTTAGAGGGGCTAGGGAGTTTAGAGTGTCAAGGAAGACAGAGTTGAAGAAGTCTATAGCACTGTCAAGAGAAAGGGTGTTTAGAATTTTCCAGTTCATTTGTTTGAAAATGTTTGAGAAATGAGTGGGGTTGAAGCTACTGAGGTTGCAAGAATTAATTTATTGATGCTGGTGTGGGGAAGAGCTAGTTGAGTGATGCATGAAGGCTGGGAGGTGGTCGCTAATGGTATCAGGAATTGTGCCAGAGTTGGTTATTTTATTTGGATCGGAGACTAGGATTCAATCTATAGTGGATCCGGGGTGATTTATTTTGTTTGGTAGGGTGTAGGAGAGGATTATTTCAGTGAAGTTATAGAGGTTAATGGATAGGGAGGGATAGGGCCATTAACTTTATTCCAATCAATATTTACATCTCCTAGGATGTAAGTTTTGTAGTTAATTTTACTAGAAGCCCATAGGAGAATATCTCCGAGTGTAGAGATATTGTTACCAGGTGAGATATATAGGGCAATGATGCAGATATTTTTATGTTTATTTAGTTTTAATAATCCAGCAGTCAGTTCAGTGTTCTGGAATTGAGGAATTGGAATTTGAAGGGGAATTAAGGTAAGAAGGTTAGAGTAGACTAAGGCAGTGCCGCTACCTTTTTTATTTAGTCGGTCATTTCTGAGACTATGAAATCCTGGGGGCAGGATCTCAGAGTCGGAGATAAAGGATGTGCACCAGGTTTTGGAGATAGCTAAGATGTCAGGTTGGTTATGGCTTAACCAAGATTGAAATTGGTGAACTTTGCTGTTAAGACTTTGTGCATTGATTGTAAAATCTTTAGGGTGTTGTGGTAGGAGGAAGATGATAAGGGGTGCGTGCTGTTAATAAAGGGAGTAGGACCAGGGTTAGGATAGATATCACCAGCTTTGACTAGGTTGTTAAAGAAAATATCCTTTAGCCATTCTGGTTTGCTAGGTATGAGTTTAGGTAGATTTAAGATCAGAGCAGGTGAAAGTGTCTTAACTTTAGAGGAGAAGATTTTAGGGTGGAATAGATGCAGAGGGTTGGGCTGAATGAGAGAAGAGGAGATATAGTGGAAATGGGAGTAAGATTCAGGGTGAAGGTGGGTTTGTATGGTAGTTATCATTTTAGGTAATATTGGACAAGCACTGGAGGAATATGAGCTGGCATAGTATAAGGGAATTAGGAACAGAAAGAGGAGACAGGGGCCCTGGAGGGTGTGGTGACTTAAGGAGAGCATATCAGAGCAAAGGGAGAGTGATATGTTTAGGTTTGGAGAATAGATAAAGCTATGAAAAAGAGAGGGTTTAGAAAGTGATGGAGGTTTTATAGAAATTTAAGAAAAGAGGAGGGGACTATAATTATTTGGGTGGTGTACAGTTAGAAGAGTGTAATAAGGAGGGCTATAGGTAGGAGGAGTAACGAGGGGGAGCTGCTATTGGGTAATTAGGCTGGGAGGGTGGGGTAAGAGAGGAATAAAGCTAGGTGTGTTGGGATGTGTGGGAAATGGGGGCAGGGTAGGGGAGCAGAGTGAGCCCGTAGGGCAAACGGAGCGGGAAAGAGCAAAAGAGGTACCACCACTGCCTTATTGTCCTCCAATACAGTAAACTCTCATAGAAATGCTGGTAAATTTGTTTCTGCCACTTTTCTTGACCTCTCAAAGGCCTTCAATATGGTTAGACATGACACTCTTATCAAAAAACTGTCTGAATTAGGACTCTCTCTTCCCGCCATAGCCTGGTTCCAGGGTTATTTAGCTGGCCGTAAGCAAGCAGTCTTGTGGAAACAAGAATTCTCCCCCCTTCTCCCAGTTAATCTTGGTGTTCCCTAGGGTTCTATTTTAGGCCCTCTGCTATTCACCCTCTATACCAATAAGCTTCATTCCTCCACTCCCAAAGCATCTGTCATCCAATACGCTGATGATTCTACGTTAGTTTGTGCAGCTTCCTCACTACAGGAACTTCACACATTAACTCAGCAATCTTTCCTCTCTATGGAAACATGGCTATACAATATCCAACTCATCCTTAACCCTGCTAAAACCAAACTACTTCTCTTTAAATCCACTAGGTCCACCTCATCAACTTCTACCTTTAATATCATGTCCAGTAACAAAAGTACTATCTCTCCCACAGAGCACACCAAACTCCTGGGCATTGAGATTGATAACAATCTGAGATTTGATATTCATATTTCCCAGACCATCAAGAAAGTTCGCAAAACACTAGGTACCCGATATAGAAATAGACAATTTCTTTCCCAACAAACAAAAGCTACTATATCTCACAGTCACCTTATTTCTACCCTCCTCTATGCCTCACCTATTCACACCAACCGTAGAAAAGCACACCTAGCTAAGCTTGACTCCTGCTATAACAAAAGAGCTCTATTTGCCTCTGATTCCCCATTTAGATCTCACCACTGCTCATCCTTGAAGCTGCTCAACTGGCTGGAACTTCCTCAATTCCTGCACTACAACCAACTCTCTCTGGCCCATAAAATTTTATATCAACCAGAAAAAAATCCTGCATTGCAAAGCCTACTTCACCTCCACACCAATAACAGAACTCTTTGCTCCAGTAACAAACCTATTCTCACAGTAACTAAGTCAAATAATACAGCAGGCGATGCCCTCTTTTCTAATTATGTATCCAAAATATGGAACGCTCTACCCTATAACATAACTACTATGACATCCTTCATACAGTTCAAAAAAGCATTAAAACTGCATTTCACTAATAACTGGCTATGCTCTTGCACTTCACCAGGCTAGACCTTCCACTATGTTAGACCCTACACCACCTTAACTATCTCATACCTCAAGAGGAATAGATAGGTCTTTATTATTTTACTGTAGAAATACATACAATATAATAAAATAGATTGTTATGATTTAGACCACAATAACCTTTAAGAAGTTGTTGGTTTACACATGACTCCCTCCAGCAATAATTGAGGTCATTATATATATATATATATCTTTAGACTAATGAAACGATTACTGTAAGATTTCTCTGTTTTCACTAATTGTGACTGCTGTGTATGAATATACTACTATTAATTAAGACTCAGTGCATTTTGTATCTAAATATACTTTGTAGTTTTTTTGTTATATGTTATTCATATGTGTGGAGCTTTTCTCCCTGGGCCTCCACTGAAAATGGACTTGTGTCCAGTGGACTATCCTGGTTAACAAATGTAAAATAAATAAATAAATAAAGTGAATAGTGAGCTGACAATGAGGAAAATGAGGGAAATACGTGACTTTTTTTATGTAAATAAGACATTCTTCCCACCTTTATGAATTATATAGCTGCTTTTTGATGCTCAAGTGTGCCATGTGCAAGTGGGTTTTTAAAAATTGAGTTCTGGCCTTTCCTGTTCACTTTGCAATTAGTGAAGATGTTCACATTTACTGCAGGCCTGGCTGTTCCTCACTGCAAGTTTCTCATTTGGTCATGCCAAACCCTAGTGTGCTGACTGGTGCTTGACGGCCTGGGAGAAGAACGTATAGGCAAAGGATAACTCTCTTAACTTTACTGACCTGAAATTGTTGGATGGGAATATAATATGAGCTTTGGTGAGGTTGTATGGCTGATAAACAGGAACTGGGGGATTGTGGGGCTTTCTTATATCTGTAGATACCAAGGTATGCATATCCCTCACTATACCTATCACAGGGACCTTTGAGAGACAAACTGGGGGCAAGCTGGGTATGTCATGGGCTTCTGCCTTGAAGATAATGCAGCAGTTCATTGACACACTCTTCACATGTGTGGATAAGTATATATATTTCCCAATATCATCTCAGGAATGAGTCAGTACCATGCATGCCTTCTATGGAATGGCATGCTTTCCTGAGGTGCATGGAGTGACAGATCGCATGCTTGTTGCTAAAAGGACCCCATTTGAGCTACAACATTAGCAGAACCAGAAGAGGAAGGACTACCATTTTTTTTAATTGCCAGGTAGGGTGAGATGCATGCAGGTGCATCACCAACATGTCAGCCCAGCATCCTGGCAGTGTCCATGATTGTCATGTTCGGCACACAAACTTGCTGTACTGTCTGTTCCTGCATGGTTAGAGTCTTCATGGTCATCTAGTTGGTAACTGCAAAGTATTCTAATGCTGTTAACCATAGTTATGTCTGGACCTATATAATGGCATAGGTAGGATTGAGTAATCACCCTCTATTTTATACAAGCTCATCTTTAAACCTGCCAACTGGCCAGCTCTTGCTACTTTCTTAAAACCTTACATTCCCAACTGCTCACTCAGATCCAAAAACCAAAATCTCCTTCAGGTCCACAAACCTGTACGACCTCCTGGCCATCTATTGCTGTCCCACTCCTTAGCTAAACAGTGAAACTCTCTACCCACACACCTATGCAACCTACCTACCCATACAAATTTCAAATCTCAGCTACTCTCTCATCTTTCTTCCAAATGGGAATGCCCCTGTTACGCTGCAACTTAACCCCCCCCCCCAATTCCACCTTGCTCTGACTCATCCAACTACCTCTATTACTTCATCCCACCCAAAACAATCCCTCCCCTTCTAAAAACTAATTTTCTCTCTAATATCTATTGTACTATATTCTCCAGTCTCAAATATAGTATTATCCTCTCAATGCATAATATTTACCTAACCTACTACTGGCCAATAGCTATATATTTTGAAATGTTAAACCTACAACTGAGTTTATAACAAAAATATTCACTTTATGTAAATGTTGAAATTTCTGTATTGAATTATGTCTTTTCATTTTTGTAACATTGTGACAAGCCAATTGCAAATATCCTGGAACTTATCTGTAAGTGTTTAATTAGCTGTATGAATTATGTCTTTTTGTAACATGTGAAATGTAACTTGCAATTATTGTGGAGCTTTGCTCACTGGGCCTCCACTGAAAACAGGCTCTTCTTGGCCCAGTGGACTTCCCCGGTCATCAAACTTAAATAAATAAATAAAATAAATATAAATCAGTTTTATTATGTAGTCTCATCCTGTTTTGTTTTGCAGGTGATGCAGAATGCCCACTTACACCTTGGATAATGGCCTAGTATATAACCCCCAAGGAGCTGCTGAGGATAGTTTTAACTCTACCCTTTCCTAGACACAAATAGTTGTTGAATGATTGTTTGACTCACACAGAGCCTGGTTCCCTTGCCTGAAAGAGTCAGGTGGCCTTCAGGACTGCATGCAGGATGTTTTCTGCATGTTACATTCTGTACAACATGATCAATCATTGGTCCAGTATGCAGTTACCACATCCATTCACTGATTGTGGCAGAGCAGCTCCCCTATCATTTGTCCTACCAGTGACTGTAGTAAATGTAGCCAGCCAAAAGCAGTGGTACAGCATTCCCTCCATCAGATTCCATAGCAGGGCAGGCAAAGAGAAGACACCTCATCCACAACTGTGGTCTGTGAGAACTCCTACATGGCATCAAAAAGTTACATAACCTGATGCATATTACTTGTGTGCTATGCTGAATGCTGTTTGGTGCATGGTCAACTCACCTGTACCTCAAACATTTTGGCACATATCATACACAACTGCATTGGTCAAATGATGTAAACCATCATTTGCACAGTGTTCAGTGATGAGAGACACACATGCTAGTTATACTGGCAGACTTTGCATGAAGTGTTAATGAGCAGGTGTTACAAAAGAAGTTTAGGGCCACAGTTTAAGTATTTCACTGCAATTTTATTTAATGGTTCATAGCTTCATAGGTCCATAGGAGGTTACTAGGCTAATGGCCTAGGACCTTAATAAGCCTAGCCACGTAATACCCTTGTTCCCTTGTTGACCATGGCTAGATGGTCATTGTTAGTTGTGTGAATCAGTGATTAACACAGACTGCCCCTATTCCTGAGGGACATAGGTGATACCCCCGAGGTGAATTTATGGCTTTCCATCTAATTGTAAAGGTTACTCTTACATAGGGTCATTGAGGAGCTCTGCTTCACCTGAAATGGGAGTTTATTCCAGAGGAGAGGCAATCTCTGGGAGGCATATCTGTCTCTCCAACATGTTGTGTTTATGTCACAGGCTAGGTTGAGATCCCTGGAGCAAGTGATTCATTCCCATTTGATTTGCAGACATGCAGCATTTCTATTAGGGCATGGTCAGGTTGCCTCTCAGCAGCCTGTAGGATACAGAGTACAGAGACAGGGCCTTCAGTCTTTCTGTGTAAGTCATGTTTTGGAGGCCCTCAGTTTCCTTGGTTAGAAACCTCTATAGTCTCTCTAGTTGTTGCAGGTGTCTGGTGAGGTACCTGCAAAATGGAGCATTGTACTCAATTAGTGGTCTGATGAGGGTCAAGTATAGAGGAATTATAACATATTTAGTCTTGGATGCGATGCCCTTATTTATGAGCTGCATAATGTAGAAGGCTTTCCTTACCACTGTGGAGACATGGTGATTGAAGTTTAAATTGCTGTCAACCTGTGTTCCCAAGTCTCTCACAACTGTATTTGAGCTTGGGGTTGCTCTCTGTAATGTAATTTGCAGGGGCCACTTCTCTTTACCAAAGAAGATAATGATGCACTTTTTTTGCATTTAGTTTTAGACCATGACTCTGGCACTAATCATTAGTCTGCTTTAGCCCATTTTGTCATACATTAACATTGTTGGGGGACTCAATGATTGCACCTAGTTTGCAGTCATCTGCAAAACTGGTAAGCCACAGGCCATATACTTTCACCTGGGTGTCCAAGAAATAGATTACAAATAGTAGGGGGCCCAGCACAGATCCCTGTGGTACACCACTGGTAACTGATCTATTGGTGGAGGTGGAATCCCCAACTTTGACAGTATGCATTCTGTTAGTGAGCCAGTTTGCTACCCATCTAGTGATGTATGGGTTAATCCACAGCTGGGAAAGTTTCTCAATGTTACCCGAGGGGATGATTGTGTTGAAGGCCTTGGCTAAGTTAAGATAGGTGGTATGTACTGCTTTGCCCTCATCCAAGGCTTTGGTGACATTTTCAAAGAAGTCCACCAGCTTTAATAAGTAAGCCCTGCCCTTAACAAAGCCAACCTGAGTCAGATCAAGACTTCGGAGGTCACCTCTGCCCTTGTTTATAATGTCCATGATGATTCTTTCCATGGCTTTGCAGATAAGGCTGGTTAGGCTTATAAATCTATAGTTCCCAGGGCTGGTTGATGAACCCCCTTTGTGTAAGGGGGTTACTGTTGCTGTTCTCCACTCTGCTGGAACAAAGCCAGTGCTCAGGCTATGGTTGAAGAGAGTGCCAAGTGGTTCCACTAGGGGTTGTTTTATATTGTTTAGTAAGCAGCTTGGGATGCTATCTAGTTCCATGGAGGCTGTGTTTTGGCTTTGGAAAGGGCAGATATGATGTGCTCTTTGGAGATGCTAGGTAGTGGACTGGTAACAGGGATGTCTTGGGGTGTGTCTGGTGGGGACAGGGGGGTGAAATTTGCACCAAATCTGTCCACCAGCAATTTCTTCAAGTACAGTGTAAGTAGTACCATCCACAATCAGTTCGGCACATATCTGGATATTCCCTTTAGGATTTCGGACATAGCTAAAGAAAGCCTTATGGTTGTGTTTAGCTAGAGATGCTAATTTAGCCTCATAATTGACTTTAGAGGACTTTACAAGACATCTGATTTGCTTGCTTAAGCTGTGGATGGTATTCTTCCTCTGGTGAATAAATTCCCTCTTGTTCTTGGATAACAGTTTCTTCCTTTTGTTATATAACCTATTTATACTTTTGGTCCATCAGGGTGGCCTGTTTCATGGGAGGACCTGGTTTTGATCCTGGCAGGTACTGCTGAATCTATACAGTTGTTTAATTGTCTATACAGGGCATTTGTGTACTCCTCTCTTAGGAGTCATTGTTGGCTGTGTTAGCAGGGGGTTTGAAACTTTTTATACTCTCACTTAGTAGGCTAAAGTTTGCGCTGGAAAAAATGTTCAGCTTGTTTGCTCATGTGGAGGTGTCCATTCTGATCTTTACTTCAAATGAGACAGATTTATGGTCTGACCTCACCAGGGAGGGCAACACTCAGGGGGTAGTGCAGTGACCCCCATGTAGGTGAGTACCACATCCAGGACATTCAAGTCCCTTAAAGGGATGCAGACTAGCTGTTCCAGAGCATTTGAATTAACAAAGTCCAGAAACCTCAGGGTGATCGCATTTCTGCTCATATATATTGTCCAGTTTATGGAAGGATAGTTGAAATCTCCCATGACCAAAGTGTTTGGCTGTATAGGGAGTGATTCTAACAAGTCCAGGTAGTTGGTGTGTTTCTGTTGTTTCATGGTTGGGGACCTGTAGCTAGCGATTATGTGGCAGGGTGTTTTACCTATATTTAATTGTACCTGGAGTAGCTCTGCAGAGTCATACTGTTTAACCAGTCTAGAGATGTATTTGGATTTCATGAAGATGGATACACCTCCACCTTTGGTTGTTTCACACTCGCATTGGGGTCTGAATTTGTGGAAGGCATTGTAACCTTGTAAGGCCAGGGGCTCTATTTGGCCCTGAACCAAGTATCAGTTACTGCAGACATTAGCATCTTCCAAGGTGAGGAGCACTTCCAGGAAGTGCAGTTTTCTGTTTAGGCTCCTAGCATTAAGCAACATATCCTTGAGTTTATCTTGAGTGGATTTTTTTACATCAGGAATTTTTTTTGTTTTGACATTGCCTAAAAAAGGCAGTATGGGGGAGGCAAGCACCTTTGCCATTATACGAAAGCCTAGAGGAGACAGGCGAATAACATCTCTGGCAAAGCAGTGTGGTCTGTTGACCATGTCTTCTCAGGTTGACAGATACTGGATAACTTCGTACTAACACGAGAAGCTAAGCCAATTGTTGAATTCAATATTTTTTGTCTGTTTTGTGGTATCATCCTAGGTGAAGGTAAAATGTCACTTAGTGCTAGGGACATACCTGCCTGGGACACATAATCTGAGAGTTCAGTCATGTCTCTCTTCATATATTACAGAGAGGTACATCTCAAGTCATTCACTCCAACATATACTATGACAGTCATAATGGTAACTGTTGTTGAGTGACTTGATTGCATGCATGATTTGATGGATCCTGGCACCTAACAGGCAGCTAACCATGACTTTCTCCTTGTCCAGCCTGGTGAAGGGGACTTCTGTCTGTCTCACTATGGAATTGCCTATGTCCAGGGCATTAGGTTTTAAGGTGTTTTGCCTCAGGGGCTTATTTGTTGAGACACTTGTGTGTGCACTGGTATGTGAAGTGGGGTCTGTTCATGTTCCAGTATGTGTGATGTGCTTGTGCTTGGGAGGTCTGTGGCCCTTTGGTAGGCCTTAGTGAGTACCTCCACATAGGTGGGGCTATGTGACTTGAGCTTGTCTTGTGTGAGAGGAGAGGTGTGTGCTGACAACCTGTTTCATGTCTTGTTTATTGTTACATGAGAGGATTGAGTCTAGTTCATGGTATAGTTATATCTCTTACGTACTATATTTGTTTACTTTAGGAGCAAGTGGTTGTCAGTATACATGAGGCAATTGCTACATTGCCCTAGGATGCCCATCTCAATCGGGCTAGCTGGTGAAATGTTGGGAAACTGGCTGTCCATTGTAGTGGGTTAAACTGTAAGTACTAGTTGGAGAGTGGGCAAGTTGGATTAGCTTTTGCTTTATGACTAATTTGACTAACTAAACAAGGGGGGCTTGTTTCATTGAGGATTAGGGGTGAATGAGGGTTGAAGGAGTGTGGTGATGCTGCTCAGTGCACAGCTGAATTGCTTGCAGTACAGTAGGGAAGCTTGGGAGGGTTCAACTGACAAACATCTAGGGAGAAAATAGTTTCTAGGAGTTTGCTACTATACAGGGCACCGCTAACCCATGTTGTGCAGTGCGCAGCTACACATAAATGTAAGGCTTATATACATTCAAAATTAAACAGTTTCAAACTGTTTCACTTACCTGCTGAAAGAATTATATTTGGTTTTCAATCCTGGAATATGTAATTGCTGCTGCTTTTTTTTGTTGTTGTCTCGTTCCTTTCTTTCATGTACAAGGAATAAGTGCAGCATTTGTCTTGTGTGCAAAATAAGTTCTTGGCAAGTCAGTTCTCTGTTACTAATGGTCCAAATTTAACTTAGATTTGGAAGGTGTCATACATAATGTCCCACAAAGACAGAATGGGTGATGATCCCAGAGATCATGAGCAAGCATTAACATGTAAGCTTAATGCTGTGTTTCTCTTTTAATGGGACATACTGGATGCAGGGGATCCTCTTGATATTGACCTAATAGTGTTGTGTGATCTAGACCTTGACTGGGAGGTTCTACTATGTGTTGTGTAAGTGTGAGAAGGTCTGATCTCTTTCTTCTTCATCTTCTTCTTCCTTCTGGGAACCCACATGAATGCCTGCAGCATTTTCTTGGGATAGACATAGTGTATGGCCTATTCATACACCATGCATCCCCTTATCCACGTTCAGTTGTGTTCCTTCTGGAAAGTCCTTATTAATTAGTATATGGTGCATGCAACCATACTGCATATGAATATCATCATAACACTGTCCCTGCCCTCCACCATTCTAATGTACTGGTGAAGTTTCTCATGTACACCCTGTAGCACTCTTACTACCTACCTGACTCTCAGTGACAGCAGCCAAGGTTTGAACTATGTTTAAGTGCATCTTCTGCTGGACTGACAAAGCCTTGCATGTCTCTGGAGCTTATTGTGAAATATGTCTTCAACTGATACCCCATGTAGAGGCATAACAATGGGTACTGCTACCACTGAATGGGTTGTTGCTTCATCAAGGGGATCAGACTGTGCACAAGAAACAGGTGTTGAGCTACATGGTCTTTTCCCCCATTGTAATGTCATTGCCTCATGATGCTGAGTGTGTAAGCCTGTGCCACTCCCTACACTGTTATCTACCTTCTGTTGGTAGGGGGCCTTGCCGGTACACATTGCTACTGTGTGCCCCCTCCTGAGACTGAGATTTATGGCACCATCGTCAACAGTCATTCTGCAATTTACATCAGTCTGCTGTGGTGCAGCAGAGCATTCAATTTTTTTGGTGCTGACCCTGTGAAGAAATATGTCAAGATATGGTTAATAAAACTTGTGACAGTTATATATGACTTTTTCCTAAAGGCATCATGTCCAGACTTACCATGCAGTGTCTGTAGAGTTTGTGCTATACCCCATGATGATGGAGTACCTAATAAGGAAATTTGTAAAAATGATATGTACGCAGGTATTACAGGTACAATGTAAAGTACACTAACTTGAAATTAGCAATGCATCCAAGCCCTAACCTTCTTCACTGCTCAAGTGTGGATGTTATAGGTGTCTGAAAATACTGGTGTCAACACCACCTCAGATGATTCTTGCAGCATCCTCATCTGCATTAAAAGTCATTGGCCCTTAGAGACAGCTGATATTCCTCATCTAGTGTTAAAGGCTGGACTGTGGAAGACCTACCACCAGTTCTACTATGCGCAACTGAATTCTGTCTAGCCTTTCTCCTGGCATGTCCCCCATGTCATTAGCTCTTTTTCTTCACTGTGCCGAGATGCTGTTCCTTAACCTCTAGCATTTATGCCAGCCACTAATTGATTCCATTCCATAGCTCTCTCTGCCTTTTATGACACCCTCTTTCCATACATTCTCAGTGCATCCATGAAGATGTGCTTTTCTAAGGATTGAAGCTGTCTCCTTTAATTCTTGCTCCCTTCTGCTGCAACACTTTGTAATCTGAAAATGTATGTTATCAAAGAATTATACATTCCTAATTTGTGGAACTCCAATCAGTTTTGTCATTTGAGCCATTAATTAAGAAGTAGCAGATGCACCATAAAGCATTAATCATGACGTCTTGGTTTGTCTTTCTTTTGCACTATTGCTTGTGCTGTGCATTAATTTTATTTACTACATGTGAGACTATGCATAGTGAAATGTAGACCTCTAAACTTTGCTAGAAGAACAGGGTAAAGTGATTATTAATTTCTCATGTATTTCATTCCTCCGTTACTGGAGGGTTGTCTGTAATGTGGAATTGAGCACTTCCATTGACAGAGACCTGCGTCTTTGTTAAGCCACTGTACAAATATATGAGCATTTGCAGCTTGAAGTACAGTACTACCGAAATATTTTATGCCTTATCAGTAAATCAGAGGATAATCCTGAAGATGGTACACTGAAATCCATGGTCAATTGCCATTTTTTAGTATTTTTATACTGTGTTTGCCTTTTATAAACCGTTTCATGTAATTCATGCTTTACTTCAACCTTCTCGTAAACACGGAGCACAGTGCCTTTCCAAATGGTGACATATAAAAGACTGACAAAAGTTGTATCGGATATACAAGGTTCTTATGCGTATTAAGCATTGTCTCACTCAGCTCTAAGAATAGCATCAAAGTGCGAATGTATAAATGCTATAATTAGAGTAGCTGTATTCCTTCTGCTGGAGACGGTTTGGAGAGGCAGGTATATTTCTCAGAGAGTACTGCTACTGTGCAACAGACTTCCCACCCACATAAAGTAAAGTTCATCCTTGTCTATTTTCAACTGAAACTCAAATCTATGGATGGGAACCAGAAATGTTACCCTAGGAGTTCCCCCGTACTACTAATGGACAGAAGCAGCTCATAAGTGCTTTATCCCATGCATGGGTCCCATGAAATTAAATATGGTATCGAACTAGTTTTTCTCATTAGGGATAATATATAATTATCCACCATGGGATGGGTAAGGCCAATCTATAACTGAATTGGGTAGGTTATTTTGAGCATATAAGGGAAACTGGTTAGGCTTCAAATGACTCACAAAGAGAGCTAGCCTAATACTTACCTATGAACCTATATCATGTAAGCAGTGGCAATGTTAAGTACACTTTTTAAAAAGTAAATATCTAATGGCAGTAATTCCTTGCAGCTTAGACTGAACACTTGAAAGATGTTTACAGCCCAAACAACACCTGCAAGACTCCGTCCTTCCTGGAAATGACCATAGGTGGAGGTAGCCATAGCAGCAAACATATCACCAATAAATAAATCAATATGACAGTGAGCATCACCCCATCAAAAGTATTTTGTGCCTCTGAATGAATGTGTCGGCTGCAGAAGTTCAGTACTGCCTGTAACAGATAGATAGATAGATAGATAGATAGATAGATAGATAGATAGATAGATAGATAGATAGATAGATAGATAGATAGATAGATAGATAGATAGATAGACATACGTACACACACACACACACACACACACATATATATATATATATATGTGTATATATACATATATATATACATATATATACACACACACACACACACACACACACACACACACACACACACACACACACACACACATATATATATATATATGTGTGTGTGTGTGTGTGTGTGTGTGTGTGTGTGTGTGTGTGTATATATATATATATATATATATATATATATATATATGTATATTCAGTTACACAGCATTACCTTATTTCACCAAAGGAGTATATGACATTTGTTTCTGCAGGATGGATACTCTCTCTACTTTATAGCAAGGATTTTAATATAGCTATTTCCTTTTTGCTCACTTTGCATGCATTTGCAGAGTAACCTTATGTACTTCCTAATAATGAAACAGTGGCATACCAAGGGCTGGGCAGTGGGAAAGGTCCACACCGGATGCAGACAATAATGGGGGGTGCAATGTCCAGCCTATCAACAATTACATTCTTGCCTGAAAATCATAGATTTTACCTTTGAATAAGAAGGTGCCATGAAATTATGAGTGGCCTATTTAAATCAAGACTTGTTTAAAGACAGCCAGCAGCATCACCAGTGTCAGACATTTGAACGTTATCACTAGAGCCATGACAGTATGACAGCATCAGCAAGTGGCAATTAGCAAGAGGTGGGAAGAAATAAATTGTATATTCATTTATATATATATATATATATATATATATATATATATATATATATATATATATATATATTCACATGGGCATACAATATAATATATATATATATATATATATATATATATATATATATATATATATATATATATATATATATTGTTTACATTTTTTTTAATTTAATATTAAAATTAAGATTCCCACCAGCCACAGGCTGTCAGTCAGAGAAGATAGAATGAAAGTTTAAGGAAGAAAGTTAGTCATTTCTTAAGAAAATGCACATTAATGCACCATATGTCATTTCATTATATATTTAAGTGAATTTCACTGATTTTGGACATTTGTCGTATCTTGGTTTCTCCAGAATTCATGAACTATATGATGGGTGATATGATGGGCATATAGCTGTCAGCTGTTACTGATTTCAAAGAATGTCCCTGATTTTGCCTTATATTTTTTGTCTGTAACTCATAAAAGGGATAGTTTTCTGGAAAAAACTTGAGTATTGTAGTCACTAAATAATGTTAGATGTTTGAGTTTCAGACTTCATAGCCTTCAGAAAATCCAAAGTATGTTATTTTAGGAACATTCTAAGTATATTAGAGGAATATTTAAAATAAGTCCCTAATTTTGGGTCTTAGACTCCCATTATTTTTTTACTTCGTCCTTGATTCTTAAGCTGAAAGGTTGAGAGGTAAGTAAGGGCACTGGAAGTGGATTTTTTGCAGGCAGAACTGGGCTTGCAACTGTGTGTTTATGTAAATGGATTTGAATTTAATTACCAATGTTAAATGTTCTTACATTTGGACAGTTGAGAGGTACTCAGGCACAGATGGGTATGGGATTGTCTTTAGATGAAAATGGCTAATCCTGCTGTTGTGATCATTAATATGGCTTTGCAGGACTAGTGTGTATTTAATTTTTTCATCACAGGTAGATATCTTGAGGTGTACACAGTCAAAGTAGTAACATTTGATGGTTAAAAATTGACTGTGCATAGAACTGACTTACCTCTGCTGTATGATTGCTGTTAAACAGTGACTGATTTGTGGAGGTGGGAGCAGTGTCACTCAATGTATTGTTTTTGTCAAAATCACTGCAAAAATGATTATTGCTATGGCTTGTGCTTTTATGTATGTGTGACTTGTGTTTCAGTGTACTTAAGATCAATATATTGGTCATAATTTGTTACATTTTCCTTCACACTCTACCATCAGTACTGTAAGTAATATGGGCAGGATGCATGTGAAAGTAGCCTGTCACTGACAAAGTGGTCTAGCACGTGGGCAATGACTATGGCCCCTTTGGAGTGGAGTCTCTATGTCTTCATCATCTCTGTGTGGGTTTTATTCAGGTGCTGTGGTTGTGGTTTTCTCCAACACAGCAAAGCCATGTTGTAGGTGAATTGGCATTCCGCAAAGTTGCTTGCTGGTAAACTTTCAGTGTGTGTTTGTGGATTTTATGATAGACCTAATTTGTCAGGGGCAGTGTCAAAGTAAATAGTATCAGTTATTTTTATTCTGTGGACACATGCACAACATCAGCAGGCAAATAAAGTTGGCTATGACAAGATCGCAGGTGATCTGAGTTTGAATAGACTCAAGTTCCTGTAAGAGCTGGCATGGGAGGATGGGAGTCAGCGGCTGATGTCATCTCACTAATCCGAGGGGAAGGAAGATGGCTGCTGTTCCCAAGATGGGTGATATTTAGTGGGGACACTAACTGTTTATCCCATATTGCTATATGTCAGTTGCAAAGTGAGCTGAGAGGAATTCAACATGCAGAGGTATGCTTTCCCTCAGAGGGCAGCTATAATGGAAATCAGAAGAGCCACCTTATTTTAATGCACCACATGTCATTTTATTACGTAAAATATTATCATATTATTACATCAATTGTAACCATAGGATCAAAGTTCATACTGTTAGATGTATATAAACATTAAATAAATAGTTGTACTTTTTCTCAAGCAGGAACTAGGAGAAACTTGCAGTTGTTTGGAGGAGAGTGTTGAAAAGAATCCACTCTGGATATTAAATACTCTAGGTACACCACTGTTGCAAAAAATGGATTACATGATAAGTGCAGGATGGGAGGGAGGATGTTTGCATAAGCTGTATTAGGGAACCCCATTATAAGTATTGAATATTGCAGTCCTATAAAGCGCACTGCACACACATTCAGGTTCAGGAACTAGCTCTCTTGTTCTCCTATTTTTTCATATCTCCACAGCTCCTGAGGAAGCTCAGTGCAGCAGAGCCCAGTATCAGAGGAAGGTTGACCATGTGATCTCATGATCCCATAAGTATGGGTTTACATCTAGGAGGAAATAAGAGATACTTATATAAAATAGAAAAAAAAATAAAATGACATTGAATATTTACATAACAGATTTAAATTTGTCGGGCTGTCATACTTACAACATTATTAAGTAGTCAGTAAATATATTCATTGTGATATATGGGATTTTATTATACTAAATCAGTCACATAAAAGGAAATGGAGTATGTCACTAATGAATATTTTTAAAGAAAAACAGACTTGATCCTGGAATAGAACCTGTTAGTATTTACTGTTACACTACTTAGGTACAGATGATTTATGGCATTTCATTGCAGAAATTAATACAATTACTTAGTCATATTAAAGTAACAGCAGTAATACCAATGAAACAGACCCATATCTCATCCAGTACTTGTCAACTCATTAAATTAATATCAAGATATATAATTGGTAACTGATAGTTTTATATTCCTGAAAAAAAAATGTTTCTTCTCTCATTTTTGTGACATTGAAATGAAGGCATTTAACACTTATGAATCTTTTTGTTGCCTCCACCTCTCTCTCTCTCTCTCTTTTCTTTGTTATTTTTTCTTTTCTTTTCTTTCTTTCTTTCTTTCCCTTTTTTTTCTGTGTTCTGCAAGTCCAGAAATGCCTGGGACAGCTTGACCACAAGTCTCAGAGGTGCAAGAATGTTCTCCACCTCACCCTGACCACCTGGGTATTGCGTCAAGGGAGGCAGTGGTTAAAACCCTGTGGGCAACCTGGTTTGTGCCTTTCTGAGAAGCCATAAATGTGAGCTTCAGGACCTGGTTGTGATTGAGAGGATGGTGGAGAGGCACGGAGGTTGTTATGAATCCCTTCTTCAGCAGATATACTCACTGTTCCAGTCATCTCTGACTATTGAACCACTAGAGGCCTTAACCCCCACATTACTAAGATCACCCCACCCAGGTCCATTAGGGCAGAATATTTGAGGCCTTCTGGACCGATGTGGTACTAAACTTTTGGCCTCCCTCATCCTACCTTTTGACTATGTCCACGTTCTATTTGTTGTCCCCCCCCCACTGTCAGCCCACCATAGTGTTCCTGTCTGTCCTGTCTGTCTTTTATGTTTTGTCCAAAAAAAAAAATCCTTAATTCTTCCCTAGCCCTTTCTCCTACATACGCTGTCCTTCTTTCCTCCAAAACTTCCTCTGTTTAGAAAAGAAAATTAGAAAAATGGGTTTCTATCCCCACAAAAATCATAGCATCTGTCCTTTCCCACCTCCTCTTGAACAACCTTCTTCTTGATTTCCTTTTGTATTTTTCTTGAACACTCACCCCACTGCCCTATCTTTCCTCTTTCAATCTTACAAAAGCCATAACAGGATATCCATATAAGGACACTCAGAGTAAATAAAAGACTTTAAAATGATTTGATAAACTGCAAGAAGTGCTGAACCGCAACTGGTGCAAGTTCTCACTGAAAATCTGAAGAGATCCATGCAGAGCCATGTTCCCTAAATCATACTGAAAATCAGTGACAAAATTCTAGAATTTACATTCATACAAATTTTTCTGCACAGAACCATACTCATTTCATGTCAATTTATGCTGATTCAGATATGCAAAAGTGTAGCTGCCATTTCTTCAAAAATCTGAAAAGTTCTAAAACCAATGGCAGTTGTTCACGCTTTGCTCATTTACATATAGGTGTAGCAGCATGAAATGCATATTCCCGTTATGCACCTGTGAATTGTGGGACTATGAATACCACCAATGGTTACCAATAAATGAGAAAGAAAGAAAGACTTTCTTTTTTTTTTCCACGAGGCAAGCCTTCCACACCCTTCCTGCAGGAGGGTGGGTTCATAATCTGTACTTCCACACTTACTATATTCAACGCCAAGGTTACTGCACCTCAATTAGCACCTCAAGGCAAGGGCAAAGCCCCAGCTGTAGTGATGTTATCAAAGGAATTGGTAGCTGGGACAATTATGTATTATTGCAAAACATTATTTCACAACTGTCTGGCTACCTTCACCTGTGAATGCAATGTCAGTATTTTTTTCTGAGCACATAACATATAATTTACACACCTTGTTTAGTGAAATTTGTAAAATGTAGGTCAATTATTGGAAGGTGCAGATCACATGAGGAAGGCCATTTTCCACTTGTGCTAGGAAAACATTTTTGATTTTAATTACATTTAAACTCACAGCTCATTCAAAAGCAGAGACCCCAGATGTTAAAATGGCAGTGTTAAAAATGGGTCTATATTATAACAATGAACGATCAGATGATCGAACGTTGTTATATTGACCCCTAAATCTCGAAAACTCAAAACAGCGAACAACCAGAACAGCAGTTTTATTCCCAGGACACAACCCAGATGGCCGGCCCAGCGATTTCTTTCCCTGGGAAAAAATTTGCTGTTCCGGATGTTTGCTATTTTGACGGTTCAACACTTAGTGTTCGACGTAACAGCATTTGATCATCTGATCGCTCAGTGAACTAAAGTAGACCCTTAAAAGTACACTAAAAAAGAAGCTTGATAAAACATGTCTGTACATGATGAGGTGGGAGGAGCTGATCACCAAGTAGTCTTATTTTAGTACAGCTTCCATTAAAGTGGTACTACTTTGCCATAAAGGTCAAAAAGAGAACTTAAGATTAAAAGAATAAGACACTTGGGACAATAGAAAGCTCAGCAACTTGGAGTAGGGATGGCCTTTGATCAACTGGTGCCCTAGTCAAAAGAGCTCCATAGTTCCATCCCCCACACTACCTGGTGCCCTCATTCTGGTCTGCCTGCACCATCCAGATTACCGGAAATGTGCCCCTATTACGGAAGTGCCCTAGGTAACTACCTAGTTGGCCAATGCCTAAGGCCGGCTATGCTTGGAGGCATCAGCAGTTTTTATGCCCTGACCTTTATGTTTGTGACTGCATTGCTGCATCACCCAGGCATCCATAAATTAATCATTTATTCAATAATTTTCAATGATCAGGGTAGTAAACTGATCCAAATGGATCAATTTCAGCCACTAAAAAGAAGTCAAATTAAAAACAAGAAGTAGGCAACTGTAATTATTACAAAACATAATAACATTTGCATGTATACTAGGAGACTTCCAGTGACATCAGTGACATGTAGAAGTTCCCTGGAGCAGCTCCATGACTCCTCAACAAAAATGAATAAATAAGTGTATAAAAATAAAATGTAAGTTGATCTGCCTGGTAAAATAACACAGATAAGACCCAAATGAAATGATGTGTGTCAAAGAAAAGAAGCAAAGAGATGATTTCAAAGGGTCTCTCTCCATGTGGGCTACAAGACCAGCCTTTACACCAAGTCCCAGTGTTAGATGACAGCACAGATGTTAAAACAAATGGAAGAAATGGGCAAGAAAATGGGTCTACTGATGGCAGAGATCCAAAAAAGGAATGCAGCGGTGAAGCGCTATCAGAATTCATGGCACAAAAGGAAAATAGACTGAGAGACATGGAAACAGAGCTTACAATGCACTCGGACCTGCTGGTGGACCAAACCACCTTTATACAAGAATTTCAACAAACACTGAGCCTTGCAGATGCCAGGATCAAGTACTTGGAAGCTAAGTTTGTGGATATGGAAGACTGAGGGTGAGGAAATAACATTAGGATAGCAGCTTTATCTGAAGGTATGGAGGGTACTGACTGTGAGACATATGCCTGAACTATTCTGCTATTGCTTACATTTCTGCATTTTTGTTTGTGAAATGTTTAGAATTTCACCCAGGCTGAGCCAGCATTTGGTCAATACTGATCAGTGCAGTACCCCAGTAAACAAATATAAATAAAATAAAATAAACCAACTAAGTATTGTAGTTGTGGTAAGACAGATGCATAGCAGATTTAGGAAGTCTTTTCAGTGTAGTTGGGGAGCTGAATAAATCATAGTAGAGATCATTATCGAACTGACCGTTTATAGAAGATAGTGCAAGGAAAAATA